>NW_022985447.1:360670-488960 GCF_010093595.1 Mytilinidion resinicola | reverse complement strand
GAGGGAGGGTGGCCAGGGGTGCTGGGGGTTGGGGGTGGGGAGGGAGGCTTGCGGAGCCGAAGGGGAGGTTGGCTGGGTCGGAGAGAGAGGCCCAATGCTCGATGCCGAAGAGGAAGCTGTTTTGGTTTTGGGGTGGAGCGAACATGGAGTTGGGGTATTCGAGTGGCTGAGGAGCAGCTGTCGTCGCAGGTGGTTGAGGCTGTTGGGTAGGAGTGATCGGAGCCTGCTCAGACTGCTGAGGTTCAGGTTTCGTATCCAGCGACGGTTGAGGCTGCTGAGATGAAGATTCTGTTATGGGTTCGGCCTTCGCGCTCGATTCTCCGTTTGTCGTAACTGCGGCGGCTTGAGCACTGGAGGCTTGATCGTCCGTAGTCTCTTGGGCATTGGAATCGTCGTGTGGTCTCGCAGCTTTCTGTGCTGTTTCTACTTCCTGTGCCTTTTCTGCTTCCCGTGCCTTCTCTGCTTCTCGTGCCTTTTCTGCTTCTCGTGCCTTTTCTTCTTCCTGTACCCTTTCTAACTCCTGTTGCCTTGCTGTTTCCTGTGCCCTCGCTGCCTCCTGTGCTTTGGCAGCGGCAGCGTCTTGGATTCTCTTGGCTTCTTTGGTCCTGGCAGCGAGACTATTCAGCTTCTCCTCCAGCTCCTCGACCTTGGGTGCGTCTTTGCCGGAATATTTGAGTCTGTTGTCGATCCATATAGCAGGGCCGCTGTAATGCCGGATGAATGGTCCCTCCAGCTCCCTGCTCTTCAGCGCCTCTAGCTTGGCCTGACGGTCGGCAGCCCTCCTCTCCTCGGCCTCCTCCCATCTGTGTAGACTCTTGCTGTTCTGTTTCTCGACCCGGGCGGCATCGGCCAGCCTCTCTTCCTGGGTCATGGCTTTTGGCTTGTCTTTTTCCTTCCGCTCCTCGGCGGCCTTCATCTGAGCTAGGGTCTTCTTCCGGTGTGCCTCGGCCCTCTTCAGCCGCTTCGTCGTCTCTTCCTTGTTCGCCATGGTGAGTCGGCGGGAAGACTGGCGAGCCGGTCCATCATCAGTTGCGGGAATGTTTTGTGTATAGATTCTCTTCTTTGGCCCGGGAGCGGGAGTGGTCTCGGCGGATGCGGAGGTGGGGACATTGAGCTTGACTTTCTTCTTCGCGGCAGCAGCAACACCGCCCGCGAACAGATTGGCGCCGTTCTTGCGCTTCTTGTTCCGCTCCTGTCTCTCCGCCCTCCGCAGCTCTTTCTCGCCGGCATCGTCGTCGTCGCCGCCGTCCTCATCCTCGCTGGATGACGACTCCATGTTGAAGTCGCCCTGGTCATCCCCTTCATTACCCACAAACTCCTCCTCGTCAGAAGCTTCGTCCCAGTCCTCGCCCCATTGTTGTCGCTCTTCGTCGACGGTTTCCTGGTCAAGCAGGGCCTTCATGCGGTTGCCAGCGTTTGCTCGACGTGTCCGCGTCACGACCATCAGCTCGGCTGTGTCTTCCTGCTCGGCTCCAGAGGACTCGTCCTCATCCTCAGACGCCAAGACCTCCATGTCGACAGGCAGATCTGCTGGGGTGTGTGGATCTGGGGCCATGGCGGGTGTGTGG
Source organism: Mytilinidion resinicola (assembly GCF_010093595.1). Lineage (NCBI taxonomy): Eukaryota > Fungi > Ascomycota > Dothideomycetes > Mytilinidiales > Mytilinidiaceae > Mytilinidion > Mytilinidion resinicola. The sequence continues at coordinate 487,392 of NW_022985447.1, read as the reverse complement.
ACGCGGGCGTGGCAGGTGGAAGAGAGCGATCAGTGGAGGAGGGCAGGACGAGGCGGTAGGGACAGATACGAGGCAAGGCAGATTGGGTTTCGCAGGCCTGAGGACAGCGTCCGGGGCTGTTGGGGTTTCCAGAAGAGATCCACGGAGACTGTCAATGCGCGCAGGCGGCGTTCATGCCGTGCGGGCGGCGGAGATGGGAGGCGGACAGCGTGCGGTGTTAATGCTGATGGCGTGGCCAAAGGGGGGTATTTCAGGCTGGATGTCTCGGCGGGCGTGCTGTGGAGGATGAATATCTGATGGAGACGCGCTGGTGGAGAGAGAGGTTGCGGGCCGGCTTGGAAGTGGTGTCACGTGGGTGTGTGCAGGGGTGGCGCACGTGAAACTTGGTTAGCGCACGCGACAGACGAGTCGCCTCATCCTTCCTGCCTCAGGCTCTCGGACCGCTCCATCGCAGACGACTCCTCGCGACAGACCAGTGGAGACGGGCTCACCGCGAGTCACTCGAGCCGCAACACGCAGCGCATCGAGGTGGCATATCGTAATGCTTCAGCGCCGTGCCTGGCGCCCCTGAATGCCCTCGATTCCCTCACTCCGGCTGCACTCGGTCGTGTCTCAAACCTCGCGGGTGTCTGATAGACAAAGGGAGCGTCTGGAGCACGGCGGCCACGAAGCATGACTGAGCGCTGCCGAAGCCGCGTCGCCATATATAAATGCCCAGGCACGGCGAGGATGCGCGTTGCACCCAAGTATAGACGGCGTGCCTGGGAGCCACGTAACAGCACTCGAGGCGCTCCCGGGCTGCTCCCGGCGTGGAGCGTCGGGCCTGCACGTCTGCGGAGGTGAAGCGCCCCGTTTGTTTCATCGTGGTGCAGTGGTAAGCTGAATCGGCCACTCAGCGCAGTCCCCAGCCAAGCCAGCGTCTGTGACAGGAGAGCAGCCCGCTGCAGCACCGCCAAAGCCGTCGCCGTGTGATCAGGGCGCCCATTTGCTGCGAGCGGTGCCGTTTGAGGGCAAAGCGACAAGCGGCCGCGTTGAATTTGATGCCTTTGCTCCCTGCCCTGCCCTTGTCGCTCCCGTTTCGCCTGCGGCCACAGCTCCACCGACCTCCACCCCGAGAACCTCACCCTCTCCACACTCTCCCTCCTCCCTCACCCTCCTCCCTCTCCTTCACCGCAGCCGTCTCGCCCTCTGCGCGCCCTAACCTCCTAATCGGCATTGTCGTAATCTTGTTTCGTTTCCTTCTCCAGGCCGCCCTCAAGGCTTGTCTATTGCAACCACCGCCGTCTGTACCATAATCGAGCCCCCGACGAGCCCGGCTTCCTGGATATCACGCTCCTTGCCCATACCACTCCCTCCGCCGGCCTGCCGCCACTCGAGCCTCGTCCGCTGCCAGCCCAATCGTACCGGCCAGCAGCATTGGACGGCACTGCATCCAGCTCGCCCCGACGGCCCTCCTTCACTGAAGCTGGCTGCACTCGACTTGCTCGACATCTCTATCCGTCGCTCATCCGCGCTCTCGCTGGCTGCCCCGATCGGACGCCTTTCGTCAGCAGGTCTGGGTGGATAGGGGCCTTCCCTTGTACATTTCACGCACAACCCGCGCAGAGCCTTCGCCGTCGTCGCTCGCGCTGAATCCGGTCTTGCTGGCAATACTCGACTGCCATTACATTCCTTCGGCCGGCCCAATTCTTCTTCAACATTTACCCTGGTTTGGTAATCGGGGCAGCACTGCACCCCTCGCCTTTAAACGCCTACACGATAAACAGACAGGGTCTATAATTCATAATGGCTCCCCCGACGCGGCCTGACCACCACATCAACCTCAACTACCTCCCCCAGATGACCTCTCAGCCTCCGAGGTCCGGCTCCTCCACCACCGCTACCTCTCCAATCGAGCCGCCAACTAGCTCGTCAGCCCGATACCCTCTAGGCAATGGCAACACTGCGAGTGGAGTTGGCAATGCTACTGCGGGCGTGCGCCTAGGCGCCGGTTCACCTTCGCATGAGTACAGAGTCTTCTCGAAACGGTACGTCGCCTGTTGAAACGAACAGCTCGCTGGGGCCTAGCTAACCTCCGACTTTAGTGCCCGCGAGATCCAGGCCCAGGAGGGACTTGGTCCACAGTTGTGGGGACCGCCCACCAGCGGCAACTCGACCCCTCTGCGCGAAACCATCCCCGAGTCGCCAAATGCTGACAGCTTCCCTGACTTCAATCAATCCATGCCTGAGCCTCCTACTCCTCAGACGGCTGGCCGAAGGGCTCGTGCGGGTACCTTACCTTCGCGCTTCTCTCCAGCTGGCACACCCACCGGTGTGATGCCACAAGCTTCACTACTTCCAAAGACATCCCGTCCAACGCCTTCCACTAGTCCCTTCAAGCCAGGCTCAGGAACACCCACCGAGACCGTGGGCTTTGGTTCCAACACTTCTGCCGCTGCAACTTCAGCCCTTCTCTCCCGTCTGAGGGCTGGCTCAATGCCTCAACGCCCTGGCTTCCTGCCTTCGTCGTCACCATTTGGCTCATCTATCTTCTCGTCTAACTGGTCTACCGGCCGACCGCGAGGCGACACTTTGGCCAGCATTCAGTCATCCAATGGTCCGACTTCACCTGCCCAATCTTCATTTTCACGCGAATCGCTCGCAGACGCTGATGTTAGAACGCTAGATTATCTTGGTCTCGTTGATACCCCTCAGCCGGCTAGGGCCACACTTGCTCCTTCAGATATTGAATTACTCCTGGAGGGTCAGAGGAACGCGTTCAATCAGAATGATCTGCTGAACCGTAATGCCAATCGGTTCCGATCCTACTCTGTTAATGCAAAGGAAAAGTACGCCGAAGAGGACGACGAACTCGACCAGATGGGATATCCTGGCAACTATAGTGGCACACTCACCCCTTCCGCCGATGCTGCAGCTTATGCGACGATCCAAGAGGCCGTTCGACAGCACAACCTCGAGGTCCAAGCCTTTGCAAACTTTGCTAGTGCAAGCCGTCCTCGAGCCCGCACTGCTGGAGTCCTCGACTCTCCATCCTCACGCCTGATGCGAAATTATCTTCCAACTTCATCTAGACTGGACAACAGTGTATCCGCATCGGACTTGCAACTTCGCGAGGAGTCCGAATATTCTGGCCTTGCCGAAGCTGTGCATAACATGCAGCTTAATGGGAAGCCAAGCACTAACATGGGAGGGGATGATAACAATCTAGAAGGCCCAACTAGAGCTCTGTGGCTCGGAAATATTCCATCGTCTACGACCGTTTCGTCTCTGAACGTCATTTTCAACGCCTACGGTCCCATCGAATCTACTAGAGTTCTGACCCACAAGAACTGCGGTTTTGTCAATTTCGAAAATCTAGATAGCGCAGTTCAAGCGAAGTCGCAGCTGAACGGCAAGGAGATCTTCCCCGGTGCAGGACCTGTCCGGATAGGATACGCCAAGGTCCCAAGTGCGTCTGCCACCCCTGGAAACAACGGGCTTTTCCCTTCACCTAGCCCAGACCCGCTCGCCAAGGGTCAGATGGAAGGAGGTCCGGTAGGACTTGGCAACAGCACTGCTCGTCAGACCAATGGATCCCGGCCAGAGACTGCGGTCGCGCCTCTGACGACACCCGAATTGCCCGATATCCGCGAGGACATTGTCCAGATTGTCAAAGAACTCGGAGCCAGCGATGCTGAGCAAGCTACGATTGCTGCTTATGTAGAACAGGCCATCAAGAACAATCACTACGAGGACGAGATTCCCAACGTCGAAGAGCCGAGCCACAGCCGAGTTCATGACGCACCCAGACTCCGTGAAATTCGGAAGAGGATCGACAATAACTCTTGCTCTCAGCCTGAGATCGAGGACATTGCCATGGCCATGCTTCCAGAAATAGCCGAGCTTTCCTCAGACTACCTTGGAAATACGGTGGTACAAAAGCTGTTCGAGTACTGTTCCGAGCCAACTAAGGAGGCTATGTTGGCCGAAATCGCCCCTCATCTTGCAAAGATTGGCGTTCATAAGAACGGAACCTGGGCGGCCCAGAAGATCATCGATGTCGCCAGGACTCCTGAGCTGATGAAGATGGTCGTCGAGAGTCTCCGAGCGTACGCTATGCCGCTCTTCCTGGACCAGTTTGGAAACTACGTTATGCAAGGATGTCTCAGATATTCGTTCCCGCTGAACAACTTCATCTTCGACGTCATGCTCGCCCGGCTGTGGGAACTGGCGCAAGGACGCTTTGGTGCTAGAGCCATGCGAGCTTGTCTGGAAAGCCACTACGCGACCAAGGACCAGCAACGCATGGTTGCAGCTACTATTGCCCTTCACAGCGTCCAGCTGGCAACCAATGCCAACGGAGCTCTTCTTCTCACATGGTTCCTCGACACTTGCACCTTTCCTCGTAGGCGCACGGTTCTCGCTCCTCGCCTCGTTCCTCACCTCGTCCACCTGTGCACCCACAAGGTCGCCTATTTGACTGTCCTGAAAATCATCAATCAGCGAAATGAACCCGAGGCCCGCGACACAATTCTCCAAGCCCTGTTCTTCTCCGCAAATGACCAGGTTCTTGAGGACATCTTGAGCGACCAGAGCTGTGGCGCCACCTTGATCTTTAAGGTCTTGACCACTCCTTTCTTCGATGAAGACATCAGGGCGGACGTTGTTCAGAACGTGCGCAATGTCCTGCTCCGAATCAAGGCTCAGCCTGCGCAAGGCTACAAACGCCTCATGGATGAAGTCAGCCTGTCAACTCGGGGTGGCGGATCTGGTGGTCGTGACGGCCACAGGGACCCCAGCGAGACTCGGCCAGGATCAAAACAAGGCCAAGCAAACGGCCAACTCGGGCAAGGTAATATGGACGCACAGTTGAACAGGCAGTTCTACTCAAACGTGGCAGCTCCGGCATTTGATCCTATCGCATTGCAGAGGACCGGCAGCATGGACTCCAACGGCTTCGATCAGTTCCCTCTAAACGGCATGAACCAACCCATGTTCTCTCCGGAAGCCAATATGCCACTCGCAGCTATGACGCCACAGCAGGCTCAGTTCCAGTATCAACAAGCCGTTCTCGCTGCTTCTAGGGCGAGTGCCCTCTACCAGCCTATGAATGGGTTTCAGAGTCCTCAGACTCCATCCTTAGGTGTCCAAGGATATAGAAATGGGGCACCGATGGTTCCACCGGGCATGGCTGGCTCTCCAATGCTCCAACAAGCTCAATTTGGTCAGGGTATGGGAGGTGTCATGAACCCCCAGATGTATTCATATGGAATGTACATGCAGCAACCGCAGCAACAGCAACAGCAGCAAGTTGGTGCAGGTCAGGGCCGACGCGGAAGAGTGAGCAACTAGTCCCACAGCTATGCAAGACAATCAACGACGCATTTACTAACACCAATCTCAGAGATAGTTACTTCTATGAAGAACACGAGGATGTACTCTCACGATACCTGTGAATACTCCATTGCATCTACGGTTCCCTTTAAATCACATCAATCAGCTTCATCCTAAGCACAATCTTCTCGGTTCAGCAGGCGGCGGCGTTAACATCTGATTGGGAACGTCTAGCCCTCAACCTTCACATGCTGTATATGATTGCCAAGCTCGGAACTCTCCCTTTTCTACTTTTTGCCCGAATACCGGACTACTAGATTCCCTTCGGCTCGCCAATGTCACCGAGGCTCTATCGACTTATTTCTCCTTAGCCTATTTATTCGTATTGCAAAGGTGTCTGCAGCACACATCCACTCTCAGACCATCATCGCCCTCTCATCTCATCGGGACCGAATTTTCTCCACGAAGGCACTGGTTGTCGGCTTGGATCAAACGTCCCTGATGTGCGAAAAATACTGCTTCTGCATTTTCCTTTTGTCTCTCCTTCTCCGGATTTCCAAACGGAAGAAATTGGAGGAAAGGAAGCGGGCTTGCCTTTCGGAATTACGATTTGTATGCCCTGCTATCCTCTTTTCTGTTTTTCCTGTGGAATCACCACCATTCGCTTCGATACCTCGCCCTCGCGTCTGCTCACTTGAGTGTGATTGGCAACCGGCTTTTTGGTTCCTTGAGCTTCTTGCACTTCTCGGGCCTTCGGGCCTAACCTTCTTGTATCCTACGTTTGGTTTTCCGTGTTTACTTACTACTTTGGTCTGGTGTGTAGGTGGGATCTGAACGGCTTTTTTCCGCTTATTCTCTTTCTGATGGAAAATCGGACTAGGCTGTCTGGTTATTGGCAACGGTGAAAGGTTTCCTGTGGGGAAACTATTCTGTTATCAATGTAGGTGGCTGGCTGGTTTGCGATGCGGATGTGGATGTGGTCTACATGATTGACATGGGCAACAGAGGATACTAGGATGGGGCTAGGATAGTGTGTGGTCTTTAGATACAAAGCCTTTGCTTGGGTTGTTAGGAAAATGGATGTGTGGGTTGCATTTGAATTGATCTACTACGTGCTACGTATCTGTATGTGAAATATTCCGAGGAACACGTTGGACTTCCGAGAAGGCAATACCTGTGAATCAGGGGAGACAGAAGGTCATCGAAAGATATTTTCCGTGTCTACTGTGAGAGGTTGCCCGCAACGGCCATCCGACGTGATAGATGCACGCATCCACTTACAGCAACACGACAACCAGCCTCGATGACTTGCGACACTTGACCCAGATGGCAACTGGTAGTCCGTATAGTCGTCGACTAACTTGAGCGGCAGAGCTATGTTCATGATATTCTCGCAGCCTTACGTGCCTTTGATTGTTTCATAAGCTCTCTTCCAGCCAGCAAGCGTTTGCCTCCTTGCCTCAGCCTTATCTGTGCCGCATGCACGTGTGATGCGGGGGTTCTAGGCAGCATCTTGGGGCTGAGATCGCCAGCTGAGCTGTTCTTTTCATCCTTTCTTCGTCTTGTCATTCTTACGCAAATCGGGCTGTAGACTATATTTGCTCCCTCACACATCCATGTCTTTAGGTTGCCTTGACTCGGTCCTCTCTATCTTTAGAGTGTTGAGCTGCAAACGAGAGACTGGATATGAGGCTTTGACAGAAGCGACGTCTGCTTGCCAGCCTGCTTGCGAGCCATACGAGTACGAACCGCTTCCCGGGGATGAGTACACTAGACTCTTGGAATTTCAACCCGGAAGAGGGATAATATCATGCAAGCTCTTGCCAGTGAGCATTGAAAATGCCAGAGGGACCTACGAAGCAATCTCTTACGTCTGGGGAGATGCGGCGGACACGATCGACATTACGTGCGATGGAATGCTTCTTTCAATCACCCAAAACCTCGGCGACGTGCTCCGTAGAATCCGGGGTGGCCAAGAGCCAAGGCTGCTCTGGGCCGACGCGATTTGTATCAACCAGAATGATAAGAAGGAGCAGGGCCACCAGGTGGAGAGAATGGGACGAATATACGAAAACGCATCGAGAGTTCTGATTTGGATCGGCAAGGACGACGGAGCTGCGCGACGGTGTTTTGACAACATCGCGAAAACCAATCGGTCTTTTGAGGCTCAACTAGCTGAATACGGCTCAGTGTTGAAGATGCCTTTTGTTCCTCAAAATGGTGGCCGATTGCCTGAGGATACCAGAGTGTGGAATAGTGTCCGTAACCTCACTGAGCATGCCTGGTTTGGGCGTGTCTGGGTCCTGCAAGAAGTTGGACTTGCCGCATCCGCTCTTTTTCTATATGGGGACTTCTGGATGGATTGGTGCGAACTCGCCAAATTCATACTTCTAACCTCACTGCACAGTGAGCTCGCTCATTATACGAATCCAGATGTCTCGCAAAGATTTACACAGACATATCATTCCCTGTGGAAAGCTTATAGCAATCCTACATCTTGGAGAGCGGAGCTTACTTCCATCACAAAAGGATTTCTCGATAATCAGGTGGCCTACATCGACATCTTAGAGAACGGACGCAGGTATCAAACCACCGATCCAAGAGACCATGTTTACGCGTTCCTCGGACACCCGGCTGCTAGACTCCAGGACGGCCGCCAGATAGTGACAGTCGATTATAAAAAGTCGGTGGACGATGTATACTTTGAGACAGCGCGCGCGATGATAGAAAACGGACCACATCCGTGGATGGTGCTTGCCACTGTGAACCACTCAGAGTCCTCGGCATCGCTGTATGGTGACAGACCTTCATGGGTACCGCGCTGGGATGAAGGCCTGCGTGTGGAGAGAATAGGAAGTCAGGACTTCTGGTACCGCGCAGGGGGGGAAGAGCATACCAAGTTCAGTTTCTTTGTCCAATCGAACAATTGGCTCGCACTGCGCGGTTTCATTTTTGATCGCATTACCTGTCGCTCGGATGTGCTTCGCCGCTACACATTCCTAACCTCACATGCGATTCGACATGGACCGAGTACATCTCCGCACGTGGACGCTCTCTGGGAATCAGTCAAGAGTTGGGACTCAAGTCAACGCTATCGGAGCCAAGAGGACAGAGAGGATGCCTTTAGCCTAGTACTAGTGGCAGGCAAGGAGCGATACAGCTACGGGCCCACGGAAGATTCTATTATAGTCCATCGAAGGCGTTTTGTAGCCTATCGTGAAAGCGTGCAACAACTCAATCGGAGCGAGCGCGACCTGGCTGCCCTTGCCGAGCAAATGAGAGATGCTTCAGACTATCAAGAAATGTTCAGGTTCGACTACCAGCGCTTTATTTCTACCAAGACTGGTTACTACGGAATTGGCCACCACGCGTTCCAGACCGGCGATCTCTGCTGCATAGTCCCTGGCGCCAATATACCCTTCGTCCTAAGACCCGTGGCTCAATTATCTGGCTGCTACAAACTTGTCGGCGAGTGTTACATCCACGGTGTAATGAAGGGCGAGCTTATGGACAGGCTGAAGAGTGGGGAGTTCCAAGAAGATGACATATTTCTTGTATAAGCCTTGACACCTGCACAAGCAACCCGACGAGTATGCTACTGATTGTCTTTACAGCCTGTGCATTGCTAATGTACCTGCCAGAATTCAGAAAGCTCGAGAAGGAGACCCTGGTACGGACCTAAGTAAGCCTCAATTTCTCGACAAGCCATCCGAAGAGTGAGCCAATCTCAAAAACTCCTCGACCATAACGCCTCACTAACAGCCCATCAGAACCCCAAAAGCCCAGACCTTGGAAACACGAAACCTAGATCTTGAACTCTCCAGTGACCAACCTCACGCCCCTCGTCTCCAAACAAGACCCCAGACATACCTTAGACACGACAATTTCCTTCCCACCACCTCTCAAACCCCCCTTTTCTCACCCAACCATCCTCCCCACCGCCACCACCGCCACAGCTCCAACGGCCCCAACCCCCATCAAAACCCCACCCGCAACCCGCCCCACCACACTCTCCCGCACACTCACCCGCCCCGCCCCCGACGGCTTCCCCATCCCGGTGTTCGCCCTCTTCTCCATCTCCCCCCCCATCGCCCCCCTCCACCTGCCCCCCGCCGGCGCCTGCACGACCAGCATCGGCCGCCCGTCCGCCGCCGTGATGGTGACCGCGGCCTGGTGCTGGCCCGCCCACCGGCCGGGCCGCAGCCAGTGGGTCCAGAACGAGGGCAGCAGCGAGGGCAGCAGCGAGGGGTTGTAGATCAGCGAGCGGGTTTGGGTGATCACTGCGTCTGCGCCGTCGCTGGCTCCGGTGGGCGTGCTAGTGCCACTTCCACTTCCAGCCGCAGTTCCAGAAACTGATGTGGCGCTAGCTTTCGGCGTGCCGGTGCCTGTGGCATTCGGCGTCTTGATCCCCGTAGGCGTGGGTGTGGGCGTGGGCGTTTGAGCGGGCGCAGGCGCCTGACTCGGCGTTGATGGCTCAGGGGGCGGAGGAGGAGGAGCAGGCGGGGCGGAAGTGCTAGGGCTCGGAGTATCCGCCGTCCCCTGGTTGTTCAGCCCGCTGCGCGGCGTGAAGCTATCCGCCAGCGTCGTCACCACCGTGATGGGCCCCGTGAGCGCGGCGGTGTACGGCCCGGGCGTGTGCGCGACGGCCATGAACTTGAGCATTTGCGCGAGGAGGAGGTAGAAGGACGGGTCTGGTGGTTGGCGGGTGGGTTTGTTAGCCAGCGATACAGGTATTGAAGGATGGGTTTAGGGGGCAAGGGGCGCGGGCGCGGGGGAGGGGGAGCAAATGGTACAGTACCTTTAGTCTCGCAGAAGCCCGCGACGTCGTACTCCCACTCCTCGAGCGATTCCTCGTCGGTGCGCGGGTTCGCGCCGCGGAAGCAGGCTTGGCAGGCGTCGAATTCGGTCTCGCGGTCGAGTTTCCCGGCGTTGGCGGGGTCGCAGAGGCAGGATTGCGCGGCTTTGGCTTGGGAGGAGTCGTTGGGGTCGATGAGCCCGCCGATGGTGTTGTAGCAGGTCTGGATGGACTTGTACGCGCTCACGCAGACGGGGGAGAGCCAGCACCAGTACTCGTTTCCGGAGGTGGGCGTGGGCGCAGGCCCGTCGACGGCGGAGGACGCGGCGGGGGAGGGGGATGGGGAGGCGAGGGGGATGAGGAAGGGGTTGGTGAGGGTGATACGGGTGATGAGGGATTTGAGGCGCATCTTGAGTACCGATAAGAATTTTTGGGATGGAAAATGGTAGTGATAGATAGTAAGCAGATGATAATAAGTTTAAAGTGTAGATGAAATTGGTAGAAGAGGAATTGATGGAGATGGAGGTGAGGGGTTATAGGAACGAGCTTCGAATTGAGGTTGCACGGATCGATGCGGTGGGCGCGTGTCGAGAAGCGTTGGCAAAGCGGTCAGGGGCATATGATGCGCCGTGTATGGGAGGTCTTCGAGCCCACGTGGCTTACTGCTGTAGATATGTAGATAGATAGTGAAGGAAAGAGAGAAGACCGTATTGTCTCGCATAGATCATAAGTGAAGACCAACTGACAAAGGGACATAATTAGGAACATTGTATGAAGATCACTCCTTTCCAAGTACGCGATGCTATAGTACCTAGACAAAAGTCTGCATTCTTGCTTGCCACTGTCTGATGTACTTCTAAGAAGATTTGCAGTCCTGGGCAGCGCAAATGGAAGCGGAGATAAACCCCTTTGGATGGATTTATCTTGCCGTCGTCTGGGGTACATTCGCATGTGATGAGAAGCTGGGGGAGACATTGTAAAATAATACACAGACCTGTGTCACAAAGCTTTACTCCACAGGACGAACATGTCCAGCCACTTGTCCGCATCCCTTCGCGTCACGAACCCAAGCAAATGAAGATTTTGACCCACAGACAAAATAGATATATAAGAGTGTATATAATCCAAAGAATAGTAATATGATCAGGCAGTCCTATAACCGGCCTGGGGAATCTACATAGCATCCGACTTTCGCCGAAAATACAGTATCCAACCACAGAAGTGACATACAATGGCCTTAAACACGTGATCCGAGAGCTCATGAAATATTTTGGGTGAAGCCAAATGATGAACATACCTAGAACGCAAAGATGCATTATGAAAAAGACAACAGTAATAGAAACAGTCTAAATTGAAGCAGAGAAAGAAAAAGATGATTCGCTGATGGTATCACATCATAAGAAGACAGAAAAGACATGCTAACAAACAGTCGTAAACGCAATGCTCGGCACCAAAACATTTCTCTCACGTATCCAAACTCTCCTTTTTTTCCATCTTTCTTTCTCAAAATATCTCCAGTCCCTCAAAATCAACACACAAGTTCCTCTGCGTGACACTCGGCCCCCCGTGCCTGCGCTCATAATGCGTGGCGCCAAAATTCGCGGGCCGGCTGGCATACACGCCCACGCGCACCGCCTTGTCCTCGACGCCCCAGAAGAACCACGTCACCTCGCGTAGTTTCTTCCAGCCCGACACCTCGTCCTCGTACCAGACCCACAGCGCGTAGCCAATGCGCTCGATCTTGACGCGCAGGTCGAGCCGGCGCGCATGGTGCGGCGGCAGCGAGGTGAGGGCCCAATCCGCGCCGTCCGAGGTCGCGCACACCGACGTAGCATGGCACGCGTTGTTGCAGAACTCGAGCCCAACCTTGACCCATTTCGATGCCGGCGCGGGGGTGACGTACGCCGGCGGCGGGTCGTCGTGTCGTACGGCGGGAGGGGCCGTGGCTGGAGGTGCTGGTGCAGCGGGCGTCGTTGATGCTGCATTCGCTGCTGCTATTGCTGCTGCTGCTGTCTGGATTCGGCCTGGTGGCATCCCCGCGAATATCACCAGCCCGCCCTGGTCCCACTCCAGCTCCCAGTCAGCGTTCACGGTGACTTCGGCGGCGATGAAGGGACTGCGTAATGCGGTGTAGAGGATCGGGGCGGTTGACGTGTCGCGGCTGGGGGGCTTGCGCCAGAGATCAGTGTTCGGCGGCGCGGCGAGGGTGAAGGAGCCCATCCACTCGGGCACCTGGTGGGCGGGGACATTGAGGGCCGTGAAGGAGGAGCTGTCGGGCGGCATGGTGCCTCTCGATGCGGTCCGCGAGAGGGAGGGGAGGGTCCGGGAGGATCGTCGCGGCTCGGGCGATCTGGGGGAGGGCGCTCGTCTGGCCGCGTCGTCGTCGTCTGGCACTGCTTGGGGGAGTGTGCCGTTCAGCGTATGTATACCCCGCCCTTGCTGGTCCCTTGGTCCTGCGTGTGGGCGTCTACTCGGGCGTGTGCGACGGGCAGTAGCAGGTCATTCGCTTCCTCGATGCGCTGGAGCCGGGGGCCAGATGTAAGCTGACGGCGGCAGGAGGGTTGAGAAATTGCAACGTCCAAATGCCCGATCGGCCCCGCGATCTGGTGAGCGGCACAAGCGCCGTGATCGCCTCGTGGATTGCGGCGATGTCGAGGAGGGTCAGCAGTCGCGTCGGAGTGGTGGCTGGCTGGGACGTGACGGAGGCGCTCCGGCTGGCAATGGGGCTTGCGGCGTCAATTGGCAGCAGATGCTGACTCTAAACGAGGTTCAGGCGGGTTGGTTTGTCGTCGTCGTCTTGTTACGCAGCGGTGGCAACGCAGCGTCGTCCGGAGGCGTGGATATAAATATTGGGCTTCTCCCGATACTTGGCTAGTGCGACGGCCACGGCTCCTTGCGAGCTGAGTCGATGCCGCCACCTGCCCGGAGCAAGGCGGCGCGCTGGCTGCCATGGTGCGTTTTCGAGTGTTGGTTGTCGGGGGCGTGTCTGTCGCGGCGGGCGGGCATCATGGGTCTTGCGTGCGATGGCAGAGAGCGTCCCCAGGGTGGTGTCGTCGTCGAAGCAGCTGGGGGCCTGGTAAAGGGGCCCGCACTGGGCATGCAGAGCGCCGGCATGTGAGTGGGCTAGCGGCATGCAGTATACGCGGGGCTGGGCGCATCCATGAATGGGAACAATTGGGATGCTGCATGTCGTGGCGTGGAGGGAGGTGGAAAAGGGGTAACATGCTGGCAGGAGAGCCAGAATCATCCTTCGACTACACTCCTCTTACAAAGGCACACACATACCACTTACACACCTACGAATAACTATGCCGGCCTCCCAGCTGACTTGATCTAGGACATCTCGAAAGTCATCTCGCTCGAATTGTCCTAATCATTACTCAGTCTCCCTCCAAGCCCCCTAAACCGTCCCACCGCAAGCACATTTGGAATAAAACAACCCCATCCGAAATACGGCCTCCCTCACCATACCCACCATGCCCTCACAACTGCATCCACATCCACCTCAAAACCCCCATCTCGCGCCTGCAAATCAGCCCGCGCGCCCGCTACGTGGCAGCCCGCAACGGCGCCCGCCATCAGCCCTGCCGCCCTGCCCATCCAACTTTCCAGCCAGCTGCAGCTGCCAGCGCGGCCGCCCATCGCCAAAATGTCGTGCAGTGCACCCGAATCGGCCAGCTGTTTTTGCGGCTTTTCGCCTGTCGCATGAGACGAGAGCCAGAGGCGCGGAATGTTCTGCAGCCGCAGCAAGGGGGGCGGTCCGCCGCGTTTCCTCTGCCAGCTGGAACCACACCACGCCGAAGCCGCTGTGCCCTTCTACTGGCTCCCACAGCGCGTCAGCGCATCTCTGCGATAGCCGCTGGAGGCGGGCCGGCGCGCTAGGGCTGAGATGCGCTGGCCATGCGTGCTGAGCCTTTCTCTTAACTACCTATCCAGCGGATTGGCGGTGTTGGGTGGGAAAGTATGCCCCGCCTAGGATTAGGCGAGTGTAGAGTGGTTGATATTGCAATAATAGTCTAGTACATAGATGGGACCCCCTATTTCCGCCCTTCCTACCAAGAAACGCTGGGAGGAGTGGACCTGGCAGCAAGCACCAGAAAATGCATTATTGCATGTGTAACTCGCCGGTCCTGTAGCACGTCGGAACCGCCCCTGGCTGGGCGGCGGGCCTGATCTGCTGGCTTCCTGCTTCCTGCATTTCACTTTCTTTTTTTTCTTTTTCTTTTTCTTTTTCTTTTTAGTTACCCATCGGAAAGCCTTGTAGAAGCGCCCCTTGTCCGAGCGCTCGGGACAGCAACTTGGATCCACAGAATGGGCGGGTTTTCCAACTTCCCCTTTCCCACGTTGGCGGCCGCATCGTGCGACCTGCAGCATCGGCGGCGACATGGGCCCACGCGGGCGAAGGCCATTCAGGGCACGCCAGGTCTGTTGGCAGTGGAGTCGGACAAGGCGGGCTTATCAAGAAGGGGGCATTGGCATGGATTCAATTGCATGATGCGTATTTGGGGGGGGTCCTGAGGGAAAAAAGGCAATGGTACGGCTATATTTGTTCTCTGGTGCCAGTAAATGCAGGCACGAGATGGATATATGCGGGGCCCAGTGATGCTGTGGAACGTGGGATTTCCAGCGCAGAGCATCGGCTTTTCCTAATTGATCTTTCTTCCTTGCTTGCTGATGAAGAAAACAAGAAAACGGATGCTCTGTCGTCCATCACGAGACGCTTTCTTGCTCCGGCTCATGCTCTTTTACTCTGGGTATCCATTGCCAATCTCGCTGGTTGTCGCGTCACTCCTTTTGGTGTCTTGCAAGTATTCCCTTGTGCTTCTGCTCAGAAGATAAGTGAAGCAAGGTCTTTCCCTTTTCCCCATTACACTGTTACAATTAGGTGGGCGTAGGTCCGGTTCAGATCCCCGGCCAGCACACTCATTCGTGAGTCTCGTGCCCTACGCTTTCAGCGCGCACAAGGTCCCCCCTCCACTGCTGATCGAGGGATCCCAGGCCGAGGGAAACTGGTCGCCAGACCCAGGCCTTGACCACCCGTTCACTTCAATCCCGCTCACTTCCCGCGTAGCGTACCGGATCGTAGTCTGTCCACACCGCCACCATCTGTAATCCGACTCTTCAAGTACGACACCGAGCCTCCGGGTGCTGAGTTGGTGTTTGGTATTGCCTCGGGCTCGGACAGGGCTACCCACCTCACTCGTCCCACCCGCCGCAATCCCAACTCGTCAGACCGACAACTCAACCCCACGTGCAAGCAGCCGTTCTGTGGGAGGTTGCACGTGTGCTGCGTGGAGGGGTTCAGCTCGGCTGTGGGTCTGGATGTTTGTCGGGTGCCAAAGCCTTGTCAAGCTATCGGGTCGAGGGCCCGTATGTGGTTGGGAGGAATGTTCTTTAGAACAATAGAAAGATAGAGCGATGCGGCTATGGTCACCTTCTATGGACAAAGCGACGTCGATAAGAATGTTTTGCAGATGCGATGCTGAAGTCTCGCATTGCAGTAGTGTAGTGCGATAGTAACGAGAAACCACCTGATTGCAGGGGCTTGCGGCCGGAAAGAGAACACCCGATTATGACGTTACCGTACCGAGCACAGTGTGGTCTTCCTATGAGAGTTTTAGTCGCTTAGGGTAGGATTACCCAAGAATAGGTGGTAAGTAGGTACTCCGTACTGCACGAGATAATGTATACGAGGATTTGTCATGTGATTCCCGAGGTTCGAGCGGTAAGCGGATAACAAATCGTTGTATTTTGTTCTGAAGTTGACATTGCGTCCTTCTATGGGGGCCGCTTCCATCGTCGTGTTTCTTAGTTGAGTTGAGAGGCACTCGATTTCGTCTCTTTCTCTCGAACGCTAGGGATGGAACTAAGAATTCCGCAATCGCTAGGCCGGCGTTTGGCGTCTATCAGCCTCTATGCAAACGGCCCAATCCCTTCATTCTTAGATCAGAGCGGCTCTTATCATTCAATACTATTCGTTAGTATGCCAGATATCCGTGCAGGGGGGTAAAGGTGATAGATATATGAGACTTGAGCTAGACGAAAGTAAATGGTTTTTGGTAAAAGCTGGTCTATCAGATAATGAGAATGAGACTGTCAGCTGATGATCGGAAAGCTTTACCGTGGACCGTTTCACGCGTTGAAAGCTATGTTTGCCCTCTGCTGTCACCCCAAAGAGAAAGAAAAGCCGAATCTGCAGGCGTTAATGGAAGTCTTTCCAAGGCCCTGCATATGAAATTCTGGACTCCCGATGAGCATGAAATGCTCCGAGATGGTCTCGTGACAATGTGTGGAACAGCACTAAGCTCGATACCGCGTATCTGGATATGGAGGTCTTTCCGATAAGCCGGAAGACGCATCAACCGAAAGCCGGTGTTTTCATCCAGGAAAGTCTGCCGGTTGCGATTGATGACGTTTGCGAGCTAAAAGCAGGTCGTCCGACGACGGACAGTATTCGGGATCTCAAAGTTTGGCTCTGGGTCCTCGTGACAGCGGATCTTTGCATTAACCGCCGAAGAATTGCACAAGCTCCAAGCTGGCTTATTGGGAGGGTCAGCTAAATCTTACAATCAAAGCTGGCCTCGAGTAGCAAATCAGAACGCGTTTGGATTTGTGATTCTGCATGGGCACGTGACGTGCTCTACTCCTCATCCTGTGGTAAGTCATAGATCTACGTGAATTCTTGTACCGTTGCTTGTGGTACGCTAATGGAGTATGAACATCCAAATGCTCTCATGTTGAACCACTAGTAAGCTCGCTAGGCCACCTCAGACAGTGATAGAGAGGTGGACCCGGAATGGGAGGTTCCTGGCGCTCAACCTTCGGTCTGTTTACACGCCGACAACGTATGATTATCAGCCAGTCACACGGTGGACGAGCAGCATCGAACGATTGGTGGAGGTGCAATTACTCTGGAGACGAGACTGAGCAGATCGCTATTGGGAGCAATGATGAGTTCAGAGCGGCCTCAGTCGAGCTCATTCATCCTTCGGATCTCCCTTTGTCCCGGTCAGCGCTTGGGTAACCAACTCACTGGCTTTCAGAAGAGGCTTCTTGTAGCCTATGAAAGCGGTAGCTTCAATATGACTGGTAACTGAACTTCCGGTCTTGTGGTCAGTTTTCTGGCGTCAGTTGCACGGCGCGGTGCCTTGGGAAAGGATCCAATCAAAACGCTGCGGAATGAGCAAATAACTAAGATGTAAGACGTGAAGACCCGGCAACAATAAAAAACACGACGAGTTGGTTGAATTGGGATTCTCGGATCACTTTTAGTGTTATATAGGGATCCAGTGCCTGGTCGAGAGGTGGGGAAAGTAAGGAGGAAGACTGGAGCGCTCTGCACATACCCGAGGAGCGCCCTGAATGTTTCAGCAATGAGTCGGTGTGCAACGTTTGAACCGAACTTAAGTGCCGCAAAAGCAGGGCAAGATACTAGTCAAAAGGGAAGAAAACAGACCTATGCCACGTTCAGAATTACTGATTGGTCGGAGAACGCCAGGGAAATGCCAAAGCAGTGGATGAACTGCACGGCCACCTCTGGAACTGAGCACCGGCACGAGCCTAATGTCGAAATAATCCCCGCTCGGAGATCAGGTCACCCCGCAAATCTTCAGGCCTTGCGGTACACGCTTATCCGGCGCGGCAGTTCCTCGGACGTTGCAACATGAACAAGTTTGTTCTGTTCCAGCAGCTCGGTGTAGGACGTTTCAGGTCGATGTTTGAGCTGGTCTAGAGCATTCTTGAAATGAGGCGTCTTGCCCGGCGCGATGGCGGTCAAATACGAGTTCCAAGACTGTACCTCGATAACGAAGTAGCCACCTTCCTTCAGCGAAGAAGCGCACTTGCGGAAGAAGGCCTCCAGCCCTGCATCCAAATGTTTGAGGTGGATCCACTTGACGACGCTCAGCGCGAGGATAACGTCATATGGACCTGACGTCTTGGGGTTTTGCGATATTACCCAGTCCTCGCAGATGAACTGGACAGTTTGCAGATCAGGTGTGGCCTCAGAAAGTGGAGAGCCAGCGCCGGCGTCAGAACCGCTATCCTCGTCGGTAGCAGGAAGGGGGGGAATGCGCGGGCCGACGTCGTGAATGGCTGAAATGGGGAAGTAGTTGATCTGTCTGGGACTGTCCGCGGTGGCGGGCCGAATGCGTGAGGATTGGAATGCGCAATAAATGCCGGCGTCTTCAATCAGCTGAGGGTCGACATCCACGCCCGTTACGGAGCCAGTGTCATAGAAGTGGGCTGGAGGACAATATCAGAAAGTCAAAACCTTAATCGCTTGCATATTAGCAAGGGGGTCCCTGCAAGCTTACCAAGTTGGACTGTGACAGCGCCAGCGTTGCAGCCGACATCGAGCACCGCTGAACCATCCGCGAAGAGGCCCGGGATCAGGCCGTCGAGGACAGCCAAGCGGCGTTCTTTGATGTGCGGTGAAGGCGCGGCGTCTGGGACGTGTCGCGCAGCACCCTGATATCCTGATGGCATTGTCAGCGATGGACGCGACCGGGACCACCCAGCAGCGGCGGGCGAGCGCACACATGCTGCCTGTGATATTGCGCGATGCAGAGAACATGCGCCACTCACGGTGATAGTTGCCCACGGCTGTCATGGCTGTCACGCTGCGAGGGGTGGCGGCAAAGGCGCTGATCGTCGGCCGCAAGGCCAGAGGAAGCGGGCCTGGATTGCGATGTTGGAGGGTTGCGGTCGAGATGTGCTCTGATCTTCAGCGCGAGCCCTGCGCCAGCGGTGAGCACAGATGCGAGTGCATTAGAGGCAGGGAGGTGGGCGGTGGTGTACCTAGGAATTGGCGGAGGGAGGTTCAAGTGGTGAAGCGGAAGCGGAAGCGGAATGGCTCGCGTAGATTCGTGCATCACCCTGAAGAGCCAAGGAACATGAGTGTGGTGCTTCGAGGTACGTCTTTTCACCTGTTCAATTGATGCGCGTTCTCTGCCTGGATCTCTTCTCGCGCTCCTGAGCGCTACGGACAGTGACAAGCTGTACACAATGTGGTCCACCAATTCCCCAAACTTCACGCACAGCCGCCGTTGAAAACAGTTCCGATCCCATTGCCCAGACTCTCAAGCCGGCTTTCCAATGCGAGCTAACTCGACGCACGCTTGAGCTGCCGCTTGTGATGCACTCCACGGTCCACGGCAAATCATTCGACAACGGCCGCCCGCCGCTCACCGCCCAATCGGGCAATCAAAAAGCAATGCACAATCTCAACGGTGACTGCTGCACAGCGAGCGCACAGTCCTGGCACGGCCGCAGACCCCACGAGCTGGGCGTTCGGCCCTCCATAGCGTCTCACGCTCCCAGCGCTGCTTTTCAATAGCGCACTCCCTTCAGCGGTGTCACATGCATGGGGGATCTGGGCGACGACGGGGATGGCAGGGAGCTGCAGAAGCCGTCTGCTTTAGGATGGAAATTGGCAGTCGACGAAATTTCCGGCCTCCCGCCGTTGACGCTTCGGGAACTGCAGCCACGGCGGCGCCCCAGTCGGCTGAAACGGGCAGATTCGCGGCACGAGCTGCCGCGTTGTGGTTTAAGCTTCTCTGCATCTTGCGGTGCAGAATCACCGAGTCGCCAATGCGGTGGAGCTGGCGGTGGTGGACGCTGCCGGGGCTTCCATGCTGGCCCCTCCCCCATCTGGCTGAGGAAGATATCGCATGACACGATGTCGCTGCCGGCCACCTGCCTTCCGCCATGGCCCGCTCTGAGCAGACCGCTCCCACAATGTGCTTCAACCGCAGCCATGTGTCGCATTCGCCCGGACTGCGGTTCCGCCTCCCGTCGCCCAGGACAGACATGGCACATGGCATTGCGGGGACGGCCAGGGCAGCCACATCGAGGCACTGAGGACAGTCAGACGGCGCCGGCGGCGGCCAGCGCAGGGAGCGCACTCGGCAGATCGCCCGCCGCTCGGTGAAATCGAGGACGAACGGCCGCAGGCAGCGCAGGGGCATCGTCGAGCGGTTGTCGCCTCGGAGGCATCTCGCGATGCATGGCGGCCGTTGCTGCAGGGCCCGCAGACCCGGGACGCGGTGGCTGAGGGCGAGTGTGAGGATGTTGGTCGGCCGGGGTCGACGAGAGACGCATGGTGTTGAGCGCATCGCACGCCACACGGCCTGGGGCACTCGGGCGCTTGTGCCGAAACGGACGCCGAGGAGCGTAGCCGAAGCCGGCTGGCTTGGGCCACGGCCGTGATTCGCGCAGCCGAGCGGGAGCCAGTCCACGGTGGGCAGATCGCAGCGATTCCTGGTTGGGCGACCCCGTCCCCCCAGCACCACGACCGCGATGGCCACCACCACGAGAGCGCCCTGCGCAGCATATCATCGCGGTCGGGCACGCGGCCGCACTCTGCGAAGCGGCCACTCTGCGCACTCTGCGCACTCTGCGCACTCTGCGCACCGTGGCGGCTGGCGACTCCCCCCGGCAGTTCCAGGGCCGTTACGCGCGCCCTTGGAGCCAGGCTCGCGGTGGAATCCCCTCCCCGCGCCTGAGGCCGGCGATGCTACCTCAGGACGGGCTGGCGAGCCCGGAGTTACATGCCAATCTATGCGATCGTTGCCCAGTGTGATACGCCTCGACGCCGCTGGCTGGTGCCGCAGCGCCGTCGATTCGAAACAGTCGCCCTACCCGCCCCCTTTGCACCTTGCGAAACCTCAGCGCCGCAAGAGGCTTTGGGCCCTGTTTGATCCCGCGACACCTCTCTCGTCTGGACGGGCACGACGAAAAGCATCGCTGGCACTGCACCACCTCGCCGCTGCCGTCCTGCAACGCTCGCCGGCCGATGTCTTGCAGCGTCGCCCATCCCTCCTTTGCCAGTGCTCCCCATCCATTGCCTTGCAGTCCGCCTCTTTGCGCTCCTCGTCCTCCAGCACGCCGCTCCCACGCCGTCGCTAGCTCGCGGGCAGCCGTTGCAGGATAAAGCCCGCACAATCCTGACCTCTCTGCCCGCCTGCCTCTACACACACTACACCATTCCCAGCCACCGCGGCCAGCCAGTCTGGAGCGACACCCCGCGCCCTGCCTGCCCGGTCCCGGCGCCATATCAATCCACTGTCCCACTCCGTCTCTGGGGTGAGCTGCCAAGCACGCCAGGACTGTGGAGTCTCCAGGGCCGTTCCAGTGGACGAGGCTGTTTGCTTGCTGCCCGCCTCGGCTGCTTCCAGCGCTCCCCATTGCGTGTCGCAGATGTCCGCCCTGAGGCTTTGCTCCCAGAACCCAGCAGCCCGACCCCAGCCCGGATCCTTCAGTGTCCGCCGCAGCGTGCCCGCCTGCTCTGCCGTTCAGTGGTCCGCAGCGTGGTGGCGATCGAGCTGGTGACGATCGAGCTCCTCCATGCGTGCACTTGGGCCGCCGGGACCCTATAAACCTCCAGACCGCCCATCGTGCCCCAGCGCTGCCAACGCCGCCATTCCTGTCTAACCTCGAACCTGCTGCTCTCCCCCCAGAGCCTCTCCCGTCACGCAGCGGAGCGCCAGATGCGGCTTCGTGCAGTCTGTCCTGCCGCGGGCAAGTAATAATCCACGCATGTCCCGACAACCACCTCCTCCTCCGCCGCTGCATCCGCCAAATTCCGCCTTCTCTCCTCCAGCCATGACTGAAACTCAAAAGCTGCCGTCCTTCCCTCCGCCCCCGTTCCTAGGCAATCCATATCGCCGTCTGCCGCAGCCCGTCCAGCTGCCGCCGCTCACCATCCCGCCGAATGCTGTACGACCAGAGTATCAATTCCGCTCTCCCATCGCCCAGCCACTCCCCGCGATTCAGCCAGGCCCTCCAGCACACCCGGGCCAGGCTCGAGGTCATGTTGCGTCGGCGGCGCCCGTCGAAAAGCTGCTTCAGTCGAATCCGTATACCCCGCCAAGGTCGGATCCACCCTACTCACCTCAGCAGTATGGGCCCTCCATCTCGCCGCGCTCGCAGTTTGAAGACAGAAGCGCTCCCAGGCGCCTGGTGAAGCAGCGCTATGCCTACGAAGATAGGCGACACAGCCATCCCGAGCAGCAGTACGCATCCCTTGCTTCGCCCATCGAACCGTCACAGAAACCGGCGTATGCCCCACTTCCGTCACCCAGTTACACGCCGAGTTATGCGTCCAGCAATACTCCATTCCGGGGATCCATAGGCTCGCATCGAGGATCCATCCCATCTTCCCTGGGTTCGCTAGCGTATCCGGAGCCTGCAACGTCAGGCCCTCGACCGGTGCCCAGCGCGGTACCGTTGCCCGGTTCTATCCCGCAGCCTGTTGTGAACGAGAAGCTGTAAGATTGCACTTCCGAGGATCTGGAAGGAAAGCTAACAGAGTCGTCAAGAAACCTAGCGTACGAGCTACGAGTGCGCCAGCAACCCATCGCGGCGCGCGCTTGCGGCTTTGGCGAACGAGACCGGAGAGTCATAGATCCTCCTCCGATCATACAGCTCCTAGTGACTGACCCGAAGACCGGTGTTGCTGACACCGATGAGCTACGTTACTCGCTCAATGTTGTTCATTGTACTCTGTGGAACGCAGATGGAACGAACGAAGAGACGGCGCTCATCCAACCAGACCGACGAACCACACGCAGGCTGATGGGCCAGCTAGTCGCTTCACCATCGGTTGCGAAAGACGAGCACGACGTCGAGGGTTGCTTTTTCTGCTTCCCGGACCTGTCTTGTCGGACACACGGAAAGTACCGGCTACGTTTCGTGTTGATGCGGATAGATCCGATGAATCTCCATGTGGGAGGGTTCTCACCGATCTTGACTGAGGTGCTAAGCGACGTCTTCACCGTGTACACCGCAAAGGACTTCCCTGGTATGCGGCCGAGCAGCGCTCTTACCCGAGCACTCAAGCTGCAAGGATGCAATATACAGGTCAAGAAAGGGAACGAGAAAGCTATTGCTGCGATGACACGCGCGCGTAAGCGGCAGGCTGGAGAGGCCCAGCAGGCCTGGAACGAAGCCAACCAGCGAGAGGCGGCCTCTCAGCAAGAGCCGCCCTACCACCAAGAGGACGACGATGACGAGGATCCAAGCAAACGACGGCGCAGGGAATGACGATATGGCGTTGCGGCATGCATACGGCAGGCATTTTTTCTTGGGATATAGGTTATAATTCCTTCTAGACGCAGGCGGTGCGGCATATTGATTCGAATTTGGCACTTTACTGGACAGATATCCCGGGCATTTTTGACGACGTACGAGACGGACGGAGTGATGGACTGGAACGTATGATTACGGCGGTATTTCTGTACACGACGCGTGTAGTTGGCGATGCATAGTTGTAATACATTGGGGGTTGCGAGCGCATCGAGTACGATACCAAGACACAGCCTACCTAGCATGTTAACGAAGAGTACAATTCACCTACGGGACGGACTGGATCTGTGAATTCACGGTGAAGCGACCAAGTGACGTTGAATGAAAGATCGATCGCGCTGAGCATGGCGCCTCGCTGCTCGTCTCGTGGTTAGCGCGTCCGAGTCCGCCCCACCCGCCGTACAAAAATCTTTAGGCCGCCGCTCAGCTTCTTCTCTTCTTTCCCCCTGGCATTGGCCAGGAACGGCACCACATACTTCGATCGCCATCATGAAATACGTTCTTGTCTCTGGAGGTTCGTCCATGCCTGCTGCGGCAACTGTCAATGTTGTGCTAACCCGCGTAGGTGTCATATCCGGTGTGGGGAAGGGCATAATCGGTATGCATGCGCCCGCCCCGCGTATGTTTGCATATAATATTCACGCGTCAAAGCCTCCTCCACCGGTCTGCTGCTCAAGACGATTGGCTTGAAGATAGGTGAACCCTCTAAACGCGACGAGACACGTAGCTGACATCCTCAGAACGTGTCGTCCATCAAGGTCGACCCTTATCTTAATGTCGACGCTGGGACTATGAACCCGAAAGAGTACGTATCTCATTCAGGCGGAAAACTACAGCATCTAAAGTCTGTGCAGACATGGCGAGGTGTTTGTCTTAGACGATGGCGGCGAGGTCGACCTGGACCTGGGCAACTACGAGCGATACCTCAACATTACCCTGACGCGCGAGAACAACATCACCACGGGCAAGATATACCAGCAGGTCATCGAGCGCGAGCGCCGTGGCGACTACCTTGGGAAGACGGTGCAGGTGGTGCCCCACATAACCGACGCGATCGAAGAATGGATAACCAGGGTGGCGCGGATACCGGTTGATGATACCGGCGAGGAGCCCGACGTGTGCATCATTGAGTTGGGTGGCACCGTTGGAGACATCGAGAGCAGCCCCTTCGTAGAGGCCATGACGCAGCTGCGGCGGCGCGCGGGAAAGCACAACTTCCTGCAAATCCACGTCTCATATGTTCCTGTGATCAACGGCGAGCAGAAGACGAAACCCACCCAACAGGCTGTCAAAGCGGTGCGGAGTGCTGGTCTCATTCCCGATCTGGTGAGACATCCCCCCGCAGTGCCCAATAGCGAGGTCTGACCCTTCGTTTTAGATTGCCTGTCGCTGCGAGGTAAACCTCGACAAGGGAGCAGTGGAGAAGATTGCCCATTTCTGCCAAGTGGAAGTTGAATCGGTTATTGTGGTACGCGACATGCCTACCGTCTACCAGGTTCCTATGCTTCTGGAACAGCAAGGTCTCATCCCGCTGCTCCAAGACATCCTAAGCCTGGACCGCCTCGCCCTTTCTCCGGCGGTGGTCGCGAAAGGAAGCGCCACGTGGAATCAGTGGAAGCGTCTCACTGCCCCCGAGGACCACTTCTTCGCGACAGTGAATATTGCCCTCGTTGGAAAGTATATCGAGTTGCACGATGCATACCTTTCCGTCACGAAGTCTCTCGAGCATTCCGCCATGCGGTGTCGACGCAAGTTGAATATTATCTGGATCGATGCGGAGCACCTGGAGCACTCCTACCAGACAGAGGATCCCGCCAAATACCACCAGGCCTGGCACCAGCTCTGCACTGCTAACGGTATCCTCGTTCCTGGTGGTTTCGGCCACCGCGCCACCGAAGGCATGATCCTCGCGGCCAAATGGGCTCGTGAGAACCGCACTCCGTATCTGGGTATCTGTCTCGGTATGCAAATCGCCGTCATCGAGTTTGCGCGCAACGTCTGCGGCATCGAGGGTGCTAGTTCCGAAGAGTTCAACGCAGCAAATTCGGAGCGCCTCATCATGTTCATGCCCGAAGTTGACAAGAAGACCATGGGCGCGACGATGCGACTAGGGAAGCGGCCGACGCTCTTCCAGCCCGGGAGTGAGTGGAGCAAGCTTCGTGCACTCTACGCTGAGAAGCCTGAAATCTTGGAGCGACATCGTCACCGCTACGAGGTCAATCCCGCTTACATTGAGCGCCTTCAGCAAGGCGGTCTCAGCTTTGTCGGCAAGGATGACAAGGGTGAGCGTATGGAAATCATCGAACTCAAGGACCACCCGTGGTTCGTCGGTGTGCAGTTCCATCCCGAGTACCTGAGTCGCGTCCTGAACCCCAGCAAGCCCTATCTGGGCTTCATGGCTGCCAGTGCTGGCTTGCTGGATCAAATCACGGCAGACGTCTTGAAGGAGAGCAAGGGTCTGGCCGTGAATGGGGCCAACGGCGTCAATGGTGTCAACGGCGAGGGCGCTGGATTCTAGTTGCACAGCAACTGGTTTGCGTGGAAGCTTACCAAAGTGGCAAGTCGGAGAGTACACATGGCTTGATGTCTCAACTGCAGTGTCTGATAGGATGTTGCACTACATAGTGGAGTAGGTCAATTGAGGGTCTAGAAGTGTGAAATATTGCAGGTTCACGGGATGATTTAGGAGTTTATGATCATGAGTACTTATGCTTTGAAGACTAGCATTTGGATTTAGACGACATCAAAGCAAATGTTCTTTCCTCAGATATCTCTAGTTTCAGGCCCATTGTGCACTACAGCGATATCAAATCACCTCCGATGTGGAGCGAAGTTGCTGTGGGTCCATGCTAGAGTAGAAAAGTTCTAGCGCCATCGCACCGCCCCTGTTACCTCACTACACTCGCGATCCCAAATCATCTACAACTAATTTTTAAGTGCGCAACCTTTATTCAATTGGACACAACATACATCATGTCAACCGTCAGCAAGTCCAAGGTAACGGCCACCGAGCCATTAGTGAGTTCTCTCCGCCTCTTTTCCCAATTCCGTGTCCTGATGTCGTCAGGACCCTAAAGATGCACGCTGGGTGAAACTAGTAAAGTACGCATTCTCTCATAACCAAATCTTCTCAATTCTCAGTCTTCAAAATCAATCTCTTCCTCTACAGAAAACCCATTTTTGTCTCCCGCCCTACCTCTCATCCTAATTAACCCTCGTCACCCCCACTAAACCCCTCCCTCCCTAGACTAACCTACACCGACCCCACCGCCACCGTCCGCACATGGGAATCCGCCGAGCGCCTGACCCGGCCCCACGGCAGCGCCATCGACGGCGTCGGCATCATCGCCATCATGCAGAACGACCCCGCACACCCCTCCGCCCCGCCGCGCATCTTGCTGCAGAAGCAGTTCCGGCCCCCGATCGACCAAGTCGTCATCGAAGTCCCGGCCGGGCTGATCGACGCGGGCGAGACGGCGGAGGCGTGTGCGCTGCGCGAGTTGCGCGAGGAGACGGGGTATCGGGGGCGAGTGGTGGAGGGGTTTGGGATGACGCCCGTGCAGTGGAATGGTGAGTGATTGAGCTTGGAGGGAGTGGTGTGGATATGGGGTGAAAAGGTTGTTTAGAGTGTTGCGGGTTGATTTGGTGTGGTTGGGTTTCGCCGTTTCCTCCCAGATACTCTGCGAAAGGCGCATTCCCCTTCCCTTCCCTCCTCCTCCTCATCCCTTTTCAACTTTCTACGTCGGCATTTCCATTTCACTAACACCACCACCCCCCAGACCCGGGTTTCTGCAACACAAACGTCCAAATGATCCACGTGACGGTCGATATGTCGCTCCCCGAGAATCAGAATCCGAAGCCTGAGCTTGAGGAGAGCGAGTTTATTGAGTGTTTTACGGTGCCGATGACGGATCTGTATGCGGAGAGTGAGAGGTTGGAGAGGGAGGGGTATGCGATTGATGCGAGGGTGGGGACGTTTGCGGAGGGGATTGAGGTAGCGAAGAGGTGGAAGTTGGTGTAGGTGTGGTGGAGAATGGGGGATTTGCGTTGAAGTAGGTAGGGGGGTGATGATATATGAGGAAGGGAGTGAGTAAACAGAGTGTTGTGGGACTTTGGGTCCGCCGACGCTCGTGGTTCTTTCAGACTCCTAAAATGGGCTTTCATATTAGAGTTTCACGGTTACGGGGTAGATTTGAGTATCTTCAAGAAAGCAGCCTGTGATTCTAGAGCTCGTGAGCGTAGATGTCTGCTCCATACCAGCACAACACAATCCCCGCCGTTCCACTAACGCCCAGCAATGCCCTACCCGCCCAACACGCAAGGAAAAAGAAACGCTCGACCACCACACCACCGAACACCCATCTCAACCCCGCCACTCTGATTCAGAAGCCCGACTCAATACCCTCCACCCCACCTCTCACAACGGAATCACAACCACCCTCTCCGCAAACCTCACCCTCTTCTCCCCCTTCCGCCTTCTGACAACGTCCCTACCCTTCCCCTCCTTCCCTTTCCCCACCTCCCTCCTAACCTCCCCCTCTTTCTCTCGCCGTACTTCGCGCCTAGCCTCCCTTCTACCCTCGCCCTCCCCCTTCGGCCGCGCCATCTCCGCGGCTCGGATCCGCATCCACGCCTCCAGCCGCTCCTGCGATGCGCTTCTCCGCCTTTGCGAGACCGACGGGGGTTGTAGGACCGGGGTTACGAAGACGGTGTAGCTGGGGTGGTAGCAGCAGGTGCATTTTGAAGGGTTGGTGTAGGTCGTCACTTTGTAGGTGGCTGTTGTTGGTGGATTGGCGAGGGAGGAGGTAGATGCGTGGGTGGAGCGGGGAGAGGGGTTTGAGGGCATCGTGGGGTTGGGAGGTGGGCTGGCGGTGGGTTTGGAGGAGAGTCTCGCCGGGGATGCGCGGCTGGGTGCTTCGAGGATGATGTGCCGGATGGATGAAGATGTGAGATGTAGCGGGTGTGCTGTGAGGGTTGAAAGAGGGAAGCATTGAGGGGTATGAGTCGTAGGATGAGGTGCGGGAGCGGAAGATGGACATTGCGCGTGTGTCACGAATGAGCGCGGTGTTTCGTTTTGAGGTAACTACTTGATTTATATGAGGTGGCGGAACTGGATCTTGGACTTGGAAAGAAAGGAAGCTTGTTTTTAACACGCCGTCTTTCTATTTCTTCCAGATTTATGATGATGTGCTGAGCACCTCTCTCTGGTTTAAGCTCTCAAAGCTCTTGCAACTTGTCGGAGCTTTTATAATGCGCCGAAGCACCTCAAACGGTGGCGAGTAAGTGTATACAAACTTTTGTCCTAGTGCTATGCCTCTGAGAAAAATTGAAGCAGTAATGGTTATGTTCATGGAATCGTGGATATTCTATGCGCGACTGGGTTTCCGCATTTTTGAATAAACATGTGGGTATGGCCGGTTGCCACTGTCGGAGGTGCTCCAACACGCTTACAAAATCTTGAAGAGGATGATTGTGACTCACCACTAGACTCTTTGGGGCAATCTAGACAGTGGTACCCAAGTGTGAGCAGACCTCTATAATCACGTGCATTGGCGGGCCCCACGCAATCTCGCGTTTGCGCGCTTGCTACACTCTTTTCCCATTTCAACTCACCTCCAAATCTCGCCTCCTACACCAAACTTCTGTCACTTCGGATCTAACGTCGGCTCACCCCCGGCGCGTGCGATCATGGCTCGCAACATCGATAACATTGCTCTGGAAGTCAAGGAATTGATCGTGCAGCATTTGGAGGAAGAAGACGCCGGGCCAGGGTATCCCATATGGCCGCAGCTGACGGAGAAGTCTCGTCGTAATATTCTGAGTATTCGGCAGGTCTCTCGTGGGTTACGGGATGGCACCTGGCGATCGTTTGGGAAGTTATTGGCGATCTCACCTTTCGCCTTATCCAATTCGACTTGGATGATCTCGCCGATATTTCCAACGATTCGAACCTCTCGAGATGGATCAACACCATAACCTTCGGCACCGGCGGCTTCGATGAATTGGCACCGTCCATACATCCAGATGATTACGACGATGAGAATTATGGGACGAACCCCTGTGTCTTTCGAGATCTGATGATGTACACGCATAAGACCCAAGATAAAGATTCCTTCTCCACCGTGGCCGAGAAGTACGTCAAGTGTTCCAGAGATCAGGAAGAGCTCTATCAGTCTGGCGGTGGAGCCAATCAACTCACCACTATCCTCCAGACGCTCCCACAATTGAAGAAGAACGTGAGGATAAAGACATTCGACCCCGTCGGACGTAGAAGCACTCATCTGCGAGGATGGATCACTCCGAAAGAACGACCGCTCTTCAAGAAGATTTGGACGGACTTCTTACTGGCTACTAACAACAACGATTCATTATGTAGATCCTCAGATGCAGAGATCATCAAATGCGCCGAGCACATGAGTCGAATCTACAAAGAGTGGAGTTATCAGCGCAGCTTCAAGGTTCTTCCAGTTGTCTTTGCTGCACTAGCTAGGTTAGCAAAACATCTAGAAGATATCAGGACCGCGGGTCTTTATTATCGTCAAGCGCCCGAGGCGCCTTCAGTAAGAAACTTGTTTGAACATCTCCCCGGTACCTTGTCGTTCCTCCACACCCTCAGAGTCACCATCCAGTCCGCCGATGCCAACGCACTGTCGAACTTGCTGGGGACAACTTCATCCATACGCGATATTGAGATCAAATTCCCAAGACCCGAGACGGACGGACACAAGGAACGCACCATGAGACGAGTTGTGCCAGCCCTGACGACTACCAAAAATAGCTTCATACAGATGCGTCTTACAGGTTTCTACAGCATCCAGGAGAAGGACTTGATCACACTGCTTCAGGCTCACTTGGGAACGCTCAGATGTCTCGAGATGGTGGGCGTGTGCGTCACCGACAGTTCGGCTAACATGGATGGAGATGTGAACGGTGTCCTACGCCATGTAGTCACTGAAAACCCTACGGGTCTGAGGGACTTCTACCTAGCGGCGTACTGTAATTTCGGATACACGCTATGGGATCCCAAGTCAAAACTGGATAAGACCATCCTTGCTGGGATTACTTTCAGCTTTGAAATCGAAACTCCAGGCAATGATGCGAATCTACACTTCTGTCCGACTGGCGACATCGAATCGAAGGAGGGACATTGATGAGATATCCAAAGATAGGAAGGATTATGGAGCGAGAAGATGCTGGTCAACTGGATAGTACCCCGATCTAGCTCATCAGTAGACTCTTCTTCTACTATAGGACGGAATAACACACCTCGGTGAAATACCTCATCGAAAATATGTGCATTACTCGGCCACACAACTGCGTGAAGCATTCTAAATATGTTCTTAGTCGATCTGAAGTCAGTATGCTGAAGTGCTTGTTGAGTGGCAGATATCGTTGTATGAGGTGGCCCGGCACGGTTTCGCACGATCCAAATTAACAACGTCTTAACTCGTTCGGATCTGTATAAGGATACTGAGGTACTTCAGTTAGCAGCAAACAGCATGAAAAATCGGCGCCCAACCACGATGCGGAGTGAGCGAGTTGGGGGATGGCGTGGAGAAAATTACATGATGAACGAAGGACGTCGTGGAACTCCTCTTCTAAAGGCAGGGGTCGGATCGACGCTATCCTCTGTGCCTCTTTAGACTAATGGCTAACCTGCACTCTTATGGAACGAGATCCCATTGAGCGCCCTAGCATTCCTACAATTTACTTATAACGCGATTAAGGCATGTTTACACGACATCGCGTTAAAATAGATTGGATACTGCTTGAGATTTCTCCATGACAAAGCGGTGTTAGCATGTAGTGGCGGGCTTAGAATAGAACTAGCTCCATCTTATGTCCGTCTTAATCCCTTCCCCTCGTCACTACCTACTTCCTTTTCTTTCCAACGCTCTATCCGTTCTCCGACAGCAACGGAGATAGAATACACTTTCTCGTCCGGCAACCAAGACTGTCCGCCCTGATCATCAGCAATGCAGTGCCACGTTTGCTTCAATACGGCCGAGAATTCTAAGACCGTGAGCTGAAGTGGAGGATATAAAGACGCTGACAGTAGCGAGCGTGGCCAATTTCTTTTCTCTCATCACAGCTAGTTACATTCTATTGTCTTTCAATCTCGCATACGACATATTCCGTTTGCTTCTGAGCCTCGATCATCATCCTCAAAACAACTGTCTCATTTTTCAATCTCCGCTCGGCTCACTCGAACGCCTCAAGCACCTCCCCATCATGTCCACTCCAGTCTCCACCTCGAACTCCGTCTGGTTCATAACTGGCAGCACCAGTGGCTTCGGCAAAGCCATCGCCCTCGAAGCCCTCAGCCGCGGCCACAAAGTCATCGCAACCGCCCGCAATGCCGCGAAGCTTGCCGATCTCGAAGCCGCAGGTGCAGACGTCATGAGCCTCGACGTGACAGCCTCGCTCGAAGAACTGAAGAGCAAGGCGGCTGAGGCTCACGCCAAGTACGGTCGCGTCACCCATCTGATCAATGCTGCGGGTTACATCCTCGAGGGCGCGATCGAGGAAACCACGTAAGTGCCTCCACATCACCAGCACACCCTAACCCCCTTCTGACCATCGTATACAGGCCTGAGGAATCCCAGGATACGTTTAACACGAATGTGTTTGGCACTCTGAACGTCGTTCGCGCCTTTCTCCCGTACCTCCGCGCCCAGCACAGCAGCGTGATCGCCAACTTTGGAAGCATAGCCTCATGGGGCGGCGGGCCGGCGTTCGGGCTATACGCCGCGACGAAGTGGGCTGTTTCGGGATTGACCGAGTCGCTCCGCGCAGAGGTGGAGGCATTCGGCATCAAAGTGACCGTGATTGAGCCCGGGTACTTCAGGACTAATTTCTTGAACCCGGGCGCGAGGGTGAAATCAAGTGTGCAGCTGGCGGCGTATGAAGAGAGCGCAGTGGGGCAGGTAAGAAAAATGCTGGATGCGGTGAACAATAACCAGGCTGGCGACGTGAAGAAAGGAGCCAAGGTAATTGTCGATGTGTTGACGGAGACGGGTGTTGCGGAGGGGAAGGGGATTCCGATTAGGTTGGTGCTGGGTAGCGATGGGGACCAGATCATTCGAGGAAAATGCGAGAGCACGGAAGCCTTGTTGACTGAATGGAAGGACATAATGTACAGCACCGATTATCCGAAGGGGGAGTGAGCTTGGGTACATATTTTTTTCGCTGAACTTTGATACCAGAACTTTCAGCGTGGTAGCACATTCAACACACAACAAAGAAAAGCGTCTATTGTGCACCGCCTGATCTGATAGCGAGCTTTTCAAAAAAAGTTCGTTTCTTCTCAAGGTTTTCTGTGAAAGAAGAAATACGCTAGGCCCAATTCAGAACACAGCCTTGGCACGCCTTACCACACGTGGTCATCTAACATCCACCGTTCACGGACCCTCCTCCATGTCCGCATCTCTACCCCCACAATCTTCATCAACTACCGGATAACTATCATGTCGAGCAACTCTGATCTTGCAGACCCTTCGGATGATGGCTTATTCACAGAGGCAATCAAGGCCCATCTCGACAAATGTCAACGCACGAGCTTTCGCGCCTGGTTGTTCGACGTTAGTGTGGCATCGAACACAACGCCGAACCCCGGCTCCACTCCCCTTTCCCTCTTGAAGGGTTTCCAAATCAAGCAGTTCACTCTTGGAGTCAAACCATGCTTCCATCCTATCCGCTCTGCCGATAGCGTCTGGCTCGGCGCCTGTGCCGTGAGGACGTCGCAATCGGAGAAGGTTCAAATCCGTGATGTTCTAGTTGGCGTCCCCGAGAAATGGATCTCGTTGGAAAGCTGGATGAACGAACAGGATGTTGAGAGCGATGAGCCTGGAAACTATAAGATTCAAAAAGAGTGGTGGAAGATGACAGCAAAAGTGTTCAGGTTCCTTGATCTTCCCGGAGAGTTACGAAATCAGATCTACGAATACGCCATCGGCCGAGACATTTACCCTACTTTCAACGACTCCCTCTATATCCGGGGCTATGATGAGCCGTCGGTGGAGGACGTTCGCTTGTTGGGCCGAGGTATACCAGGAGGGATGACCTTTCATCGTGATAGACCGTATCACGACCACCCGACCAGTGCAGAGCCACCAAATATAGGCCTTATGCTAGCAAGCAAGCAGTTGTTCCACGAATCATTTGAGATTGGCTGGATGAACAGTCGGAAGATATTCCTGGACCCGGGCGTGTTTGGGACGTTTTACTTCACGGATGAACCGATGAAGTTAGATCTCTCTACCTTCACGCACATTAAACTCGATTTCATGATGGAGAACTTCATGTATTTCTTCGGGCTTCCGACTCCAAAGTTTTCACCGAACTGGCGCCCGGCTGCTCAATGTCTTTCTACAAAGCACATGCCTAATCTCCGCCATCTAGAACTCAATTTCCAGAGCACCAAGCACGGGATTCAGACAGACCCATATCTATGGCGGATGTTTCCAGCGAGATCAGCACACGTACTTCAGCAACCTACGTCATGCCACAAGATATTGGTACAATGGATCCTAACCGCGGCAAAGAAGTGGATTCAACATATTCCCCGGGTTGAACTCACTGGCTACATCAAGACTAGCATCAAGAACGAGTGGGACCAGATCTTGAATGACGAGCGCAACGGAGTTCATCATAGTGTTGATTCCAGGTTGAGGGAGTACATGCGCATGAAAAACCACCACTGGTAAGCATAGTTCTTATGATCTTCTTCCGTTCTCGACATAAACTGTTCGGGTTCAAAGTTCAAGCTACAGCTGTATATTTTCCTTGTGACGGCCGGTTCGCTTCGTATGGTGACAGCACCTTGCAAGAGCGATCGAAGACAAGCCCGATACGCACACATAGAGTTGCCAAAGATGCTAACGTATGAATAGGCCTCCCAAATGCCACTGCTCGACTCCCTGCGACTTTGAAGGTATCCGAACCATCCTTACGCGCGACGGGTGCTTTTGCGGAAACAGGTGCACCTGCGACCCAAAGAACAAGACTACAGCGGAAGAGCGGTTCGAAATCATGAATAGCTATGTTTTCAACTTTGACGATTGAGTTCGGAGGTTTCTCGATGGATTCAAGGTAAGTAGTTGCACTGCATAGTTTCATGGCTGATTGACGGCGACTCTGAGAAGGACATCAATAAGGGGCTGCAAATTGGGTAGTGGTGTTAGGCTGCTTTGCGCTTATAGGTAATGTGTTAGAGAACTCCTGACCCAATCATGACTGCATGTCAGATTCTACAGATTTGAAATTGAGCGATATGAGCGTGACTGATGTACAAATGCATATCGACTTGAATCACTCTCGAGAGTTGCTCTCAATCGCAAAATCAGCACCCGACACCGCCGATTTTTGTTCTGATGGAGGTAGATACACGTCATGCACACGGACCTCGTAGGTCTGGTTCTGTGTTTCCAGTCCTCTTGAAGCTACTAGACTGGCTTCGATCCGTCACGTAGGTAGACAAATTCCCAATCGTGTCACACTCGTTCAGAGTCTTATTTCCTATGGTAACGACA
The DNA here is from genome assembly GCF_010093595.1 of Mytilinidion resinicola. Taxonomy (NCBI): domain Eukaryota; kingdom Fungi; phylum Ascomycota; class Dothideomycetes; order Mytilinidiales; family Mytilinidiaceae; genus Mytilinidion; species Mytilinidion resinicola. The sequence goes on along the minus strand of NW_022985447.1, from coordinate 452,667 downwards.
CCACGTCCGGTTTGAAGAGCTATGTCATGCAGCGCGAATTACACGGTCATGGCCAGACCTTTTCCGACCTCGTGAAGGTATCAAAGTGGCTTCGATCGGTCTCATGGCTAGGCAAACTTGAATCTACATCACGCTCATCTCGCTTCTCGCTCCATATGATCTTGGTCATCCACAAAGACAAGCAAGGCGTGTCACCCGAATTTGAAGGGCCTTTAGGCCACGAAAAAGGTATTTAAGAGTGCAAGACTGGACTCTTCATGATAGTATCAGCAGCTTCAACAAGCAGCCCGTTCATGCTATCCTACCCATGGCGTAGAATGTTCTTGGTATCCCCCTTTTAAACGACTCTTATATGTCATTCAGCCCATTATCTTTAGTGGTGCTATGGGGCAGCCGATGAGAGACGTTGCGTGGGGTTATAGGCGCTTTTCCTGCAAAATCAAGACCATTCACCATCACTAGCCGCTTCTACGTGACTCAGCACTTTCCTCGGCGCATAGAAGTCAGCTTATTTCATAGTTTCTTGTTTTTGCTGCCGTAGCAGAACGTTCTTCCCGTTAACAACACCAACAAAAGTCCAACATCCACGAATCACTCACCTGGGTCTGACGCTTCTCACTGCCTTCCATCCACCTTCTCTTTGAGATAATCTTGCATAGCGATTGACACGGCTTCCATGGCTTCTTTTAGCGGCTTCGACTTCAATGACTTGACCACCACCGCCGACCAGCCGCCGCCCCCCTCTGCCCCTCCTACCTCAGAGATTCGCGAGCTCCAGGCCAGGCTGGACTTCAAGTCGGTCACTGCGTTCATGCAAGTTGGCAAGTTCTGGGGCAAGTACGAAGAGGTATTGCCCAGCGATAAGGCTTCGGCTACTTCTGGTCCTACTGTTTCCGCTGCGACTCCGTCTGCTTCCGCTACTTCTGCATTGAATGCCTCTCCTGCAACACCAACACCTGTTACACCCGCCATGGACCCTACTAAAGAGAACCGTACGTGCAAGGGAAATCTCTCGAAGATGCACCGCTTGCAGTGCCTCCATTACATTTGGACTTCCTCGGTTAGTGCTTGTGCCCCGAACTGCTTGGGTGGTCAGGTATGTATAGCGTGTCATTCACCTCTGACACTGAAACAAGTACTGACACTAGCAGCACCCAACTCCCCTTCCCGCCAGCATCCAAGGGCCGCATTTCGGCTGTCAACTGTGCCTCCGTGCAGCACAGGCCAAAGACCCCGCGCTCCGTAAGCCTGGAAACCACTGGGTTGACCTGCTGTTGGAAGATAATCTTGAGCGGGATTCTAGTCCACTCACTGGCCTCCGAGCTTGCCAGATCGTGTTCATGGCGAAAGACGGCACGTTAATTCCAGCCATGGAGCCGATCGACTCGGCCCTGATTCGCGCTCTGATGAGCTTTCGCTTCAAGATCAAGCAGCGACCGGACCTTGATTTCAGGCCTGCCCTCCCAGGCCCATCTGGGGTCGATGCCTCCGGATTTGACTACAGTAAGGTACCGAAGGGTCCTGGCGGTGGCAAGCTGAGCAAAGCAGACAAGAAGAAGATCGTCCAGGAGGCGAGAAATGCAGACCGTGGTGGCAGAGAGAAGCGAGGACAGCCCTCGGGTAGAGGCCAGCCATTGGGCAGAGGCCAGCAATCGACCAGAGGCAGAGGAGAAGCAAGGGAGTCGAGCTCTACAGCTGACGTCGGACTGGATTACGGAGAAGAAGCACTCGGGGCGTCCGTAGCTGGTATCCGGTCGGAGGAAGAGACGAGAGCTCGTCGCGACAAACGAGAACGCCAGAAATTGGAAAAAGAACGGAAGAAGGCAGCGCAGGAGGCGACGAAGATGAGGCAGAAGGCTGAGGAGGGGGCCAACAGAAAGCAGGCAGACGAAGTCTCTACGAAAAGCAGGGAGGAGGCTGAAGAGGGCGAGGTAATGGAGAATGATGAGGAGACGGCGAAGAAACTCCAGGAGGCTGAGGAGGGCTTGGATAAGATGGCCCTGGAGTAGGGGCGGGTGGATAGATAGTGGGAGCGTGAGTTGAGCTTCTGGTCTCGTGGTAGTCCTTCCTTTGCTTCTCTATTCACTTTCGCTGCATAAAGCGCGGTAATTCTATACGAAATCAACCCAGACTGCATTATCTATATATTTTGACTTCTGATTCTCTTTCTCTTACTATAAATCCATACACAACCAGCTTATGAGAGATGTTGCATTGAGCTCTTGGCATTGCATTCACCTCCTTCGCTTATCTTCGGGTGAGCCCGTACTTTTACACGGCCCGCAAAATCTTTTCCCCAGAATTTTGTTACCACGTTAGACTTTGGCCTTGTTCACTTCGTCAACACGTATCCGCGTTGGTAACACCCTTAGACTTCATTCCCTTCTTCTCCTCTTTCTATCCTCCGTCAACCCCGCCTATATACGCTGATCATGGCTTCCTTCCCATCTTTCGTCGAGTTCAACTCACCATCTGCCGCTTCGCCTGCTACCATGGCGCCTGGATCCCATCCTTCTGAGATCCTTGCGCTTGAAGCAAAATTGAACCACCGCGGCGTGACGGCTTTCTTGGAAGTTGGTAGATTCTGGGAGAAGTACGAGAGGACCCTTCCCACTCAGTCTCCTTCTACAACTTCTATGTCGGCCGATGTCGCCTCCTCTTCCGCCTCCGTCACTCCAGCTGTCAACCCCTCCAAAGAAAATCGTCGCTGCAAAAACTCCCATTCGAAGCTTCACGTCTTGAAGTGCACCCACTTCATATTCACGCCTTCGGCTACTGATTGCGCGCCAAACCGTTTGGCCATGCAAGTACGTGTAGTAAACGGCAATACATATTCAGACTCACTTCAACAACAATAGAATGTCAATCCCCTTCCCGTAAACGTCCAGCCACCGGACTTCGGGTGCCAGATTTGCGTACGCGCGGCACAGTCTAACGATCTCGCTCTCCGTGAGCCAGGCAAGAACTGGACCGACCTATTGCTGGAGCACAACTACGATCCCGGCACCCAGTCTGGTCCTCTCGCTGGTCTCCGAACCTGTCACATTGCTTACCTAGCGAGAGATGGGACCATTATCCCGGCCATCGAACCTATCGACGCGGCGCTTATCCGGATTCTTTGGACAGATCGCGTCCGTCTCCTCCAGCGTGCCGACTTGGAGTATGGACCTGCTGCAGTTAGTCGTGCCCCGACTGGCATTGACTCGACTGGATTCAACTGGGACATGGTTCCCACGCAACCTAGCGCCAACGCGCCTGGTGGCGGCTCGCGGGCTACTCGCGATCGCAACCGTCGCCGTCGAGAGAAAGCGAAGACTGATAGGCAGGAAGCAGCGGAGGCGAAACGTGCTCAAGAAGCTGGAGAGAAGGGCAAAGGCAAGCAGAGAGCGGACAAGAACGCGATGGACATGGCGAGCCCATCATTGGACTATGGTGACGAGGCGATCACGTACGAAGAGGGATCAGAGGAGGGCGAGATGCGTGCCGGTGGCCTTCTCTCACCAAAGGAGAAGAACGCTCGCCGCAAGAAGCGTGAGCAGCTGAAGATGGCTAGTGAGAACAAGCGGAAGGAGTTGGAAGAGCAGAAGAAGCTGGAGGAGGCCCAGCAGAAGTTCCGCGATATGGCACTGAAGTAGGGTAGTGCTATTGGGACCCACCACGCCGATGAATTCAAACACTTTATACTTCTCAAACTGTTTCTTTATATGAACTGGCCTCTTTAAGCTTGTACGGGGGAGGTTGTCTTCTACAGTCCTGCGACATATGTTTGGGCACTCTCTTACTACTGCTTGGGGTACTCATATGGGCTTTCAGAATCCCAATACAATGCCAATGCCGATACAGTGGGATTTGGGCAGCCTTCTAGCTAGCCGGCTACATGCTAGCTAGGCTACTCCTGACGGTAGTGTCGAGTGATCAAGAGTATAACCCGTGTGGTGGTATATGCGGGTCCCCAAACTTATGACCCAGTACGGTACTCTTAGTTTTGGACCCATCACAGTGGCGGGAATGTTTTGCGATTAGCATTCACCGGTTGCCAACAGCTCCACGTGAGCCCACGTGTACCCTCGGCGCACAATCGGACCTTAGTCTTTTTGGATAAACTTAAAGTCGCCACGGCAGAGCTGACCTCTTCTCATCAACAACAGCCTCAGTCAGTCAAATCTTCTTCCTCCCCGTGCCTCGACTGCTTTTTCTGGCTCTTTTGCTCCCACATACCCATCGTTCACTATCAAAACTCTCACGAAACGTTACCATGTCTTCCTCCCTCGGTGGACCCAACCAGCCGGCCTCAGGAGCTCAGCAAACCGCCCAGGGTAAACAATCATCATGAACTACACACTATACAGACACTTATCCATGTAACAGGCGCGACGGCCCCTCCAGGAGCCCCCACTGCGTCTGCTTCCAACGCTCCGCCCAATGCTCCCACAGGCCCTGCAGCCACGGCAGGCACGACAGCCCCCCCAAACGCCCCCACAGGCCCTAGCGCTATGACAGCTCAGGGTGCGCTCTCGGGCGTTCCTACGGCACCCCGCGCTATGAGAGCATAGCATACGTCCCCCAGAGCCTCCAGGCGTCCGAAAGATCCCGTCCTCAGCCCAAGACGTGGCCACAGCGTCATTAAGGGCGTGCCTACCGGACCTAGGAACTCCGGTATGGGTAGCAACATGCTTCGAAACCTACAGAACAAGAACAGCAAAGCTCGTAGAGGGATGGCTGCTCTGAGGGCCAGACCGTCCGGACAAACTGCTTTGAGTGCGGCGGCTGGTGGTGTGGGAAGGGCGACTGGCAGTTATGGTGGTAGTGATACGGAGATGGGAGAAGGTCTGCCATATGGGGACGAGGGTGTGGACTACCGCCAGGGGTCCGAGGAGGGGGAGTTGAGAGCCGTCGGGACTGCCGAAGAAGAGGAAAAGCAGAAGAAGCTGAGAGAAGCCCAAGAGGCGCTTGATAAGAGGCGCTTGATAAGATGACACTGGGTTAGAGTGGGAGAGGCTGGGTGGTGTAGACGTTCGGAAAGCGGAAAGATGGAAGAGAGAGCAGGATGATTGCTTGTTGTTGTTTTCTTCTATAATAGTCCGGTAATTTTATGCAAAATCAACTAGAGTAGAGGACTTGCTCTACTCCTGAGTCCTTTATACCTCTTCAAACCCTCCCTCTACAGGTTAACACCTTTTGAGTCTATCTATAGAAACGTACTTCCTTGGCTTTCTCACTGTTGCGGCGATTCTGTTGAATGATTGATCTCTATTCATACTATTCACCAAATTTTCGTTTGAGCGTACCTATACCTTCGGCCCACACTAGGAACCTAGCATTTTTTCATAGACTTAATATCGCCCCTAGCAGAGCTGATTTTCTCTCATGAACATACACCTCCTTCAATCCAACCTTTTCCCTTCTTGTGCTGTGACTACATCTTCTGACTCTGCCCCTTTCTCTCCCTTTCGCCTATCATCAAGACTACTGGCAGACAGTTGAAGATGGCATCGTTGCTCGGTGCCAATCAGAGCCCTGCTACGGCCTCGCAGACCGTGCTAGGTGCGCAGTCTCGCATCAACTACGAGTCCATAAAGAACCGTATGGTCACTAAGAAAAAGGATGGAAAATGGGAAACCATGGTTCTTCTTGACAGCACCGAGACTCATCCTGATGAAAATCGACTCCGGCACCAACCTGCCATGAAGCTCCATAAGCTCGTGTGTGGACACTGGGTTTTCACCAAGCAGCCCGAGCAATGCGCTCCCAACTGCAAGGTCATCAATGTATGTACACACTGCCACTCTACCTCAATCAACCTACCAAATACTCATATGGGCAGACTGGCAACGTCTCCACTACTGCCTCTCTGTCCCCAGGCTTCGCTTATCGTCTCTGAGAACGTCGCAACAACGCGAGCGACCCTTCAATTCTGCAGGGCCCGACGAGCTGGCCCGAACTTCTGTTGGAGAAGTATAACCTCAACCCCTTTGCTGAAGCCTCCGGTCTTGGTGGCCGCGTCTGTATGGTCGTCTACCTCGCCGTCGACGGCACAATCATCCCATGCCTGGACAACGTCGACGCGGCGGTCATACGCATCCTGATGAGCAAGCACGATGACCGTGGCGACCTCGTCGTTCTCCCAGCTCGACCGGACCTCTTGTATCTCTTCAGCAGCCAGCGTAATACCCCCCCCCCCCCCCCAACTCCTACGGAACCTAAGGCTATGAGGGGCCTACATACATCCCCAGGAACCGGAAAGGGCCGAAAAAATCTCACGAGCCCGAAGCGTGGACGAGGTGTGACCAAGCAATCACCACCTTCAAAGTCTAGCAAGGATAAGAGCGCCTCTTGGGACAAGAGCGGCCAGAAGGTGTTTGGGGCAGCGAGGCGGTTGGAGGCGGGTGGTGCGGGCTAATACACTATCAATAAGAGCAAGCAGCGGGCTACTGGCGGTGGCGGTGATGGTATGGACGTTGGCGAGGGCTTATCCTACGGGGACGAAGGGGTCGAGTACCAGGAGGGTTCCGAAGAGGGCGAAGTACGTGTGAAAGGAACCTTGGAGGAGGAAGAGGCGGCAAAGAAGCTTCGGGAGGCCGAAAAGACGTTCGAGAGAATGGCACTAGACTAGGGCGGGAGAGGTTGCCTAGTGTGGTGCAAGTGTGGTGTATGCGTGGCATCAGAACAAAAAAAGGGGAAATTAGGACGGTGGAGGGGGTAGACGGTTTGCGGAGATGAAGACGATAGAACATCAGTATAGATGAAATACAAAGAAGAAATGAGACGTCTCAACCTGTACTCCATCTCGTGAAGACGTGATGAACAGTGTTTGAATCGCATCGCAACCGCATGGCCTTTGACTATTATCGTACAACTCCCAAGGCCCTCTGGAGCATCGACGTCGAGCGAAGGTAAAATGTCATAAACCTTAGACGCTGAATTAGAACTCTGGAAATATGGTTGAAGGCATGCTGAACCGTCTTGAAACCGTGTAGCCGGCGCATGATCTTTGACCATCCTGGCACGACCATGGGGTCCCTCCGGACTATTAGTATCGAGGGAAGGTGAGATGTAATAAACCATTGACACTGAATCGAAACCCTGGAGATACGCTTGAAGTCAAGATGAATCGTCTTGAAATCGCATCGCTAGCGCATGATCTTTAACCATTCTCGCGCGACTCTGGGGGCACTCTGGGCCATTGAAAAAGAACGTAGGTAAGATGTAACAAACCTCCGATGCTAAATTAGGACCCTGGGAATACACAGTCAATCGCGTGGAGACATGATTGATGAAGGCCTTGAAATCACATCGCTAGCACATCAAATTTGACCACCGCCGTATGGTAGTGGGGTCCCTGCGGACCATTGATATCGAGCGTGTGTGTGATGTAACAAATCTCCAATGCTAAATCAGAAGCCCGGAAATACACAAGAGGTACCGGAAGCCACTCAATATCCCTTACAGAATAGCAATATGATTGCTAATCTCGGTGCGATCTGAACAGTGGAAACAGAGACATGCTAGCTAGATACGAAATCACGAATTTGACCGACTAATTGAAGGCCCGGGGGTGCTCTGAAGCTGTTCCTAAGCTAGCAAACGACATCACAATTACCGTAATTCTGCAGCATCTTGCCATCTAACGTCTGATTCCTAAGCCTAGGGCGGTAATAATGCTTATTCAATGCAAAATCTCGGGCTTGAAAGCACCCTGGCGACTGGATTCTGGAAACACCGGAAGTTCTTGCAGACCCATGCTGAGTTAGCAATATTATTTGCAGCATTGCGCAGTTCAGCACCATCGAATCTCATCGCCTCATCTATGCCTAGTCAGATCAATAACGCCGACTCCATTCTCCATCTGGCTTGCTTTTCGTTTTCTCAAACCCCTTTTCTCCGCTTCTTGTTTCCGTAGTCTGGCATGTGATTCCAGCTTCCGTTGTCTGGCTTGCGTGCAATTAGCGTTGATTGCTTTTGATATTTCTGCCATAGAAGGTCTTTTCGTACGCTCCGCATCCTCTCGCCTCCATTGTTCGTCTTGCGGCCCAAAGATTTGTTGTGGTTGACAATGATGCTGCTCATACGCCTGTAAAACGCGTCTACGGTTCTCCGCTTGTTGTCTCTGTGGGTGGCCTTCTGCCACACAGCGACATATGACCTGGCGTTTTTGCTCGGTCCGGAGTTCGTTGGCTTTCTTGATGCGCTCTTGTTCTTCTCTACGGCGCTCCGACTCTTGTCTCTGCCGCCGTTCCTCTGCTGCGCAAGGGCATGTGGCCTGGCAATTCTTGTTGGTGTGGAATTCATTGGCTCTTTTGAGGTGTTCCTGCTCTTTCCTGCGGCGATCCGCTCTTTGTCTCTCTCTTTCTTGCTATCGCTGTTCTGCCGCTTCGCGCGCGCGTTGCTCCATGACCTTTCGCTCTACTCGTACTGCTTCCCTCATGTGTCTAGCACGCTCTGCTCTCTGTCTTTGTCGTTCCCCCTCGGCTTGGCGATCACGAATATGGCGTTCCGCATCTTCTTTTGCTCGCTTTTCCTGTGGTAGTTGAATACGTCTGGCCAGGACCTCTTCCTCAGCTCGGAGCTCCTGAGCTAGTCGAACACGCCTGGCTTCTTGCTCAACTTGGAGCTCCTGGGCATTCTTGATGCGCTCGGCCTCCTCTTCTGCACGTTCCTCTCGCTCCTCCTCCGATAGACAGGTGCCTTGTAACTGCGTGATCGTGATATAGCTATCTCTAAGCAGCGTACGCAAAGACGGTTGATCCATGTCATCAATGACAGTCTTGATTTCGTCTGAGCGCTTTTGCCATGCAGTTCATGTCTCTGTGGATCCTCTCGATCCCGGGGCTTGAAAAGGTTCTTTCCCAACGTATTTTGAGACAAGACGAGCCAGGACATCTTGGTAGAAGCTTTGATATGATGAATCTTCAAGACGGGCATGCCGCTTCAGTACTTTGATAGCGTCCTTGAAGAAGGGTACCAGCTCTCTCAAAATGGTGCTCTCGTTTGGACTTTCACTGATGGTCGCTCGGATGCGGTCGATCATCAACGAGCCTACTTCTAATTCAAACTCGAGAAGCATATCGAGGGCAATACTGAGTTCACTGGTACGAGGTGTAATTATTGGCGGTGTATATGTGATCGAGCAATGGCGCTGCCGGTCCCAGCCGTACCGCTGGGGTCCTAAGGGGCTCTCATAGCGCGGCACGCAGGAGTAACCGCAGCCCATGTCGTCGCACAGGCTGAGCATATAGCAGTTTTCTGGCGTGATCATTTTCGAACCGAGACTCGACGAGACTGATTTAGTGCACTCGCTGGATATTTGACCTCAGCGATAACCCTTCATGATGGTGGCCATGAACGAGATGATAAAGGGAGTGCTGCTAGTGTAACCCTGGATCATGGACCAAAAGTCAGATGTCCTTTCATTTTCGTTTTGGCAGTACTTGGGTTTGTTGAGTATCACCAATAGCTCGCCGCAAGCTCTCCCGTCCTGGTATGTCAGGAGGGAGTCTGAAGCCTTGAGGGCGGAAGTCATTTGTGAAGTAACAAATGCGAGCAAGGGATGTGACCACTCGCACTCGCTGGCAACACGCGTCTTTGTGGAGCCATTATTCGGGAGAAGTTGCGTCATTGCCTCGAACCTTGCATGTGGTTTCTGGATTGCGGAAAGGCTGTTATCTAATCTACGGCTATCGTGAGTATTGATTGCTTCACTAAGGTCCAATCTAAATGACTTGATAGCTTACAGTGTCTCGAATGAGAGGAAACCAATCTCTGGGACAGCGGCGCCGATTAGAGCTAGTGCTTTACCTGACAAACCACAGCTTTGTCGTTGCGTCAAAGTCTTTAGAAGACTCAGATCTCTTAGCAAAAGGCTGGCTTCAACGATTTTCATCGCAATTTTTCCGAGAGACTGTAGTGAGACTGTCCTGTGTAATCGCTTTCATGCGCTCTGATGTGGTGTTCATGTACGTATGTGTCTACCATTATCGTGGAACGCACGGAAGCGAGATTTGCGCAACTCTCTTGATAAGACAGATTAGAACGGCAGCGGGCGATGTGATTATTGAAAAGGTCCGTAAGTTCGAAAATTGTTTCCGGTGGTGGCGGACGTAGAGGAGGCCACCTAATGAACGGTGGCCGAGAGACGAATCTTTTCAGCAACAGCCGTGTTAAATTCGCTTTGGGGACAACGATGATTACCTATGCATCGTTAGTTGCAGAAGTCAAGATTGAAAGACGTAAAACTTACTGTAACGATCCAAAAGTCGGTACACTCCAGAACATTTTCGTTGCACTGGTTGGTCCCGTACTCCGCATCCGGCATTCGGACGAATGGTTCGGGGTGCACTATAGAAGAAGAGTCGACCGGCGTATTGAGACCAATCCCTTAGACCATCAACATCGAACATCCGCGTCAAATTCGTACTTATCCCATATACTTCTTTCACATAGTCAGTCGTTACTGCTCCGATCTGAGAGGTAAAGCGCTTACCGGCGTTATCTGGGCTGTCATTTGACCCATCATACCTATGCTCGTGCACCATATTAGCAGACAAAACTGCACATCAAGCGTTCGAGCATAAAGCCTCAAGAAATTTGATCCGAATGGGCTTCAAAAAGTCGCCTATCTTTTCACGATTGGGACGTTTGTAGGATTCGTTAAGACCTGCGTAGATCCCGTCGGAGTCTGGCGAGAGACTTTTGTAGCGAAAGCCATGTCGGAGGTGTAATTCGGTACATCCCATGCTGGGTAAGCCTTGTTGTTTTGGCCATGGAGAAAGATCTGGAGTGATGCTGTGGCTAGGAACAATGTAAATTAATTTCTGCGGGATTTGCGGGCTAGCTGGAATGTCTGCAAATTTTTGGAGAGCTGAGGACGCTTCTTCGAGGTTACATATTGGGAAATCAGAATCTGCGTTGTTGTCGAGGGTAAAGAATGCGTCAACACTCTGCTGTAAGGTTTTTTTTATGTCTCTCAATGCGTCTGCGTCCTCCGGAGGACCTATGCCCTCTTGCACACTCGTAGTAGGGAAATGGAAAGATTGCATGATGGGATGGATATACCAGCTGTTACATGAAGCGTAGATGCTAGTTGACTGAGCTCTGGTCGAGATTTGACGAGGTCTAGAAGTGCGGTCACTCCTGAGGGCGGTGTAGAGGCCTGGTGGGTTTGGAACACAGCTCAAGGGGTCCCTTGCAGAGACACCAGTGAGCACATATGGTAGAAAGAAGAAGGATGAGGTGAGCTTCATGGTGCTGAGAGTCTGACGATGAAGGCGGACTTGGTAGAGAGAAGATACTTGAGAAATGAATAGGTATACCGAGAATCAGACGAACCCGCAGACGCTATGCTCCTATGCATACTTTCTTCTGTTTACGTAATCTCTCTCCAAAAGCCTAGCAGTTGCTCCCCGGATTTGTTTAATTGCATCTATAGAGCTACCCTGGATAACTCAGGGGAGGCTCGAGACTTCCTCCGCTTCGAATGTTCATCTCCCATATTCTCTGCCCCTGCAGCATTACGCGGGGTGAGTCACAATATGCTGCAGGTACGCTTTACAGCTACGAATAAAAGTGAAGACATTTGGAGGTAAGAAAGAAACAAAAATGTACCTACCTCGCTCCGTCACGTGATTTTTCAGCAGTTCATGCGAATACTCAACTCCATAACGTAGCCCTATTACGGGTGGGCATGGTGCACGCAATAGCAGCTCTAACCCCCCAGATGGGCTGGAACAGGTCTAGAGTTCCCACATGCTTCATCCTATCCCACTGACGCCGAATGCCGCAGCTAGAATACCTTCGAAACAGACTTCGACCAATCGACGCTACAAACAACCGCAGACCTCGTTTCAACCGGTCTAAAAGACACCGGCTACAATTACCTCATCGTGGATGAAGATTGGCAAGACCTAGGAAGAGATAACAGCGGACGCCAGCAGCCAAACGTAACGAAGCTGCCTGACGGCGTTCCAGGAATCGCGAAACACGTTCATGGCAAGGGGCTGAAGCTTGGGATATTTTGAATTGCCATCCAGAGATAAAGTTATGAGGTTCCCTTTCAATTTTGCTGCTGTCTTCGTCGGATTCATATATCTCTACTAAATTCTGGTCTCGTTTTTCTGAGGATCTAAAGACTCGTACGGCGAGCCTGCACATGTGGTGCGATCTAAACTGTCGGGTTTGACGGCATCCGGGCCGTGCTTAGAAGGGCCACATTGACATCGGATGATGATAGTGGCAAGCTCTTTGCTTTTTTTGAGCTTACTGATGTTCGTACGAAGTGGACGCCGTTAAAGTCGAAGTCTCCGGGCGGAGAGATGCGGATGCGACGTTGGCCCCCAGCCTAGCCGAGTTGGGAAGATCACATGACGGCGCGAAAGATAAGCCCTTGTTTTGTACGTCTCGAAGGTCTCAGTCGAGTCCAGTAAAGAAGTATACTACTTAGTGTGTAGTGCACAGCTGTCCTATATCAATTTACTGAAGTACGAACTTCGTGATACATAAGCGGTTAGAAAATAGATATGACTTCGTACAAAACTGCGTTGAAACTCTACAAAGGTATGTCTTCCTCCCCCACTGAAACTGACCTCCCTCCATTCTCTCAAATTGGAGTATCAAAAGCATTAGCGAGCGTAGATAGATGGAAAAAACATCTAGTGTTCTACTTCTAAGCGTTCAAGTTGAGTGGTGACCGGCAGGAGAACGTGTTCAACTGATGGACCTTGAATGCGTCGATCATACCTGTTGCAACATATTAGCACGTTGTGAAAACAGCAAACACAAACTACTCACCAACAATGGCGGCATACATGCCCAAGCCACACATAGACAACGAACACAAAAAGTACAGCACATGCCATATGTTCATGGCAACTTGGAATTTGCCACCGCTGGTGAAGCCGCGTATTAACCGCCCGACGGTAGTCTCTTCTCTCATTACGTGCCCTGTCACGGGGTCGAAACCATCGCCTTGGATGGCGTGTCTCTGTATGTCGTATCCCAGAACAAAGAACGGAGGCATCGTATATGTTAGGTTCAGCAACATGGACGAAGAGATGATGGCGACGAAACCGAAATAGTCCGGTATGGCTCCGGCAATTACAAACGCAATGGCCCACCAAACCGGAACTATGGCAGCGTAGAAGAATTTCCCACGCTTGGTAGTGAGGGACGGCACATGGAAAATGTCTATGAGGACATTGTTGTAAAGAACTTTGACGCCGATGTTGCCGTAGAGCCCAGCAGCAATGAGGGCGGCGATCAGGGAGATCATGTTGCCAGCAGTCTGCCATCCGTAGGGGCTAACACCTTGGTAGCTCGGCTGGAAGCTGTACTGGCCTTGGTAGTGATAGACAAAGCATCCATATACGAGATAGACGGTGTATATGAAGAGCTGCGCCCCCCACATTGCTTTGAGAAAGTCGCGAGGCCGTCTCATCTCGGCCAAAAATTCCACGAAAAGTTGGGCGCCAGAATATGCCAGTACGCCGGACAACAAGCCATTAATTGATCCGACCAATGAGTTTGTAGGCATACCAGCATAGTGAATAATTGAGGGGTAATTTCCCTGGTCGTCTGGTGCGATACTCTCGGGATCCACGGCGCTACCAGCTGAACCTAATACAGAGATCGCGAAATTTGGAGGCGAGTTTGCGATTACACCCATGGTGATGAAGATGACCAACAAGTTTAGCCATACTGCGAAGTTTGCTATCAATCCGTAGGCTTTGAGGGTTCGGATCTGTGACAGCATAAAGCCGACGGCGATGAAGATGACTGGGCAAACAACGTAGCACAGCTTGAACTTGGACACCTGAGAGATGTTTTCGCCGAATTGAATGGTAACCTGACCGAGGAGCAGGAGTAATCCGATCGCCTGCATGACATTGGTCACATGTCGAGCTATTGTGCCCCAGGTTCTGAACCCAAGGTCTCCGTAGTTCCTCGCTGGAAATTCGTAACTGTCGATGCCCAGGAAGACCTTCCAGATGAGATAACCGGAGTAGCCGGCCATGAAACCAAAGACGGTGTATAGAGCAATGCCTGTGCACAATTAGCGACGACCATTCTAAGGGTTTCATAACCATGAGCATGTCGCCTACCTGGTCCCCAGCCTAGAGTACCCATCGCAAATCCTACTCCATAGGGCCCCAAGACATCTGTGGTGATCAAGTAGAAACCTTTGCAAGAACATTAGCCCAGGATGGACTATTTTCCGATGGTGATAGCTTCACTCACAAGCCCCTCCTGACGCCGTTCTAAATGCGCGACTCGCATTTGTCCACTCCTCATCCGATATATGAAGATGCTCTGAGGCTTCTTGCACCGTGGATTCATGAGCAGTCTGCAGCGCGGGATTGGCGCCTCCGAGAGGGTGCGGGTTCTTCTTGCGGAGCACGATCTCCTTCCAATTGGCTTTTGGAGCTTCGGAAGCATCTTCTTCTTCTCTTGTTCTGAGCGCATAATAGTGATACTCTTCGAACGTGACGGCCGAATCGTGCGGCTTGCGATATTGCGGTTTGATCGCCGTGCTCGACCCCGTCTGTTCGGAGTAAGGCGGGGTATCGATGGGCTCCTGTTTTTCGGCCATTGTGTCTTGTTGAAGGCAGGATAGAGGGTGAAGGTGGTTTCTCGAGAGACGGGCAGACGATTAATATCTCCACTGCAACTTGACAAGCTTTGACTACGTGATACCGGTCGAAGCTAGGCTCTTGGGAGGCAGCCACTTTGAAGCTTGTCTCTGGAAAGGAAGCTTGTTTCGCGGGATGGAACGAGTCGAAGCTTTATCCCTGGGGTCGACCAATCTCGTTGATCATACCACCCGACCACGTAATTGATAACAGGCCCGGGACCATCCGGCTTATTCGACCTTCCTTATCGGGGAGTTGCCCGCAAACGCCACAAAGACATTCAGCACGCGATAGCCGGCTAAGTACGGGGTAACGAACAGCACGAGGGAAAGACACGGCGATGCCAACGAGAAGCGTCGCCGTCTCCACCCACGAGAGATATGCCGGATACTACAGTAGCAGCGGTGGGTTCCAAAGACCGGGACGGCGGGAAGTGTAGCTTGCGAGAACCGAGAACCACAGAGAGTAGCATCACGTGATGCGGCCCTTTCTGCGCTTAGCAGAAAAGCGAGCAGGGCAGAGAGAGTAGCCACGCTCCCGATGCTTCTTATACTTCTCTAGCTCTGCGGAAGAGTAGAGGAAGCAGTGGTAAGCCATCTCTGCGGTGCCATCAAAGGTGAGGCTCAAAAGGGAAAATGGGCTTTGGTGATGTCATGCGTGGGGCCATACAAAATCTGACATCTCCGAATAGCACCACCATGCTACCATTGTGCCATTGCAGCTAATATTTACAGAGAGGGCCAGATGTAATCACACCATTGGCAACCCGTATTGCTCAGTCTCAAGACCTCAGCTTGCTCCAATGCGCATTCCACCAGCGAAGCTGCTGCTGCCGAAAGTCGTCAGTCTCGACATAACTACCTCCTTGGTTATCTCGATAGACGACATTCTTAGGGCATTTGGGATCGCAAGCAGGCCAATTTGACAGCTTAGT
Organism: Mytilinidion resinicola; assembly: GCF_010093595.1. Taxonomy (NCBI): domain Eukaryota; kingdom Fungi; phylum Ascomycota; class Dothideomycetes; order Mytilinidiales; family Mytilinidiaceae; genus Mytilinidion; species Mytilinidion resinicola. The sequence goes on along the minus strand of NW_022985447.1, from coordinate 437,112 downwards.
CTTCCCATGATGATTGGGATCGAGGTCATGGACGACATATGTCGTGGCAGCTCGTGATAAGATGGATAAGGTCCAATGTAGTTCGGGATTGCCGATGAAGGATGATTAAAGACGATGACGAGCCCCGGAGTAATGCGTGCTGAAGACTGGCGCCACCGTTACGATGGCATCCTCCGTTCTATTCCATGGCGTCTGATCGAATCGATAGCTGTACAATATGTACACAGGCAAAGCCATCTTCTTGGACGCGAACTGCTCTCCTGCACTCGCCGCACCGCGCTTGTACATCCAGCCTTGGTCCGTAAATCGTTCGGATCTTATGTGGTACGAGCATCCTTGGGCAGGGTCGGGCTAGAGCTGCAAAAGCTCTTCGACATCGCGTGCACTCAGACCACCACCGTTCAGACTTTGAACAAACTCGCCGACATCCTCGTGGTATTCAAAGGCCCTCTCGGACCCCAGAAAGAGGCAGCTCCTTCATCTGTATGTGCTCCTGCCAGAATTGCGGCATCTGCGATCAATCCTGTCGCGACACTCATGCGGCGGATGAGATGTGACGATGCCGCAAACGATAGGAGTGTAGGCTTGGGGTTCAAATGCCTTGAAAAGCGTGCCGTATGGAGCTGCACGGAGGCATTGCAGACTATCTTTCGCAGTGTCACATCCAACAGTCTTGGTCACGTGATAGTACTGTGCCTGGGACCTACCTTTGGCTTGGATAGTAACGGCGTCCCGGACACCGGATCCGAGTATCGTCCCACTGTCCATGATAGCGGCTCGAAAGACCTTGTCTTTCCGACTGGTCTTTTTGCCACCCCGGAGATTGTACGAGTTATCACCGTCGAACGCGGTGAGGTGATACTCGACACTAAAAGCGCCAGCGGACTTGCCCCATAAGGTGACCTTGCCATTGTTACCGATCGATGTTGTTTTGCATCCAGGCCATGGCCATTTTCTGTCCTTCAGCACTTTTTTGGAAGCCCGGAAACCCCAACCACCAGCGCGATCATTTTATGGCTACGGCGATGATGGGTTTACCCAATGGAAACAGAGTTCGAGACAACGTATGACATGTTGTATCTTGAATCTGCAATATCGCTAGTTAGCATCAAAACCGCCGCCATACATCCACACCAGAACCGGGAGCTTCTGGTCTTTTGCTTCTGGAATTTTGCTGCGCTTCATTGTATCTGGAACAGTCACGTTCAGGTAGAGACAGTCATCGCTCAGTGGACTAATGCCGAAGTCGAAGCCGACATATCCTGGACAGCTCGGTGGTTGCTTGGTTGCATCACGTGCTCCTCCATATCTTCCGGTGAATGGTTCCGGATGGCGAAGCCTCAAGTCTTTAACTAGAGGCTGCGCAAAAGGAATTCTGAGGTATGCTGACTGGAAGAACTGCTGGAGTGCTTCCCCACATAATGCTCCATTTTGCGAAGTCACAGTTGGAGCATTCTTCGGACACTGATGTTTGTTCCCGGTAGCTGCAAGACCTGCCGACAACGTAGGGATTAATGAAACAACAGTATAGAGCAGCCTTTGAAAGGTATAAGTAAACAAGGCTTAGCTATGTCGTCGAAAGGGGATGATTGGCGGACGATTGGAGCTACTGTTATCAATTGACTGCTGCTATGAGTGAGCGCACCCTTAAGCCAATCCCCGCGCGGAGTAGGTCCCCGCAATGTTCCATTTGATATCGAAACTGAGGTTCGAATGTTTCTCTGTCCAGGTTACCATAAATTCCCGAGCATTAGACCTGCGGAGGTGGCTCCGTCGTTCTCCCGGAGCGCCGTCTCCACATATCCCATAGACCCGTCACCATGGTACCACCCAAGTACACACTCGAAGACCCGGGAAATATGCAGAGGGACAGGGGTAAATCTGGGGTACATACATACCCGTTGTAAACCACGTGCAAAGGTAGACATGGGTTCGTCTGGGAGCCGGAACGACCCTGGGATCGATCAAACCCAACCCCTGCAAAACTTCTAGTAGAGACCTTCGCCATGTCTTTTTCAATTTCGAATTCCACCCCTACTTGACCCTACTATTAACTTCGAGGGTGAGGTTAGGTACCTCAGACGGTGGCAGCCTGTAGTCTGCATACTTCTTCCGGTAGTCTGATTCAAAGTGTCCGCTAAAGGAGATCAGATCAAGGCTTTAATCGGGCAAGGGAGCTGATGATGTTGCTAGAGGTGCTAAATCAGGTCGGTGTCGTTATGGTTTTGCACACTGTGATAATGGGTTGAGGTACGTCAAACGGCGGCATCATGAGTCCAGAATCTTGATGAGTGAGATCTGATCTGAAGTGTCCGTCAAAGGACATCAGAAGGAGGGTTGAAATCGGGCAGTGGAGCTGATGATACTGTTGTTGGTCCTAAATCGGGTCTCATAAGTTTGGGCACATGGATATATCACTGCTCTTGCTCCACTCTTGCTCGCTCGACACCGCTGTAAGGAGTACCCCAGCTGGGTATTAGCTTTGTCAAGAGGTAGTCTAATTTCCACTGCGTTGAGTTTACATTGTATTTAGAGCTTTAAAGCCTATCAGGTACCCCGAACAGTTGCAAGGACTGTGCAAACTTATGCCCGGTCTAATGGAGCATCTGCTTTCGCTCCGCCCAGGCTCGAATCTGCTTACCGTATACATACAACGGCAAAGTTGTAGCCGTGACTCCAACGGTGAGGCCTCCCCATGTGAAGAAGAACACCAGTGCTCCATGGGTTGCTAAGTAGTCGTTGAGCATGAAGGTCAAACCAAATGCAAACGCACTTTTCACAAGCTACTCGACCATTAGCATAACAAGTTTCGCGTACAGTAATAATGCAGCACATACCATAGCAATACCAAATGCCTCTCCTGCCCTGTGCTGGCAAGCATCGTTTGAGTAGGCCACGATGCCGGTGCAGCCTACTCCCACCGCGAAATTGAGGAGGGCTAGGAAGACGGCACAAACGATGTTTGAAAGTTCGTTGTGTATAGCCAATCCAAGACCAAAGGACCCGGCTATCATTACCACGAGGAAGGGGAGCATGATCACGAGCCGAAACTCGGGCTCAAAGACGCCCTTATTCCGGATCGCCATAGCTTGGGAGATGGCATCGCACGCCCAGCCACCGATGAAAGTCCCAAGCGCGGACCCAATCATTGGCGCGATGCCGACCAGGTTACCAACGGCCACCGTCGACATGTTGTAAGGTGGAGCTTGGAAGATCTGATCGGCGACGGCTCCTTGGATGATGACCCATGTGAAAACGACGGACCACATTGCGCTACCCCATATCACGGCCGGGTGACGTAGAATGAGGAGAGGAGTGACACAAAGTTTCAGGACTCGGGACTGGTCCTTGATTTCGAGGTTCTGAAGGCCAAGGGCCCTACGCCATAGAGGAGCTGGCTGGGAAGAAGAGCCGACCTTGTAGTCTACGCCGAGTTCCACGGCTGGTTCTATGTCTTTTGTGTCGTCGGCTAGCTTCAGCTCCTCGATCTGGCCACCATGAATGGCGACTGTTGACGAGTGCGCTTGGTGTCGGTCGAAGGTAGTCTCGGGGAAAAGCAGGACGACAGCTCCCTGGAGGACGCCGAACAAGATGGCAAGTAGCCAGAAACTCCATCTCCAAGAAAGCCTGGTGATGACATATCCACTGATCACTGGTGTGAGGTTGACAGACACCTGAAGGTGTGAGTAGTCACGAATTGTTATCGTAAAGGGCGGAGAAGCTTACGATAACAGCAAAGTTCCATAGACCAACGCGAAGACCTCGCTCGTGAACGAAGAAGACGTCATTAATAGAAGCCGTTCCAGCAAGAGCAAAGAAGCCACCCATCCCAAGCCCTGGCGCACTGTCAGCATGTCTTTCGTACGGTGCGCTTGCTACTTTCCGAGTGCTCACCTTGGAAAATGCGGGATGCAAGCAGAGAACTATACGATTGCGCAGCCGCACCCCAGCAGCAAGTTACAACAAGCATAATGGAAGTAATTAGGTAGATTAGTCGTTTGCCGTAAACTACCGCCAGACAGGAGCAGAGGTAGGAGCTGACCCCTAGGGCCATGACAAGGGATCCGTTAAGAAGGGTCACTTTGGTCAAGCTTTCCAGATGGAAGATGCCCGCGATGACACTGAATCCAGGGACAAGGAGAGGGCCGATTACTCCCGTTGCGCATGCACCAAGGATGATGGTTGCAAAGAGCAGCTCCTTGCGCAGGCGGCTCATGTTCAGCGGGTCCTTGGGCGAATCTGAGGGCTGTGGTACGAGGATAATCCGAGCATTCTCCCTTTGATCGCTTCCATTGTACGATACGGACTCGAGAAGTGTTGTTCCTAAGGGCTGGGCATTTCTTGCGTCTTCAAGGACTCCAAAAGCCATCGTAGCCTCAGAGCGCTGAAGCCTATGGTGGAAGTATTAATTGCGCAAAGCGTGCGAAATTGCTGTAAGATTGACGAAAGAACGGTTGGCCAGGGATGCTTTTCCTGGACGTATAATTGAAGGAATATGAAGATCCATGTGCTCTAAAGCTGGGTCTATATGTACCAGGTCGTGATGGGGGAAAGCGCCCATGCCGACCGGCAACTGATAGGAAAGCCATCTTTTGCTCGCTGTCAGCAGCGGATCTTCCGTTCCACCCTATATCGCGCTGAGATGTGGCAAAGTGTGAAAGTGTGGAAATAAAGTGTGGTGTTGCGGCGGCTCGTTGACTTCCGCCGCTGATAGAACCCCCAGCTTGGCACACTAGTTCCTAGACCGGTTAGCATGCTCTCTCAATCCGTCACCTCGTCTTCTTGGCCGCTCCCGAATTGTTCTGGCTATCTAAAGGCTATTTGACTAGCTTATGACATAGGCGTGAGAAGAGAATGGCAGCGTTATCGGGAGCGGAGTATGCGGCCCGCCACAAGGTTTTATCATAAGGGTGAGTAGTATACGCATCGTGTCTCTTCTGAGATTATCAGACCTATAAATCGCGGTCAAGTTCCGCATAACGCGGCCTCGTTCCGTTTAAATCAATACCCCTAAAAGCTCCAGTCGTCGTAAGACGCCTTAGAGTAAGATCCAGGATTCCGATTCCCTCGCTCCCACAGCTATCCTAATTTCCGGAAGTTTCGGACTATTCTCCATTGCAAAATGGGTGTCGCCGCATTGCCCGACACTGTGCGCGTTGCTGTAACGCAAGCCGAGCCGGTCTGGCTAGGCCTGGAAGGAGCGGTCGAGAAGACATGCAAATTGATCGAAGAGGCCGCGCTGAACGGGGCGGCCTTGGTCACATTTCCGGAGTGTTGGATACCCGGATATCCAGCGTGGATTTGGTAGATACCTCCGGAAATATCTCAAGCAATGCTGATTCAAGTATAGGTCTCGTAGCGTAGATCCTGATCTTTCAGTTCGCTACTTGAAGAGCTCTCTGCAACTGGAGTCGCCACAGATGGATCGCATTCGCGCCTGCGCGGCTAGTAACGATATCACTGTGGCGCTGAGTTTCTCGGAGAACCTCCATAACTCTGCGTACATCGCACAGTCTTTGATAGGGACAGATGGAACAATTCTGTTGCACCGGAGGAAGATAAAGCCCACGCATATGGAGCGGACCGTGTTCGGTGACGGTGCGAAGGGCTCCCTAGACAACGTGGCTAACACCAAGGCCGGACGAGTGGGTATGCTAGCGTGTTGGGAGCACACCCAGCCTCTGCTCAAGTACCATACCTATCTTCAGAGGGAGCTACTTCATGTTGCAGCGTGGCCTCCTCTTTTCGACCACGAGGAGCAACCACAAACCTTCTGGTCGATGTCACGCCAAGGTAGGTCGGAACATATCAGTTGGTGCGATCAATGCTGATATCCACGACTCCAGGGGGCCACAGTCTCTCTCAAACCTACGCCATCGAGTCGCAGAGCTTTGTTCTGCACACGACTGCTATTCTCGGCCAGCGCGGAATTGATGCCATGGGTACTGAGTCCGGGGTTCTATTTAGTAGGCCAGGTGGAGGGAGTTCTGCCGTCTTTGGGCCTGATGGAAGGAAGTTGACGGAGGATCTCCCTGAAAATACAGAAGGGCTTGTTTATGCCGACCTAGAGACCGACGCTGTACTTAGAGCAAAGTCGTTCATTGATGTTTGCGGCCATTACAGTCGGCCCGATCTGCTTTGGTTGGGAGTAGTCGACTACGAAAAAAAGGCAGAAGGGGCGACAGAGACAAGGAGCTAGAGCGTCTGAAGTACTGTAGCATGGATGATTATCTCTGAATGTCTCTTTCATCTCTTTCCATGTGTTGTTGAAGAAGAATTACACCATCTGGTAGAACATCTGTTATCTTCGACCCGCGATGCCTAAGCAGGCCTAGTTTGAACCCCGGGAAGTTTAAAGAGCTAGCGGTGCCCCACTGTAGCCGTGACCACCATCCTGCACACTCGTGTAGAAGAATGAGATCAAGATGGAGCGTCAAGAGGACGCCCATGATGCGAAACGAGTAGCCGTTGCTTGCGAGACCTGTCGAAAGCGTAAGCGTAAAGTTAGTTTGCCCACACTTTCACCTTTTTCTCCTGGAAAGAACCTTTCTGACTTCTTCAGTGTGATGGGGCTAAGCCTGTCTGCTCTACATGTAGTAGCCGTGAGCTTGAATGTCAATACGCTGACCAGAGTGCAAGTCGCAAGTATGGTTCTCCCTACTGAGACGTGTATGTCGCATACTGACACCCTTTTGTGTGGCATCAGGCGCAAGCAATGGAGCCTCGACTACGTTTCGACTCTCGAGGAGACCATATCGACGCTCAAGGGCTACATTAGTGATCTTCAAGAGCATGGAGTGATTGGAGAAACGCCGGCCAACATTAATGGTCTTCTGGTAGCCCATCTCGATAGTGAGAAGACGTCTTCGTTTGATACTGTCAATGCCATGACATCAGCAGAAAACGAAGATCTACATGTCCGGAGCCCTGGTGACAAAGCAATTTCTGAGCGTCGGTTACCGTCTGCGATTGACGAGATGAGCGCGATGATTTGGAAGATGAATATCTGCGAAGATGGCACTTCTACCTTCACGGGCCCCTCCGGAAACTTCTGCTTCGAACCACCCGCAGGAAGGATGTTGCCCGTCGTCCAGTCGAGAGTCCATCCGTCAAAGAGCGCAGCTAGGACTGACTATCTCCAAGATCATAGCTTGAAGGAAGAGCTGATCTCGCTTTTTATGACTAAAGTGAATTCGTATCACCAGTTTGTCAACCCGTTTTTAAAGTCAGCGGAAGAGACAAATGGGCCTGATCTCCATCTCCTTCGAATTTCAATGTGCACAGCTGGTTCATCTTATTCGCAACGTCCCGATGCCTCGGCGGTAGGTCAGGCGTTCGCTGAAAATGCTGAAAATATTGCGCTTACCTGCTGCCGTACTCTTCCATCTCTTTCAACAGTTCAAGCTCTCAGCATTCTTTGCTGGTACGAACTGGGTCAAGATCATGACAACATGGCTTGGGTCTATAATAGCACTGCGTCAGCTGTAGCTCTTCATCTTGGACTCCATGTCATCGGCTTCGAAAGACTGGCCGGTGGAGTATCCAGCAACGCAGCTGATCAACACGAGAGGATCCGGACTTTCTGGAGCTTGTCTCTAATGGATCGTATTGCAACATCAACGCTGGGTAGACAATGCGTCATGCCTTGGCGGCGAACGAGAGTTCCGTCATTACTAGATATACTGGACCATAGCGCTGGACCAGATGAAATCGCATTTGGCCACCAGTGTAAACTATGGTTTCTGCACGATCAGTTCATGGACCAGATGTAAGTTTATCCTTTCTTCTCAATGACTGACCTGACTTTCCGCCGTCCAGCTACGCCTTTGATTTCGACGAGCTGAACTTTGAAATCCGGAATAAGATTCTCGTACACGCTCGCGAGAATCTTTTCAACTTCCATCAAGGGATCGACGAACGGCTACACGAGATGTCCACTCACCACAGCATAGTCTTCTTCAAAATGTCGTATCAAACATCTCTCCTCTTGATCCATCGCCCATACATGCGAGAAGATCCTGGAAGCTCGTCCTACCGACTCGCTCTTCGTTCGATGACAGCTGCCGCGGCGCAAATGACGCGCTTGATTCGCATGTTTCGCAAGACTGGAAATTTTGTCGATGCTCCGCCGTTTGTCATTCATCACATCTTGACAGCTTCCATCATGCATCTGCTCAACGCGACTACATTGGAACCGAGCATCCGTCAACAGTCGATCGGGCGATTCAGAGTTTGTGTCGATGCGCTAGAGGAGATGCAGCCGATGTGGCAACACGCACGGAGGGCTGTGCGACTATTACAAGGGCTCGCGCAGCGATGGGCTGTCGTGTTTGCATTGCCTATACGGTTGAGCAATCCCCTAAGCTCCATCGATCAAGAGACGTTGGAATCGGTATCACTGGTTGCATTGCCAGAGCTCGCGCAAGTCGATGAGCATACCACAGCCAGTCACCATAGCAATCAGAGCACCTCTTTTGACGCCAGAGGGGACGCTGTTGGCGATGATTGGTCGTTCGCGTTGTCGGACGGGCAATTCGACCAGAACGCGTCTATTGATATCAACGCGTTGTGGGATTTCAGCGAGTATCCCGACCTGTCACAGGCTCCGGGGTTTGAGTGGATGGGTGGTAGTTAGTCTTTTGTGAATGACGCGTGAAACGCGTATGATTGATGATATGTTGGTGTTGAGGGTTTGGCAGGTTCGCCGAACCAGGAAGGTCAGGTGGCGGCGTGGCGCAGCATTTTTTTCCCCTTTCTCGATTGTGGCTGGTGCGGCACAGAGCGGGGTCGTCCCGACCTTGTTCCGAAGTCAGGTTCTCTCGATAACCTTACACCTTCATATTAAAGATCTTTAAACCTCAGGGGTATTGTTCAATTACTTTCGCCGAGCATCTTCGCAACTGAACAATCTTTGCTGACCCTTGTATCTAGACCGAATTAATACCAGATCTTCGACTTGTCACCCCATCCCGTTGAAAATATGTCTGGCCAGTCTCAATTGGAAAGCAGATTACTTCTTGCGCCATACGACATCCGTCGTGCGATCTATGTTCACCTCATTCCAGATCGAGTCCATGTGGTCCTTCGAGAAGGCAAGATTCATATCTCAGCGTGCGTGCAACAAACCCCAGGATTCGACTATGATGGCTTGGAGCGTCAAGTCCCCGGGGATGATCGAGATGAACCTGTTTATGCGCGTCGCTTACGATCATGGTGGGGTCCGCACTGGAAATGCGAGGAGGTAGCGGCAAGCGTAGAACACAACTACGAGGCCGTTTTCCATGTATGCAAGAGAATGTAGGCAAATGATTCCCTTCACGCGCCGTTGCTGACCTCGCTCGCAACTTTTAAAGGTCCATTGATGTCTTTGACTTCATGGCCGAAATGACAGTCTTCAACATCACCGACCTTGATACTCTTAGCTACACGCTTCAGGAAGTTAACGCCTCTGCCTCTGAGCCGTCTCCTGCGTCCATGCTCCTAGCCTGTCTCTTTCCAAGCATTAGAAAAATGGACATTACATTGAGGCTTCCTCTATCAGTCTGCGAGGCACCGAAATCCCCAGCTATCGAATCCAGCTCTGCATCCCTGTCAGCAGAGGCACCGACCTCTAACGCGACGGCCTAGTCTGCTGCGTGGCTGCGACTATGCCCAGCCATCACCCATCTGAAGGGCCTACGCAATCTCGAGATCTTGCTAGACCACGGCCAACCTTCGTCCTGGTCCATCGCCAACGAGCGTGCTATCCTCTCTCCCCTCACGCCACTCGCCACTTGTTCCCGATTTGACTATCTCCGTCAACCTCCCTAAACTACACCCCAAATACGAAAGTCCGGATCGTCACTTTACTGAGGACAGCCCCGCACCACCATTTAAGATACACCGAAGGCTGAGGCAGCGGTACCATTGCGTTCAAGGTGTGAGTATGAGCTACGAAGCCGATTTTCCTTCCCCGTATGTTCATTCCCGAATTGAAGACGCTCGCCTCACAGAGCTAGAGGAATTCGAACAGGATATGTGGACGAAGGCTTGGATCTACGCGCAGAGTGGGCGTTTTGTGGTAGCTTAGATCCTACGTCAGCCAATGGCATACAAAAGAGTGAGTAGGTACAGTCTATATGTATAGACTTAGTTTCATCATTTAGAAAGCGCAACAGCTAACATCAATGATGCAATTTAGATATGTGGTGCCGAGAGTCGTTTCAGTGCGACCTACGATCCAGATTTCCCCTTCTTATGCGACATTGCCGGCCTGCTTCATATTCCCAGGGCAGAGCTAGAGAACAAGGAACGAACGATGTGGAAGGGAGGCCATGGGCACTTTGTAGTTGAGATATGTAACGACGAGCCTACTTTTTGCTCTGGGTAGAGCGCGAAGGCTGACCTTTATTATCGCGCGATGTAGAGTTACCATGGCGTTCCACAAGATCTCAGCAAGGGCTATCTCTGTATATCCTTCCAGCCGGATTTCCCCATCTTATTTGAAGGCCATCCTGCTTGAGAAGATACATCGCAGCCGGAGCTAGAGGAGACGGAACGAGCTGGGTGGAAGAACGGTATGAACATGTATGAGGCTCTCCAAGGCGACATCTGTCATCACCCGGCGCCCGACACATACCTATGCGACGGTGTGTGTCAGAGGGAAAATATATCCGACTACCTCGTACTCAACTGTAGAGAGCGGGACTAGAGGAGAGAAATTGTCTTGATTTGGGTACTTCATTCACTTCGCGACAGAAAGCTGTTCAGCGGCGGGGTGTAGTTTTGCTATGGATAGGGCGAGAAGGCTGACTTCTACCATCATGCAATTTAGGGATATTTTGGCAAACCGCAAGGTAATAGCAACAGTCCTTAACGTGTACCCTTCCAACTAGATTTCCTTATCTTGTTAGAAACTCATCCCGAATCTGATGATACTCCTCGGCTGGAGCTAGAGGAGATGGAGCGGTCTTGGTGGAAGAGAGGTATCAATGTGTACGAATTTCTCGCACTCGATATGTGTCATCACCCGACGCCCGACTCGTCCTCTGCGGCGAAATGTGTCAGGCTGTTCCCATTTGAGTCATTTATTTGATTGCCATTTTCGAAGAGAGCGGGAAAGCAGAGCGAACTTATCTTGCTTTGAGTACTGTTGTTCAGTTGGCTAAGAAAGGGGAGAATTGTCTTTGTCTTGCACGCATTCGGAATCAGCCCGGCAACGTCCATGTCTTGATATTCGGAAGCTAGATTCTTCGTTAGACCCTCATCAATCAATGAGCAGTGCTCTCCTTTCGTATCTTTCTCGGCGTTGCTATAAGGACCTCTCTGACTGGCGAAGAAGACGTCATATTTTCAGCGCAGTGATTGGATACGTGGATTTCATCTAGTGTCACTTGAATAGACTTCATAATAAGAATATTCCTGCTTTTGGCCCGTTGCAGACTAGAGGCCGTTGCTCCCGCGGAGCATCCGGATGCTACGGAGGGCGATCATACGCTGCAACGATCAATCCGGCAGATTGGGTGTTACGACTTGCGATGATCTTGAGGCTAATCGCCACATCGCAACTGAACTACCCGGGCTACCTGGTCCGACCGCTGAATGCTCCGCGGCGCTACAATGGCGAACATGTCTACGTGGACGAGTTTCCAAGGGGCTGGAAGTGTCAGATGTGACAACCGTTTTCTCGGGGCGAAGCTATACATACACTCTTCTACTAGAAAAAGATGAGGCGAGGACTTCGGTCCGTGCTCAATTTCTTAACATGGGGTGCATAATACCTTTATCCCTGATACCTTTTATCGAATCTGTCTTCTTCAGTTGCCTTCGCCTCAGGATGGAGCCGCTGTGAGCCGTTACTATGTACGGATCGCGCATTAACCACGTGATATCAAGATTGTGCCACGGTTGACCCCAGAGGCGCGGAGCCGTAGAAGGCCCTTTGCGATCACTGCAATCGGGAATTGACCCGAAATAGGTCCTGATTCGGGCGAAACTAACTAACAACACAGCGATTTTTGTTTCTCGGAGATGACCAGAGCAGGATGTCCTTCTATCAAAATTAGTGGGGCTCAGCTTTGGACGTGCGAGATGAGAAGCTTCTCTAGGTATCTATGGTGATGTGGCGTCTCCATGCCGCGTCCCGCGTCCCGACGCGCCGTCCGAAATCCTGATCGATGTGGCTGCAGGGTCTTCTTTGAGCGATCAAGACGTCCGCATTCCGAACTCATCCTTACATTACTTCTTCTGACTTCTACTCTATGTCCTTATACACTCAGAATCTAGATGAAAGCCGTTATTGCACTAACAGCGCTTGCGAACCTCGCGCGTGTCACACGCGTACCATTACTCGTGGGCAAGAACATGGGGTATGTCTACTTTTTTCGCTGTCTCACTTGTCTCCCGAGGTCTCTTCATCGCTTCAAGCACTGTGATTACCTCTTGTGCTTATTGGGACCTATTATAGGCCGTCAGCAGCGCACTAAGCATGCAGGTCAGCTTCACGATATACGTTTTGGTGCGGATACGGAATAGAGACGGTGCCGCGTCAACAGAAGCAAGCCCAATATCATCAAATGACGGAGGTGGCCCTGATATGAATGCAACGGGCGCCTGTCTAACTGCTTCGGCTGGCACCTGCAGCCACGCTTATTCAGTCCGCAATGGCCAGTTATCAAGACCCCTGGTACGGCGCCCAATGCCCATTCTGCTTTCACCCGGGCTGCTGAGCACCACATTTCCCACGCGATTGACCATGTGCACCTGCGACTCAGATTGATCCTCGTCAGGTTGCCCTGGAAGCTGATCGCTTCTATTCTGCAGATCTCTGGGATCTGGAACTCTCACCGACTCTCTAAGTCGTTGCCACAACAAGTACCGAAGAACATGGTCCCAGCTTCGGTCCGGCTCCTCCCACGTTCCAAGCCCGCTACTTGCCGACCCGACCCCCTAGTTTCAGCCATGTGCGCGCTATCCACATCCCAAATTCATCATCATGAATCGAGGAATTGGGGACATTGCCATTCCGCGACTTTCAACGGCCCGTATCAAGCCCCTCCGTTATTTTGTGGCGGCACAAAATCCACCATGTAGTGGATCGAAGCGTGCGGACAGAACGCGTCCGTCCATGTACTGTACAGAGTAGAAAACAAGCATTACCAGCAAGTCTTGAAAGCAGTATTTAGGCATTCTCCTTACTCGTTCAATCTGGGGATTTATCACACACACAGCGAATAGAAGTGCCGCGGTTCCTTTTAATGTAACCGTGGCACATTAGCTCCCCACGGCGCCCTCGGGACGTTAAACTTGACGGGGATGATCCCTCAACCCACTGCCAGGTTCTGGGCCGTTGGCTGGGCTTATTTAGGAAAAGCAACTTGATAAGAGCAGGCATGTCCATGGACTGTGCTTCTGTCACAGAGACTAGTGGAGTCCACTACCCTCTACCGAGGCCCCTAGTCGAGGACGAGGCCTGCAGCGATAGCAGGAAACCTCCACACATTACTTTTTCAAGCCAACAGCGTCTGACAGCGGCATATTTCTGCTAGGTACGCTTATTCCAGCATCGCTGCTGATCCCCCGGCATGGGCACGTATATGGCCGAACGACGCTGCACTCGGGTTGCAAGGCATCTCAAAAGTGACCATTTATCTGTCTCCTGTCTGTCAACAGTCTTTTGATTCATCTCAATCCTTCCTAGCCTTAAAGCCATCCATCATGAGCAGCTTTAGTTCCAGCACGTCGAGTACGTTCACGGATCCAATGCTGCCCCAGGGGATGAAGCATGTCGAGCGCAAAGACCTATACACCTCTCTTCCAAAACGTTTACACTATCTTCAAAGCTTCATTGAATGGGGTCAAGGTAAGCTCAGTCCTTTCTCTAACCTCTCTTATTGCGTAAATACGCAACTTGTCGTCAAAATTTGCCATCCTAACTCTTCTCTCAGCCGACATCGACGCGCTCCGCGGAGCTCAAGCGTTCGTCAAGTCTTTGATACCAACAGTATGCGAAAAAGTATACAACAAGATTCTAGAACACGACATCACAGCGCAAGCCTTCCACAACCAAAGCACGAAGGGCGCAAACGACTTAGACGTGGACGACTATATTAGGAAAGAGAGCCCCGCGATCATGAATCGGCGGATGGTATGTTCCTAGACCAAGCATAGAATATATAATCGGCAGTGCTAACTATGTAATTAGTTCCTAAGGTGGTACCTCACAAAGCTCAACCAAGACCCCTCGAAGCCAGAGTACTGGGAGTACCTCAACAAAGTCGGGTAGGTGCCTTCCTTTGGTGCAACACCCCCTCCCCTTCCCTCTGAGACTCAACGTCCACATTCTCCGCTCCATAATATACTTCCTACTCCATAAAAGCCGACCTAACTCTTTTAGCGCAATGCACACCGGCCTCTTTCGCCGACAACCCCTAACCGTCGACATCATCCACATCAGCATGATGATCGGCCATGTCCAAAACACCCTTAACGCCGCCGTCATCTCCGCCCCCGAGATCCCGACCGACTCGAAAGTCAAGATCGTTACCGCCTTTGGTAAGCTGCTCTGGATCCAAAACGACCTCTTCTCAAAGTGGTTCGTCAAGGATGGCGAAGAGTTTGGCGAGAGCAACACGAAGCTACAATACGAAGCGGCGATAAAGGGGGGCAAAGCGGATGACTTTGTGGGGTTTGGAGGGGAGAGGACGTACTGCCCGTTTAGTGGGGTGGCGCGGACGTTGAAGAATCAGGTGGACGGGCAGCCAGGATATGCCTATGCAGTTGGTAGCGGGAGCGGTGCTAGGAGTATGAGGTATGCGTGATCACAGGGAGGTGGTGTGGAGCGGAGGTTTCAGTGAATTTCATTGGCGTTTGGAGTGATGGATTTCGAGCGACGCACTACGGTGCTGGGAGGGGATAGGACGGGTCACAGGGAGGTCACGAAAATGGTCACGTAAGTGCTTGGAAGGAGTTGTCTATTTTCAACGCATCGGTCTTTGCTTAATGGTGGAGAAAGGAAGAGGAACCGTGCTTTAGGTCCCCACTGCGTCACCTTATCAGTCGACGCCGGATTATCAGATCCGCTATTTCGAATCAACATTTAGCCAATCGCATTTCAATTCTCAGAGTGAAGGAAAGACTCACACATTCCCCTTCTCACCCCTCTTCATCCCATCCTCCTTCCCTCCCGCGCTCTCCCCCACCCGACCCCCCCAAACCCTCCTCGCCACCCCCCTCATCCATTGATACTCCCGGACCCGCCCCTCCGCATTCCCCTGCAACTCCACCACCACCAACACCACCGCCAGCATATGCGGTCCATGCTTCACATACCTCCCCACCTCCAAAAACATCCCGTACCCCCTCTCCACTGCCCTCCCCGCAAGCCCCTCCAGCACCGTCTGCGCATCCTCCATCAGATCCCGGCCGGGGAACTTAATCATCTCCTCCACCAGCTCCGCAACCACCTTCCTGAGACTCCTCCCCGCCGGCGTGCGCCGGAACATATCGACCGCGATGCCCACGAGATCGGGCGTCGCGTAGAGTGGGAGCGAGGTGTCTGGGCTCCGGGCCATGAGGAATTTCAGCGCTTGTTCCGGGCTGGTGGGCGCGGTGTCGCGCGCGAGGTAGCGCGAGACGAGGAGGGAGTGGGCGGCGCGGCGGAGGGCGTTGCTGCGGGCTGCCTCGGCCTTCAAGTTCTTTAACGCGTGCGGGGGGAGGGTTTGCAGGTCTGAGGGGTCTTGCGAGAGCCATTTTTTGGCCGTGGCCGAGGAGACGCGGTGGAAGGATGCGGTGAATTTCACTAGTGATTCGAGAACGCCATCGTCCGAGGGTAGGGGCAGTTTGGGAAGGAGGGGCGCGAGATCTCGCGCGTGGTGCTTGTAGGCGGAGCTCCAGGGGCTGGTTTGTTGGTGGGTGTCCGGGCCGAGGAAGGTGATAGCTTCGAGGAAGGTTTGGATTCGGGGGGAGGACATTGTGGTGGTGGGAAATTGAGGGACAGGGGTATGAGGGTGGAGATGTTGCTGTGGACATTTTATATTGCGGTGAGGGCGTTTTACAAAGCGGATGTATTGTTCAAGTGAATTTTAGAGCGTGAGATTTACAAAGACATTACAGGTTCTACTCTGCGACGAAGCATTGTGTTGCACAAGGAAAGACGAGGACGTTGATCTACTCAGCCCATCAACTACGAGTCGGCTCGTACGCGGTCGCCACCATTCCCTTACTCCGAAGTGGAAGCAATCCAGCGCTGTCTTCGTTGAATTTCTGATAGCCAGCCGTTTGGGATCTCGTTTGGCCGAAAGTATACGCGTCTAGTAGCATCATGGCCCATGCGAGTAGTCTACCGTAGCATGTCAGCATAAAGTTTCTTTGCCTTCGCTGGGAGGACTCATAAATACCCTGATACATGTGCGGTGAAGAACGCGACTTTATACGCAATGCATCCCATGCCAGAATCGCACTTCCCGACAAGGCCCAGAGCGAAGGAGAACGCCGCCACGCCCGCAACGCCCGCAATGTAGAGGAACGTGAGACAAAAGTTGAGCACGAGGCCGAACGGTGGATAGAGCTTCTTGAATGCATGAAGAGCGAATAGGACGATGGCTGAAAGAAGGCTGAGATGGGCGGTGCCGTGGAGCTGGGCGTGGGATGTTAGAACATGCTTATTTGCCTCTACCTAGACAACCGGGGAGTACTAGAGACGCGGATACTCACCAGTTTGAAGTACCAAGGCGCATGCCATTCATTCGGGTTCTTGGTCTTCTCTACCAACCCCAGATCATCCTTTAATACGACAGTCTTAGCGATGTCCGCCCATGCGACGTAGAAGAAGACTACTATGATGCCGGATGCGACTATCTGTAATATGCAAAGGATTTGGAAGAGGGGAGAAGGGTAGCGTGCCATGGTAGCTTTCTATGGTGCTTGAGAAAGGGACAAAGGCTGAGAATGGGCGTTAAGGGAATGCAATTCTGCTGGTGGTCGTGGAGAACGGCGAGCGCCATCGCTACGGCGACTCTTATAGTTATGTTGCTAGTAGAAGCTTGAGAGGCTGTAAAGGTCGGTTGGGTTAGAGACACAAATAGAGTATGTCTTATTCAGCTGCTGTGGCTAGTGTTGAGCTAAACAAGCGTACGGCTGAGAGACGTGCTAGTTATCCAGTCATTCTGCAGCTTCAGGTGCCAGGAGGGGCGCCACAGTAATCTAGAACTTTAACTCGACATCGAATATGGAAATGTATCGCGAGGAAAAAAAGCTAGCTTGTGCCTCGCCTCGGCTTGCTTCGTAGATGTATTCCAATGAGGACAGTGGACTTTCATTGATTGCTCAGGGTAGCCAGCAAGCTGTAATATCATAAGATAGACTTGGTAACAGAGGTTAGTTGTTGATAATGCTTGAATAACCCAAACGGAAGCGGGATGTAGATGGTTGAGGAAAGGGTGTGGTCGTGGGCTCAGCTGAGTAATTCATACCGCTGATTGGCTGGAATCTTGGTCCTGTTTTCTCCCTTTCGGGTAACTCATCAGCCTCCATTTCAGCTTCACATCTTCATTCTGTTATCGACTCAGCCCAACGACGCTACTGCCATGAGCTTTCTTCACGAATACCATCGGGGAGGGCTCAGACGGACTGCCCCATAGTCTTAGCACATCGTTCCTAAGACCCATCTAATGCTCTGACCTTTCAGCACCTCCACACTTCAAGCAATAGTGTTCGCTCAACGCCTTCGCATGCAAACAATGATCAAAGTCGCAACAAATGATCACCTTGAACAAGAAAATCACTATAATGTCCATCCCTGCGTGCCGAGAAACCTACCGTGCCGAGAAATATAAGGGGGACTTTGACTTTAAGTAACTCACACCTCGTGCACACGTCAGTATCTGCAATAGTTCTATATGAGTCGTATAAATTACTATGGCTATTCCTAAACATCCAGTACTACTCACACGCAAATGCATGCAAGGACGCCACGCAGGCTGGTACCTCCAATAGAAGCGATCACCAATCCGGGCTAGTGGAAAACAAACACTGCCTTATATAATCAATCATCAGGGTGTAATTTACTTAAAGTGGCTGTTAAGCCTGTGGCTGTGCAGTGTCTTGGCAAGCGGGCCAACCCGCAGCCTTGCAATACATCTTGGCTATGCCTCCAGTCAACCAACTGAACTATCTAAGGACACCTACAGAATCGCCACATCACGTATATATGTATGTATATATGCATGTATGTTCTATTATGGCCATCCACCTGTAGGGTATAGGCCGTTACTATGCGCTAACTAGAGTAGACTGGCGCGAATTATACTGGCTCCAATTCAGTAGCCAACTACAAGAGCTGTTTCTCTTTCAATTGACTCTGTGATCAACATACGAAATAAAGAGAAAGTATACAAACCTCGGAGAGAAGGAGAGTGAGAATGTGTCGAAATCCCGTCCTGTAAACTGCCTATATCCGCCCGTACCCTTGAAAAGTGCCTTCCCAGCCACTATTGCCGACAATTGCAATAGCTGCTTCCCTCGATAGCAGTTTACCAAGTCGTATTGTTCTTAAACGGCCCAATGCTGATAAGTAGGTTGAGAGGGCGGCGGCGATTGCGAATTAAGGCGAGATAAAATCGAAGGTTCGACGACGGATACTCGGTTACCCGTGCTGCTGAATCGCAAGAATCCTGTCCCTCTCTTTTCTGTACGCTGGGCACTCCCGTTGCGAGGCTCAGTGAGGCCTTGACAGTTTATGCAGCGCAGGTTTACTATCTCGCATTGAAGGTGACCCTCCTGGCCACACATATCGCATGTGTCGGGCCGCTTGCAGTCTCTAGCTCTGTGTCCGTACCTCCTACATTTAAAACATGCCACCGGGGTACGTCGCTCTTTAAATGCTGACATGATAACCGCGCCTCCTCCAAACAAAACAATGTCCGAGCCTAGTAGCTTCTCCGCATCCTCCTTTGTCGCCACCTTAATAACCACAGACGCATGCTGCCCGCTTGGCCTAGGCCTCCCGAGCCATCTCATCGTGCACACTTCTACTCCGTTCTCTTCACCGAAGCGCTCCATGGTTGACTTGCTCACTTTGCCACTGTCTATGTCCATCGCCAGCGATACTTCGATCCAGTCCGCTTTAACAGCATGCCATTTTGGGCCGATAAGCCTCGCCCCGGGGATGCGTGATTCCAGCAACTGCGTGGCTGTCTGCCTAAATGCGGCTTCCTTGTCCTTCTCCACTGAGAATTTAATAACCGTTGTTTTGTTGTCTGTGTGCCACATGCGGAAGTCCTTAACCGTGGCTCCGGAGAGCCTATCGATATCCCTTATGCCATGTAAGATGGTTTGCTTCGCGACCTCGGTGGTCAATATCTTCTCTGCCGCTTCGCCCTCGACCCGACTAACGTCAATCACCAGTTGGTGGCTGGGTTCCTTGTTTGGCTTCTCGGCGTTCGTTGCTTGTGAGAGACTTGTCCCCGATTCTATCGCGCTTCAACTGGCCGCTACTAACGCCCATAATCCTGTTAATGGGAGCGATACTGAGAAAGTGTTAAGCTGCGCTTGGAGGGAGCGGATCTCCTCCTGGAGTTCGGCGTTTTGGTTCTTGAGGCTTTGCTATTCTGATTTGATCTCTGCGAGGTCGGCTCTGAAGCTATCGAGAACGCGGTTCTGATTCGTAATGATGCTGATCTGCTGTGTGATGGTTTCCTTCAGGGTCGCGATGAGCGACGCAACTTCTTCCCGGTTCGTGTCTCTCCCTACACGTTCAGGAGAAACGGTAGCGCTTGCGGATGGCTCATTCTGTGTTGATCTAGACGCAATTGTTCGTGTTCTCAATGACTGCTGGGCTTCAAGGACCTTTGCGCTTGGTTTTCTTGTGCGGCCTTTTGCTGGTGCTGGCTGAATCGGAGGTGGTGTTGTGGGTACGCGTCTGGCTGCCATCGGAGCTCCGGGATTCGCGGCGGTTGGCCACAAGGGCCGCCTTGCAGCGGGAGCTGACTAAACGAGTGACTAGAATGCAGGGAGCTAG
The DNA here is from genome assembly GCF_010093595.1 of Mytilinidion resinicola. Taxonomy (NCBI): domain Eukaryota; kingdom Fungi; phylum Ascomycota; class Dothideomycetes; order Mytilinidiales; family Mytilinidiaceae; genus Mytilinidion; species Mytilinidion resinicola. The sequence continues at coordinate 417,116 of NW_022985447.1, read as the reverse complement.
TGATATAGGAGGCAAATCGTACAGTCCGGCGACTTGTATCACTGTATAGAAAATATCACTAAATCCCTATATCACTATAAGTAGGTTTTATTGTACTGTATACGATGGCGCCAGAGTGGAAGGCAAGCATCGGCCCGCCCCACTGGCTCGCAAGCACGGACGATTGCCTGGAACATCCGGCGACGAGGCTTGGTACTCCGTGGTCGAATGCAATTAGATAATAACAGCCCCAAGCAGTTCACGTGATAGTTATGAGATTCTGATCAACTGCTTACTGATGCCCCAGGCTGAGGATTCGAGCGAAACAACAATAGCGACGCAATAATCATACTCTCTAGTAATCATACTCTCTAGGTGACATCTAGCTTCTACCAGAACTACGACCAACGAATTAATCCAAACAGAGAATGAGCAACACCGTGGACAATGCAGCGCGAAGACCACTACGGCTCCTCGCTCTTGGTGAGTAGACGTAATCGAGCAAGAATCGGCCAAGCTTACCACGTTTAGATGGCGGCGGTGTGCGCGGCCTGTCCGAGCTTCTAATCCTTCAAGAGGTCATGAGAAGGATCCAACACGCAAAGAAGCTAGACGAAGAACCTCTCCCGTGCGAATACTTCGACCTCATCGGTGGCACAAGTACTGGAGGCCTCATTGCCCTTCTTCTAGGGCGACTAAAGCTTTCGGCGGAAAGCGCCAAGAATGCGTACCTCGAGCTCGCGGGCACTGTCTTCTCAAAAAAGCAATGGAAATTGATAGATGGTGGTGCATTCAAGGCCTCAAGTCTTAAAGAAGCTATTCGGCAGGAGGTTGAGCAAGCTCTTGGGCAAGGCTCAAAGGACGCTCGGATGATAGATCCAGAAGACAAAGATCCGAATTGCAAAGCGTAAGGCACCCAAGGATTACTTTGGGATTTGCTAATCGTTTTAAGCTTCGTTTGCGCGGTCGCAGCGGCAGACACTGCGGCCGCAGTCGGACCAACACTATTCCGAACCTACCGGGTCGCTCGAAACCGTAGCGACGATTGCATGATATGGGAGGCGGGTCGTGCAACTAGCGCCGCACCCACATTCTTTAAGCACATAAAAATTGGCAGCAAAGGTGCTGAGGTAGCTTATCTAGACGCCGGTCTAGGGTACAACAATCCCACCAATCAAGTTTTGAAAGAAGCTTGGGATATCTTCGGAGAAAGGCAACTCGGCTGTATTGTCAGTCTCGGGACTGGAGAAACTGATGCTCAAGATTACAGTGAGCCGGGCTGGATTGAGAAGGTTGTGCCTGTGAAATTGGTCGAGAGCTTGAAAAAGATTGCTACAGATACAGCTCAGGTTGCAGAGGAATGCGAGAGAAAGTTCCAAGGTCACCCTAATGTCTACTTTCGGCTAAACGTTCGCCGTGCCATCGGTCGCATGGCTCTTGATGAGTGGAAAAAGCTGGCAAATATCTCTGTTCTCACAGGAAACTACTTGAAAGAAGAGGTGGTCAGCCGCGACGTTGATCGATTGGTCCAAGTCCTTATTGGAGAGACTCCGGAGTCCCCGGTTTCTTTGGAAGCTGCTGGTATGCACACGACGTAGCAAACGTATGTAATGAAGCTAACAACGCAAGCTGGAATCATAAGCTTACTAGTCTCGAAAAAAGTTCTTTGTAAAGTGCCATTTGAACGGAATCCCCGCTTCACGGGCCGCGAAGTCCAGCTTGCTCAGCTAGAAAAACTGCTGTGCGCACAAGGTCGCTCCAAAGACCATACCGCAAAGGTAGCCATCATCGGACTTGGTGGTGTGGGGAAGACGCAGCTTGTGCTTGAGTTACTCTTCCGAACTAAGAGCAGGCACCCCGACTGCTCCATTATTTGGATACCGGCAACTAACAAGGAAAGCCTCTATCAAGCATACCTTGACGTTGCACGGGAGCTCGGAGTGCCTGGCTGGGAAGAGGTGAAGGCGGATGTGAAGAAACTGGTGCAAAGCTATCTAAGCAAAGAAAGCGCAGGCCAGTGGCTACTTGTGTTTGACAACGCCGATGACATGGATATGTGGATCGCCAAGCCCGGACCTGAGCAGGGATCGAGCGGTCTGATCAACTACCTCCCAAAGAGCAAGCAAGGGTGCATCGTCTATACAACGCGCGATAGAAAGGTGGCGGTCGAGCTCGTCGCCCAGCAGAGTATCGTAGAAGTGCCCGAGATGGACGAAGAAATGGCTACGCAGCTGCTACGGAAATCCCTAGTTAATTCGAATCTCCTTAACAACAAGCAGGATACCCAAGCTTTACTTATAGAGCTTACACATCTCCCGTTAGCTATCGTTCAGGCGGCGGCATACATCAACAAGAACGGGATACTCTTAGCGGCGTACCTTTCGCTTCTGAAAGAGCAAGAGAAGGATGTCATCGAGCTACTAAGCGAGGAATTTGAGGATGATGGGAGATATCGCAATATTAAGAACCCAGTGGCTACGACGTGGCTAATCTCATTCGCCCAGATCCGGCAGCGTGATCCTCTGGCAGCAGACTACCTGTCGTTCATGTCCTGTGTGGATCCAAGGAAAATTCCGCAGTCTCTTCTTCCGCCCGGGCTATCGCCGAAGAAGGAGATTGATGCGATTGGAACGCTCAGCGCTTATTCTTTTGTTAGTAAACGGCCAGACGGAGCTCTCGACCTCCATCGGCTGGTCCATTTGGCAACGCGCAACTGGCTTCGAAAGGAAGGCCAGCTTACTCAGTCAACGGTGAGAGTAATCGAACGATTTGAGGAGATATTCCCAAACAACAACTACAAAAACAGGAGCATCTGGACAGTATACGTGCCACACGTACGATATGCACTTGAATCCGATCTCGTCGATAGAGATTGGAAGAAGAGGATGGATCTCATGTGGAGATATGGTATGTGCCTCTACGAAGACGGACGATGGAATGAAGCCGAGGTTCCAATTAGTCAAGTTCTTGAGACGAGTTCGAGGGTGCTTGGCGAGGAGCATCCAGACACGCTAACCAGCATGGCCAACCTGGCGTCGACGTACAGGAATCAAGGGCGGTGGAAGGAGGCCGAAGAGCTGTTTGTGCAAGTGATGGAGACGAGAATAAGAGTGCTTGGGGACGAGCATCCTTCCACACTGACCAGCATGGCCAACCTGGCGTCGACGTACAGGAATCAAGGGCGGTGGAAGGAGGCCGAAGAGCTGGACGTACAAGTGATGGAGACGAGTTCAAGGGTGCTTGGCGAGGAGCATCCAGACACGCTGACCAGCATAGCCAACCTGGCGTCGACGTTTTGGAATCAAGGGCGGTGGAAGGAGGCCGAAGAGCTGGACGTACAAGTGATGGAGACGAGTTCAAGGGTGCTTGGCGAGGAGCATCCAGACACGCTGACCAGCATAGCCAACCTGGCGTCGACGTTTTGGAATCAAGGGCGGTGGAAGGAGGCCGAAGAGCTGGACGTGCAAGTGATGGAGACAAGTTCGAGGGTGCTTGGCGAGGAGCATCCTTCCACGCTGACCAGCATGAACAATCTTGCATTCACGTTAAAGGGCCAATGTAGCAACGCGGACGCTATTTCACTTATGGAAAAATGCTTCCAACTACGCAAACAAGTCCTAGGTCCTCATCATCCACACACAACATCATCACTAGAAACTATGAACAGGTGGCGGCTGGAGAACATGGAGATTGGCATTTGACAGAACTTCATCCGTCGTGCGCTTATAACCATGCTAGATGTTGCCTAGAAGAAACCATTTTCTGTACAGAGCTAGGAGGGCATTTTCCTTTTTCAAAATTGGTATTAAAGCAGCAGACAGAAGGTAGTGCAAATGCGAAGGGGTCCACGTGCGGAGCACGCTTATGAATGATATTACAAAGGGGCTACCTGAGCGGGCTGCCGGCGCTCCCTGCAAGCGTCTCTGTTAGTGCTTACAATCGCCACATCGCCACATGAAAACAGTGCTTATTTAGTAACTAATATTTCGTTAGGCCGCCATCAGCAGCAATTACAGCAAGGCAACGCTCCCTTATATTGCCCGTATACTTTTCAAATTCTTCGGGCTCAAGCTTCTCCCATTCCTCCTCAGCGTACTGCCGTACTTCCTCCTTTGTTGTAGGAAACCGGCGTTGTATTCTCCCCTTTAACAGCCGCCAAACGTTCTTAATTAGATTCAAATCAGGGGAATTCGCCTGCTATTCCATTACAAGCATGCCGTTCTGCTCCCAGGCCAGGCGCGTCGCTTTTGCTAAGTGAATTGAGGCATTATCCTCTACAAGAATAGGCTGGTGTTGTAGTATATGCTATAATTCCTATATAAAAGTCTTGATATTGGGGCATATGTAGGTATAGTAAACGTCGCCGTTTATTATCTTTCTTTTATATCCCAGCTTAATTAACCAGTCCTTTTCAAAAACAACTAAAGGCCCCTTATTCCCATAGGAGATGCTGCTATAAATCATCCAGCTAGAATACCCCCTAAATTTAGGGACACAGCAATTAATATTGTATTTCTCCTTAGCACGCCTAGTAATAAAGATCTGGCCTCCTCCGGTTTAAATGGACGCTTTATCGGTCCAAATTACTGCTGCCTATATCTCGGGAGTCCATTCCAGATAAGAATATGCCTATTTAAGACGGGCCTCTCGCTGCTCAGGCGTGATAAGGGGCTTCTCTGTTGCAACACGCCGGAAATAGCCCTCTTTTTCAAATGCCTTATATAGGGATTGCTTGCAGGCAGAGACCCCCTCTAGTATTGCAATCTCCTCTAACGGCTTCCTTCAGTGGATACAATTAAGCTTAGCCCGGGCAATAAGGCGCTGTTGAGTTGGAGTATTAAGATTCGGTTTTCTCCCTCTCTGTTTTTAAGGGGTCCACGGATTCTGGAGAGAGAGAGCATTGGATATAGTTCTGTAAGGCACACCAAGAGAGGAACTGATCCTTTGGTTATTCCAGCCAGCGTATCGAGAGAGGGAGAAAGCAATATCACGCTCTCGGTAGGAGAGACGGGTGCCCGGATCTCGAAGAATAGGATATTGAATTGGCCGTGGATGGTGGCCATTGTTCCGGCGTACAAGATTCGGCATTTTTATGATATAAAATACAAGGGCCCCTGCCGTTGTTTTATATTATCTAGCTATTCTGGTGGCTTCTGCAGATTTATAATACGCTTACTGTGGCTAAAACAACGCCAGCGCTAGCAGGGAGCGCCGGCAGCCCGCTTAGGTAGCCCCCTTGTAGCTGTAGTTATTTATGGTGATTTGGCATTTCATGTCGCCACCGCTAGTAGGGAGGATGGCCGACCCGCTCCGGCCGCACCCTTGTAAGGTGGCGAGAAGGTGGCGAGAGTAGCTCAAGCGGAAGCCAAGCTGAATTGTTGAAGAGGAGGATATTCATCTCGGACATTCTTTTACTCGAACCGCGGTCGCTCGCTTAGCTAGTTCCCGCTGCAAGGCGGTCCGTGCGGACCACCGAACGTCGTGCCGGAGCACCCGATGGCGCCGTCAGACTCCGACTACGACCCGTCGACACCACCTCCTGCGCCAGCCAAACGTACCAGGAAGCGAACAGTAAAGGCGCTTGACGCCCTGCAGCAGCTCCCAACAACGAGAGCAGTACCGGGTCGACCTATACAGATAGAGGGCAGAGCCACGGCATTGCCGCTACCGCAGAACGATGAACCAAATAGCACGCAGCAACACCCAGCGCACTATGAACTACCGCCATTTCCTACCAGACACGTGTCGATCTCCTCCGAACGAGCTCCTGAGGGAGCCAGCGCCGGGATAGGGGAGCTGGCAGAACTCATCGCGAGCCTAAAAGAGACGATAGCACAGCAGAACAACATCATCGGGAACCAGAACAAGATCATCGAGGACATTCGAAGCAACCGCGCAACGTTCCAGGCAGAGCAGCAGCATCTCAAAGACCAGATTGTAGAGCTCCAAGAAACCATCGGCTCTCTTCGAGCGCAGCTCGACACCCTTTCGATCGAACCGCCGTCGACGCAGACATAGGCGTCGGTCGCAGCCAGCGGACAACCAGCAAGAGCAGGCACAACACTTTCGCGATCGACAAGCACAGGCTCAACAGACAAAGAGAACGTGAGACAGTTAGTAATTGATGTAAGCCGGGTAAGGGACGACATAGCGGAGAAGGTAGCTACTACAGAGGCGGCTAAGCAAGCCATCCAGCAAGGCATAAATAGGGTCGAAAGACTCGCGGGAACCACGGTTAAGGGGTTCCGCGTGTGGCGAGGAAACGAAGGCACAAGGGTGATTAAGTTCTCGGTAGACAAGGACAAAGAGGCAGCGGTCCGACAGACAACGGCAGACTGGCTCGAGCCAGCTTTACCAGGCGCAAGGCTGGTAGGGCCCAAGTAGTACCCAGTAAAGGCAGACTAGATCAAGGTGGCACTAGCGATGGACGCGGAGAGCGGCAAAGTAAGCAGGTCGGCGATGGAACAATTTGGCACAGAGAACAGAGTAGAGGTGTGCACGATGCGATGGCTTAGGCAACCGAGACCCAGCGGACAGCATGCGTCGGTGGTAATCAAGGTGGCGACGAAGGAGGAGGCGGAGAAGCTGCTAAAGTCGGACAGCGTGACGTTTAGCGGAGGCGGCATCATGGTGTCGCTGTTCAAGGAGCAGCGCACACCGGTGGCCTGCTTCAAGTGTAGGCGGTTCGGACACAGAGCACGCAACTGCATGCGGCCGGAGACGTGCGATATATGCGGGCAGGAAGGCCATCTGCAATATAAAACGGCTAACCTGCGCTGCATTAACTATTAAGGCCCGTATTAGGCGTCGCTCTAATAATGCCCAGCGTACAGGAAAGAGATAGACAGGATTCTTATGCGGCAGCGCTATGAATAGGGAGTTCCGGATCCTGCAGGCGAACATAAGAAGAGGCAGGGAAGCGCAGCACGCGCTCCACAACAACGCGGCACTCGCCGACTTTTAATTTATTCTAGGACAGGAACCTGGATACTTTCTTATAGAGGGAGAAGTAGTGCTATACAGCATAAATCCATGCTAGACAACGTATATACCGTATAGTAGGCGAGAAGGATAATATCTAGTCTAAACGTGCATCTAGGCATCTAAAAATATAAAGGCCACACAGCTATATATAGACTCGGCAGATATTACGGCCGTAGTAGCACACATAGGCGGAAGGAAGCTAGTCGTACCTCCGCGGTTGCAAAAGTCTGTTGTTTTTCGGCGATCACCGAGGCACGGCCACCACAATCAAATGAGCACAACACCATCAAATTACAAGCTATCTTTGTATCTATTGCTGTAGGCCGGTTCTGCGTGTTTTGATCTGTGTGCCAGGCCTTTCCAATATTCAATTGCCATGCGGTGTTGTACCTTTTTCTCAAAGGTTTCTGAGTGCTGCCAAACAACAATCATTTCCTTCTCCCTTTGGGCCTGCACAGCAGCACCAGCGCTCGTGGTGTTAAACCGAGCCCTGGCCAATTCCTTCTTCTGATCCTTGTGAAGATGCTCAATTGGGTTTAGGTCTGGTGAATTGGTTGGTGTATCAAGAAACTTGATATCAAGCTCATGAATTTGATCAGCCAACAACCGCCTTGCCTTATAATGAACACCAACGTTATCCTCAACAATATAGATCTCCTTTCCTGGATTAATCCTCCTTAATTCCAAATAGTAAGGAAATAAGGTTAATTTATACACTTTAAAAGCGTACCAAACAAAATCTAACCCCCCCTTTTTAGCGTCTCTTTCTAACTTCTCATATTTAAATAACCGATCGATTGTCATACGCCGCTTTCTTCCAACACGTTGGCCAGGTGGAAGCGATGCATTATAGCGTGCGATGTCGGCATTTGTATCCACAAGAAGTTGATATTGGGGCGTGCCAGGAATTAATGCTTGGTGTTTATTATGGTCCACTCGAGCCTTTAATTTAGACACCTGGAAATCCAATCTTCGCGCTAAATCTATTGTTTCCTCTTGCTCCTCGTAGTTCCAAATAAGGCATGGTCTTTTAACGCGTGCATCATTGCTGGCGGCGTCCCATTGCATCTTGATAAACCGTGGATCGTGGGCATCGTCTGTGTATATATCTACACCACGTGGAGCAGATACATGCGTGTGGCCGGTGCCTCCAAAATTAACAGGCGTCTCATCACAACTAATAAGAATTGTGTTGTGAGGATCCAGGCTTAGGATAAGCTCGATATATCGTTTGCGATCGTCTAAGTCTAATTTCGAGAGGGCCTTCTTTTCCAACGTGCGCTTTCGAGGAATTGGCTTCGAATCAATTGGATCTGCTTGCGAATGTTCTTTTCCTTGAAGGATATTATGAACTTGTTTAGCATCAAGCGTTCCAAGTGGCTTGCGTTGTGTTGTTGTATGATCCTTTCGTACGCGCTCAAACGCTTGGTTGGCAGCATCCACCTGGTGGTGCCACCTGTATTGTCCACGCGTTGCTTCTCGGATTCGAATTGACGCTTCAGATCCAGGTTCTACACGCCTAGGACGACCAGATCTAGGCGCAGGATCTCTATATTCAAGCAGCGTGTTGACATTGTTGGTGCCGGCGCGTCTAAAGGCTCTAGAACAGATTTGTTGGGCGGCGGCGGCAGAAACACCATCAATCTTGCTGGCAATTGCTGGAAAACTGAGTTTATCATGAAATCGATATTGAATAACCAATGCGCGTTTGGCTGAGCTGATTTGGGCCATGTTGTGTGGAGAAATCACAACTCCAAGTGGTGTTTACATTTCACGAGATTGGCGTTCGTGCACGGATCACAACAGACTTTTGCAACCGCGGAGGTAGTATTAGTATATATTCCGAACCTGTCCTTATTAATAAAAACCAGGGAGGAGAATATAGAGGAGCTTAGCAGCAGGCTACGCATAATTAATAAGTTAGTGTAATAAGAAAGACTGCGCGACCTGTATATTAAGGTGGTGGTTGCTGGGGACTTTAACTAATATAATCCGCTGTAGGAAGAAAGCTATATTAACAGCACGGCAAGCTAAAAAAAGAGCGCGCCGATTATTAACTTTATAGCAGAGCTGTTACTACAGAGCCTCCTGCCGGCAGGCGTAAGTACGTTTATTAGTAACGCGGGACGCTTATTAACAATTAACCTAATACTTATAACGCCTGGACTAGCAGAGGACTTAGTTAAGTGCTTAATCTAAGAGTATAAGTATAGGTTAGACCACCGGGCTATATAGACGCGCTTCTGCATTAATATAGAAAAGAAAAAAGGTTAGGAGAAACTGCTATTTAAGAACGCGCTGTAGGATAAAATTAGATAAACGGTCGAGTAAAAGAAGGAAGCAGGCTTTCCTGCGGAAGATATTAATAAGATAGCAATCCGGCTTACGCAGTAGGCGACTAGGGCGGTGGAGGCACACTGCCTAAGGGCGCAGCCGTTGCTGTATATAAAGCGGTGGTGGGATAAGGACCTTATAGCGCTAAGAAAGTTATATATATACTAGAGAAACCGAGTATATATAATACAGTAGCAGGGAAGAAAGAACGCGGAGCTGCGCAGCATAGTAATAAGAGTAAAACGGCTGTTCCACCGGATAATCTGTCGCTACCGGAAACAGCACTAGAAGGCTTTCCTTAACAACAGCAATAACATGTGGAAGGCGGCTAAATACCTAGATTTGCAGGCAAGCAGCTTATTTACTAGAGTGCCACCGATTAAGAAAACTAGCTAAAAGGGAGGAATTGCTACAGAAGATAATAAGATTAGATAGGAGCTGCTTTAGGCGTTCTTCCTAAGCCTAATACTATATAAGCAGGAGGAGGCGCTAGCAATATATAATTAACTATACTGCGAGCTAATTACTAAATATAAGGTAAAAGCAACTGTCTTTAGGGCGAGCCCAGACAAGGCGCCAGGAAGGGACAGCCTACCGGCAAAAGTATAGAGAGAGCTATAGCCGGTCCTAGGTAATAAGATTACGCAGCTGTTTATAAGATTGCTTAAGACAGGAAAAATACTAAAGGAGTAGAAGATTGCAAAGATTATACTACTGCAGAAGCCGAAAAGAAAGAACTATATAATAGCCAATAACTACCGGCTAATCTTGCTATTGCCAACGCTAGGCAAGGCGCTTAAGTTGTTAGTGGCCGAGAGGATAGCATACCTAGTAGAGGAATACAGCCTTCTCCCGAAAATACACTTTAGCGCACGGAAGCAGAGGGCAACAATATATACACTGTTGTACCTCTGTAAGAATATGTTTAAGGCGTAGCGCGGGAAGAAAATGCTGTTACTAGTATTATTTAATATTAAGGAAGCATATAACAATATAGCCACCGAGCCAGAAATTAGAAAACTGCGGTAGTAATAGATCCTAGAAAAGATTATATAGTAGGTGCAGGACTTTTACATAGACTAAGAGGCGTGCATTTTTATTAACAGCGTAATAATAGAGGTATAAAGGCTTCCGCAGGCAGGTTTCCCCTAAAAATCCGCACTTACTCTAATCCTATTCCTGTTCTTTAATATAGATCTAGTGCAGAGCGCACTATAATATAGCAGCTTAATAGTGTTTATAAATAACTACTTAGTATAGGTTATAGGGCTATTAGCAGAGGAGAATATGCAGGTTATCCAGGATAAAGTAGTTCTAATATTAGAAAAGTAGGAGTGTATAAGCAGGGCTTAGTTCAAAGCTACTAAAATAAGCTTTATCTATCTTACGCAATATAAAGCAGCAGGTAGGAACAGTATAACGCTGCTATAGTTTAAAGGACAGGATATTATACCTATAGATAAGGTTAAGCTCCTAGGTATAACACTAGATAAGGAACTAAGATTTAAGGTGCATCTTGCAGATAAAGCAGGCAAGGCGATAAAAGTAGTGCTAGCGCTGCGCAGAATAAAGGGACTATAACCTAAGGCAGTTAAGCAGCTAGCGCAGAGTGCGGTGCTGCCGGTGGCGGACTACGCGTTGCTAGTATAGTACCCAATCGCAACGCATAATATAAAGCAGCTCCTACTATAGTTGCAGAGGATTACAGCGCAGGCAGTAATTAGAGGATTCCGCACTATTACTCTATTAGTAGCAGAGGTAGAGGCAGGTCTACTCCCTATAGAACAGAGACTGCGGAAGCAGACAATTGCGTTCTAGGTATTAATCTATAAGCTAGGCCTATTATATCCCTACTAGATGCTTAAGCAACAACAACTATACACAAAGTATTAATTACTACTTATAAGGGTGGCAGAGATATATACAGAAGTTTAGATAGATACAGTGCTAGAGGTTAAGCCGTACGCATGCCCGCTGTAGGTAGCTCGGCCTAAGGTAGTAATATGCGAGGACAAAGAGCGGGCGCAAGCTGTTGCTAAGGACTACCAGCCAGGATAAGTAGATGTATATATAGATGCATTAGTATAAAACGGCAGAGCAGGTATTAGGGTATTTACCAGGCTATCGCAAGTATATATCTTAAAGACAGTAGCCAGGTCCGAGCAGGCGGACGCGCACTTTACTAAACTGTTAGCAATTAGTAAAGCCACCAACTAGCCGTAGGGCCCATCTTACGTAGCGCTTAACAGCGACGGCCAGCCCGTACCAGCGTCGAGCATCCGCATCTTCTCTAACGCGCAGTCGGCGCTGCTATCGGTGCGCAGTTGGCGAGCCAGCGCGTGTTAAGATATTGTGGCAGAGATTATCAAGAAACTATAGATAACCAACGTCACGCTGTATTAGATCCCAGGATATGCGGGGATTAAGGGAAATAAGCGGGCTAACAGACTGGCAAAGGCAGCAACAAAAGAAGAGAGCGAGCAGCCACTGCAGCGCGACGGTGAACCGTGGTATCTAACACGGCTAGCATTAAAAAGAGCCAACGTAATAGCAGGACCGCCCCCACCAAAGTGGGCAGAAACGGGAAAGTTCACGCAGAAGATAGATGCAGCGTTCCACCTAGGCAAGTTGGCAGAAATATACCGGCAGCTAAATAGCACCGAAGCGGCCATCCTCACGCAGCTGCGGACGGGTAAAACGTTCCTCAACAAGTATCTGTACAAAATCAAGGCAACAGACACAGCGGCGTGCGATTGCGGGTGCATAGAATCAATAGCACACTTTCTCTTTTCGTGCAGGCGATGGAGGCAGCAAAGAGCAAAGCTACAACAGCAGCATGGACAGCGATTCGGAGAGCTATCGTACGCACTGGGAGGGTACTCGAGTAGACAAGAGGGCGGGCAGAGCATCGACGGACCGATCAAGTACTGGAAGCCGGACATGGAAGCAGTTAGGGCGACAATAGAATTCGCAAAGAGCACAAGGCGGTTGCAACCAAAAGTACAAGACGAAGAAAGTAGAGACGAAGAGGAGGCAGAGGAGAGGGGCCAGCTGAGGATGCCCTCTTCTGCCTCGTGAGCGTAGAACGACAAGCTGTCTATGAACGCGCCTCGGCCAGTGCGCTGCCGATTAAGAGGCGCACGACGCCGGAAATGCCCTGCGGACGCGAGGCCTCGACAAGCCAGGCAGCTTGCTCCATACGGTAGTGTATTACTTTCCTTTACTTTCCTTTGTTGAGCATGGAGTTAGGCATCGGACGAGCAGGTCTCATGGTTGGCTTCTGAATTGGAGCAGACAGATCAAGGATAAATGTATATAGCTGGCGCTTCGTAACGGCCCATACCCATAGGGTGCATGGCCATAATAGAACACACACACACACACGTAAGGTGGCGAATTCTGCAGGTGCTTTCAGAGAGTTAAGTTAGTTGACCGGAGGCATAGCCAAGGCTGAGTCGGATCGCAAAGTGCCAAGGCCGGCCAGCTTGCCAAATCTGTGCACAGCCACAGGTCTAACAACCAGTAAGTAAATTACACAGCGATGATTATGTGGGCTCTTTGCATTAGCCGGGATTGGTGATCGCTTTGGTTTGAGGTACCGATCGGAGTGGCAACTTTGCGTGAATCTGCGATAGTAGCCACATGGCTGATAACGACTTCCTAGTATAATACTGAGGTTCTAAGGCTTAGATAAGGCCCTTTTATAAGCATTAGAAGTGATAAAAGCCTAATAATAGTCCTATGATGAAGGAATTCTATTACGCTATGCAAGGAGGCTCTCAGCAAATCGGCGCAAAGGCGACAATGCGAACGTAAGTTTAAGGTAGGAGGGTTTCCAAGTATTGAGGAGTAGCCACAGTAGACGACTTATACAGAACTGTGGGAAATATTAGTGTGTGCATAGAGTTTGAGTTGCTTGAAGTCAGGGACGCACGTTAGATACTCTATATGAGTTTAACACGAGCCATGCCTTAGACAAGAGCACCAGGACACTGACTCGGTTTAAATCGTACGGCGACGGTCTGATTTACATTTCACATTACGGTCTGTCGCACAGAGTAGGATCTTCCCCCTGATTAATGCAAAACAATGCGGGGGATTGGTGCGTTAAGATGAGCACTCCGGGGTAAGCTTGTCTGGGCATCGTGAATCATGGATGGTGAGCGTGATTCGGCCTTCGGGCTAGAATCTGTCGCGGGGTAGCTCCGCATACATATTCAAACCTTTCTCAAGCCAAAAAATGTCTTCCTGGAATGGGGTTCGGGCCGCAAGCGTCCCGCTATCTCACCGTTCCTGAAGATGAGGGAGGTGCAGACAGCAGCGGCAAATAGAGGGGCCAAGTAATGTATTGTTTGATGCGTGAGGGAGGAAGCTAGCTACAACGGAAGGATACATAGTTACACGATTCTAGGCTGAGTAAGCTGATAGCGAGGAAGGGGCGCCACAAAGAACAAACCCGGACACTTCGAGCATCCCGCCATCTGGCACACTCATACCGACCTTGAACGTATTCGCAATGACGTCCTTAACAATAAGGGCTCTGGGGGTCAGCATACGCAAACTTCAGCAAAGATAGCTACTCGCAAGCCAACTACACTATACTGGGCCCGAACGCGGTCTTATCCAGAGGAAATGTGAGTAACTACACCTCCTTCTCCGGAGATGCTCGTGCTGCTTGGCAAAAACGCCCTCATGTGGTACATTACGAAAGACCAAGCACATTGGGACCGTAGCACCACGATTCTCGATCAATGAGACTCGAAATTGGCTGCCATCATCAGTATCGACCGATCCCTTCTTGTTACTTCGTAGACTTGAAGGAGGTCTATTCGTTAACGCTGCGAAGATCATGGAATGGGAAGGGGGTTGAAAGGATACGGGAGCCGCGTGGCCAGGAGGTCCAGGGTTCAGCAACCTGTTGTACTGGCTGTTCTCCCGTCAATCCATTGTCGTAGGTTAAGCGAACTATGTGTGGTCAGCATTAAAGCTCTTCTGAGCTTTGCCGTCTATCTTAATGATGTCTCGCTTTACATCTATGCTATCAACGAGTATATGAACAATCCTATGCGCCAGCGTTTAGACTTGAGATACATTGTCTAAAGTTCGATGATTGACACGCTGTAATTTGAGTCGGGGGTCGTTGGACGAAGCGTCTTTACTCCTCTCTCATAAGAATGAAATGTCTTCCTCTCTATGGAGTCAAGCAACGTTTGGTATTTCATTCGTCAATTATATGCCTCAGCTCGGTGCGTGGTTTTGATGTTACATACGGGGTAAAGCTATGATGGTGGAAATGACCAGATATGCGACGCCGACTCATACCACATGGTCCGCACCACCTCCTGGAGAATTTCGACGCTCACAGAGCACTTCTTTGCTATGACTGTGCCTGGTGTCGGGAGCCAGGTCTTCCACTAGGAGTCATTGTAGGTGGTATATGTCTCTATCGGCACCTGTGTCTCTCAACCTCGTTATCATCTATCATTCTCGAGCAACGACTACATTGCCCTTTCGAGGTGTTCGACTGGTATAAGACTGTGTGTGTGTGTATGTCTGGAAGCCAAAACCTCGGCCAAGCAGAGAAATACCCGGGACAAGATGTACCTCGCGAAGGAAATCTCGGCTATCTAGCGAAACGTTACATCACAGAGAAAGGCCTTGCAAATTCTCTGGCAATGGCTGTACATGAAGATCCACCCCTGGGACAACAAGTCAGATGGCTTGTTGCATCTGAGCAATTTGCCGAAGTCGAAGGGATAGCACGCAGAGCAGCGAACAACTCCCCAACCCCCAGAAAGTCAAGGGTCGCAGAGCCAACCATGGAACCCGACTGGAAAGACTCCTGCTGAGGGCGGTGGGTGGCTCCAGTGGCGTTGTTATCAATACTATCTCGGGAAGTGCGAGTCTCATCCGGATAGTGCATGGGCATGGCACAATTTCGACAATTGTGAGGCTTGCCAAGTAGGCATTTCTTAAGAAATAAAATTGTTTGCAGATTCTGTTCCAAAATTCAAATACTAACACCATGTTCTCGTTCTGTAGGCCGCCAATCTTCCGTGCCCCAGTCTGGGTTACATGTATTAGTAAGAATGGGCTTGTTGCCGAATGCATCTACTCGACTGGTATGCCTTCCCCGGTTCCTTTAAGCAGAACAACGCTGACCTTGCTTCCATAAAGACAGCGCCCGAGTCTTGCTAACTCGGCCCGGAGTGCTCGACGATGTTTGCTTTTGTCTTGTGTTGGACTATGGGTTGTTTTTTGTTCTTGTTTCATACCCCTTACCTTGCATTACAATTGTTTTCATTTGTCCTATGGCTCGATGCCCAGCCTGCGCGTTATGGATTTCTGTTTCTCTTTCTACCACCCTTCGGCGAATAGGGTAGACATGGTATTAGTATGAATGCCTGCTCGTATGTACGCTCGTGTGGAAACAAGTACACCTATAGTACTTCATAGATGAAGAACTTTACATTGTATAAATGCCTCCTTCGTGACTATTTCTGAACGCAGTGAAAACTAAACCATAAGTTTGGGCACTCCTTACCACTGTTTGGGTTATCCTAATAAACTGTCAAGAATCCAAATACGATGTAAAATGCAACGCAGTGGATATTAGACTGTTTTTTGCCAAAACAAACCTGCTAGCTGGGGTGCTCCTTATAGTGGTGTTGAACTCGGGTTGCAGCACTACAACCTAGGGTCAGCAACTCATATGCAGTAACGTATCAGGATAACATGCTGATACAGGAGGAAGTAACAGGTAGTGCAACAGCAGTGCTGCAGCACGGTATCAGTACTGTATCAGGAAACAGGATGAATCAAGTAACGCGTCAGGAAGAGATACCACGTTATGCCCCCGGGGCTGGCCCCCCTCCTTCCCCTAGTATATAAACAACGAGCTAGACACCCATGGAAATCAGAGTTCACATCAATTTCAACCTGAGTGTTGAGCGAGCAAGAGTAGAGCCGGAGCAGTGATATATCCTTGTGCCCAAACTTATAACCAAGTACTGTAGCTTCTATCATAATCGTCAACATCTAATACACCATGTGCGGTATAGAGCATACACCTTGCCTGTTATGTGACAATTGGTAACATGAGCGGGATTTCTAGAACACGCGGAGGCTCCTGGACACCACCCACTCACGCAGTGGAGTCGCAAACATAATATTACGGCGAACTAGTGCATGCTAGAGGCCTCCGGGTACTCGAGAAGTCGGTCTCGTCACCAATTATTACAGAAGTGTAGCATGTACACGTTGTGTGTGAGCGAAGCGTGGGCTGTAGAGCTCCTACCTTACCCACGTGTTGAGTGCGTACTGACAATGGCGTTTCTACACATCGTACAAGGCGAATATGTGGGAATGACCTTATTGATGAGTCGATCTAATGCCTCAGCTCCGCATACATTGTGATCTTACTGACAGTGTCAGGCAGTGTGAACGATCACATTTGCGACACCGACTCATATTGACACTCATACTACACGGTCCATACCGCCTCCTGGCTCATTTCGATGTACGTAGACCACCTCCTCCTCATAATTATATGCCTCCTCGGAAACAAATCCTTCCGGTATGAGTAAATGCGAATAGGGTATAAGTATCTCCTATTGAGCGTCCGCTACGTCCTCAAACTTCCCTAGCAATCAGCCTGAAAGCCATACCTAAATACCATTTCGTAGCCCACGCTTGCTACATTCCACAACTACGATCAAATACCAATAACGCACCTCCAAGATGCCTCAACAATCAACCACCACAACCACCCAAGATATCCCTGAAGAGAAAAACTCGAACTACATTGCGTGCCTCGATTACCTCAGTAACGAGCAGCTCAAAGCACTCCAGCATATGTTCTACGGTGACTACGACCAGAAGGATGCCCTGTGGCTCGCATGCAGCATCCTAGATGTACCTGGCGTGAAGAAGTTGGCGGATCGGTTTATTTCGGATCGCGAAGAGGCCGCCCTGCGTTTCATGGTGAAAGAGGACACGGAGGCCGGAATGCTTGTCCCTGGTAACGAGCCCTTCCTCTTCTGCGCCGACAGCCTCAGCCCCCCAGAACTCGAAGCACTGCAATACATGGTCTACGGCCCCTACGGCCACAAGTTTGAACTACAGCTCGCGTTCGCCTCCCAGGATATAGGTGCGGTGAAGACACTGGTGCAGCAGTTCATTGATGATTCCGAATGGGCCGACGAAAAGTCCAAGGAGTTGGTAGCTTCACGGGGTATCTAGTGAAAGAACTACGACGGCCTCAAGTGATGGAGCCAGCGTACTAGTCAGGTATGCTACCTAGCCAATCAATGATCTCCCGTGACACTTGATGACAGTTACACTGACATTTCCACCAAAAGCAGACACCTCGACCCCCTATATCTTTGGCCCGGAGTGTTCAAAACTTGTTTCCTTGCCTCTTGTATTGGACTTTTGGTTTCTTAGAAGATGTAATACCTTCTGGTTCTTCTTTAGCACCCCTCATGTCTGCGTTCCAATCATTTCTATTTTTCAATACCCCTTTGTTCTATGACCCCTGTTCTATACTCCTTTCACCCCTCAGCTGGTCTATATGTTAGTATGTATGCCCGCTTGTATGTATGTACGTTCGCATACAAATAGACCATAAATCTCCACAAGTTCCAGGAGATGTGAACCCCTCATACGGACCACTTCGGTCAATCACTACCCTTGACGTGCTAAGTAATAAAACAAGCCGTACACCTGGCAGCCGTCCATACGCTACTGTACTAGCGCATCCTTAGCGCTATTCCTCAGCTTGCATGCGTCACCTTTCAGCTCAACAGGGTTCCTTCTCTCAGCTGGCTTGGCGCC
This sequence comes from Mytilinidion resinicola, assembly GCF_010093595.1. Lineage (NCBI taxonomy): Eukaryota > Fungi > Ascomycota > Dothideomycetes > Mytilinidiales > Mytilinidiaceae > Mytilinidion > Mytilinidion resinicola. The sequence goes on along the minus strand of NW_022985447.1, from coordinate 398,984 downwards.
TCTACGCCTATATATACCCATCCTCCTACAGCAATACACAAGAGTTCTCATCACTTTTCACCAGCTGCCAACACCGCGTCCCATACCCAACCGCAACCATAGACGTTGCCTACTAGCTTAGGCACTCTTACTACCAAACCAACATCTAAAGCAAACACCCCCTCTACTACTGCCCGCCGTGCCCCGTCACCTTCACTAAACCTACCTCTAGTCCGCCAACACGTCGTCTACTCGCCACCGCGCCGGCCCTCCCATTATATCCATCGTATCTAAAACTGCCAGGGCACGTCGCAGCCATTTACTCATCAGTCGTGTCCAAGCTTCCACCTTATTTTTTTCTCCAAGTAGTAACGTTCGTCACAAAGAGCATAAGAAGCAGCAGAGAGCGCACTGAAAAGAGTTCATTTCTTTCCATTCGTAGATCTAGACAACCAGAACCAATCTTTTATACATTGCACACAGAGTCGAAAGTGCGCGCCCGACCGGGTAATCTCGCCCTCAGTCATCGCGGCACGCTACCCATAAAACGCCTTGCGTGTCCCAAATCGTGCTTTATCCAATCTTTACACAACCTTCAACCTCTTCCACCCCTCCAATCCCCCCGCCTTCCCGCTCCGCGGTGTCCTAGTCCTCAAGAGCAATAGCCCACGATAGACACTTACACGACCAAAAAGCCCAATAGCGCCGCCAATCCGAGGCCCTTCGACAGCTCCATCACAGGCGCAGCACCAGTGCTCGTCGACGCCGCCGCCCCCGTACCCGTCGCCGAGCCCGACGCGGACTGCGTCGGCGAGCCCGACGACGCAGACGGAGACACAGAGGAGCTATTCGTCAGCATGCCGCCGAAGCCCGTCTCGACGTTCTGCGGGCTGACGTTCTCGGACGCCTTCTCGGACGCGGCGATATACGCCGCGGTCGTGTTGCCGGTATCACTACAACGCGTTAGCTTTGTTCAAAAAAGAAGAGAGGGAGGAGTAAACACATACGGCCCGTTAATCGCGCCCGCCATGCCGCTCTGGCAATGGCTCGCCTTGGAGCAGTAGAACCAGATGGGCTTGGTGTCGTTGACGGTGACGACGAAGGTCGTGGGGCTGACGCCGCTGGCGACGGGCACGAAGCCGGACCAGAAGCCGCCGGCCTTGGGCGCGCAGGGCTTGGCGAAGGTGCCCTGGGCGACCGAGTGCGCCTCCGGGTAGAAGTGGAAGGTGACGGTGTCGCCCTGGGCGGCTTTGGTGTTGTTGGGCGTGAAGGCGAGGTCGCCGTTCTTGTTAGAGACTTTGACGGCGAAGTCGGCGGCGAGGGAGGTCGAGGCCAGGACGGCGGTGGTGAGGAGGGTTGAGAAATGCATTTTGATAGTTGTGGTGGAAAAGAGACTTGCTCGTGGATGAATAGGTATTAGTAGAAGGAAGGGGGTATATGTGGTATATTTATTGGGTTGAATGGAAGGATGTTTGGGCCGGCCTGAGTTGATAGTGTTGAGCGTAAAGGAGCCAGCGCTCACCCTTTATACAAACCCGACCACGAAACTTCGACGCTCCAACGAGCCAGCCCTCGAGGCCGTACTGAGCGTGGGCGCCATGGCAGAAACAGGTACGAGACGGTGCGAGTGTGAGGCCGTCTGGTTACCCGCTTTGCGCCTCGAATAGGGAGGCTAACCGAGCATTGTGATTGGCGGGTAGCGGCCTCAGCGCCTGAAATCAGCCACCATCACCGCTCGGCAAGCGAGAGCTCCTGTGTCGACTGCGTGGCCACAGCCCTTTCTCAGGGTGGTGATGGCCGGGCTGCCATTAGCTAGAGCGCAGTCTAGACGTTTGGTGGAAGGGGGTGAAACGGGGGAGGTGTATCGCGGGGGTTGCGAGACGTGTATCAGGCGGGCCCCCTGAGTTTGGGAGACACAGCCGGGCTCGCCCCCCAACGTCAGAAGAAGGTTTTTCTAAGCTTTGACCGGCGTACGTGGCGCCTGGGGCTGTCTCCGCGTTTTGTGCTTGCTGTAGAGACGGCTGCCGGGGGGGATGGCTGTGAAGTGGCATTTTTGGCGCGAGAGGGTTGGCGGCACTGAGGCATGCAACTTACGCAACGGAGCAACATGCAGAGGCAAAAACAACAGCGCTGTGACAGAAACAAACCAGGAAGCGGACTTGCGGTTACTTATACTCCACGATGCGCGGATTTGAGAAGGAAAGATGCGCAAGTTTGAGCGAAGTCGTTCGCAGCCAAGGACGACGGGTTTCAACCTGCAAGAGGCGGGCAAGTCCTTTTTGCCCGGCATCTGAAGACGGCACCCCTTTCTACATAGGCTTCCTCATACGTAAAGATGGATAGAACCTGTCTTGCGGATGCTGCCGTGTTCAAAATAGCACTTGGCGGGGAAGAAGTCTCGACGAAGCAGGCGAGGCTATAGTTACACGAGCAGGCCATCGAGGTGCACTACTGACGCTTGACCAAAAGCAGCCTCACCAACCCCATTCAACTCGCCGCCGCTGCTCTTTGCCTATAACAACGCACCCAATATAGACACGGTGCACGTGTATAGCAGAGCCCGCTCACCCAATACCACACCCAGCGCTGTCGGCGGTTACATCGCAGCTCGGGGGATTTGCATCGGCCCTACCCTCCTCTGCGTCCTCCTCGGTCCCTGAAAGCTCTAAATATAGATCCAGCACCCGTTACCACCCCAACCACCCCAACCACCCCAACCACCCCAACCACCCCAACCACCACCTTCCACCACCGCTCCTCTCACCATCACTGCGGTGCGCTGACACTGGCTGCCAACTGCACGCGGGTCTCGTTCCGCACTGCGCACTCGCCACGCTCACACCTTGTCAGCGCCGCCCAGACACATGACGTCCTCTCTCGTAAAAGCTGCGAGGTGTCCGGCGCAACGCGGTTAGAGTGGCTGCAGAAGACGGCAATGATGCGCGAGAAAGAGCCGCATTCCGGCTGCCAGATCACCAAAAGCGGGGCGTGGTGCTCTTGCACTCAGCCTTGTCCGGCTCACCGTCTGTCCAGTGTCCCGTTGTGGGTGAGGGATGTGCCCTGGTGGAGTTGCGAGAGCGAGTGCAACCCGCGCCGCTGTGCTGGGAGAGACACGACGGATGGCCGGGTAGCTGCGTTGTTTAGACACGAGAACGGAGGGCTCGTACGTAGAGCAGGTGGTAGGTCTCAGTAGGTCTTGGGAGGTTGTAGTGGCCTTTTCTGTCTATAAATCATTGACGCTGTCGCCGTTGTTGTGTCCATCATCAGTTCAATCAGCATTCCATTCCATCACACATTCTCAATCTCAATCTCATACCAAGTCTCTCAATTACCCGAATCACCAAACCATCCCAACCACCACCATGAAATTCACCAGCACCCTCTCCACCCTCGCCGCCCTCGCCCTCTCCGCCTCCGCCGTCACAGTCTCCTACGACACCGGCTACGACGACGGCTCGCGCTCCCTGAACGCCGTCTCCTGCTCCGACGGCGCCAACGGCCTCGAGACCAAGTACGGCTGGAAGGTGCAGGACGACATCCCCAACTTCCCCAACGTCGGCGGCTTCGACGGCATCGCCGGGTGGAACTCTGCTCAAGTACGCCCCGGCCCCTATACTCACTGCGCCAAGCCCTCATCTCGAGTACAATCGCACGTGCTAATGTTCAATTCCAGTGCGGCGCCTGCTACGCCCTCACCTACGCCGCGACCGGCAAAACCATCTACGTCCTCGCCATCGACCACGCGGCCTCGGGCTGGAACATCGCCGAAGCCGCGCTGAACGACCTGACCAACGGGCAGGCCGTGCAGCTCGGCCGCATCGATGCTACGGCCGTGGTTGCTGATGTTAAGAGCTGTGGGATCAACTAAACCCCGACTCCCGCAAAAGCTGCGATGCAATGAGCGAAAAAGTGTATTTATAAAGCATAGCGAGCCTGGCATGGCTGTGGGTGGCCGTCAATCCTTTCACTATCATAATGACGGGGCGAGGGGATACAGGGGCGCCGGGGGATGGACGACTAGCACAATCCTTAATAATGATAATCCGATTCAAAAGAAATGCATGCGTATCGTATTGCAACTGAATATATCTCAAGTGCTTGAGTCGTATGCATCGTGACCATTTCTCTCGAAATTCACGTGAAAGCCACGTGGTCTAGAGCTGTGGAGTCACGTGCTCCCATCCCCATCCACCGCAAAAACAAGCACTCTCCGACTTTCCCCATTCTCGTCGAGACTAGCGATCGTAAGTTTGAGCACGCACACGAATATCTGACTGCTTCTGCTCCACCCCTTACCAGCTCGACGCCACTGCCAGGAGCACGCAGTTAGCATGTCGCGGGTTCAGTCAAAGAGAAGCCTGGTTTCCACTACGTTGAGCTTTACATCGTATTTGGCGTCTTAACAGCCTAGCGGGGCACCCCTAGCAGTTGAAAGGAGTTCCCAGATGTATGGCATAGTGCCGTGAGAGGACTGTAAGTTTTAGGGCTTTTGCGTACACACGTGCTGCGCATAGCCCCGTCCACGACACAGCTTTTGACGGAACTAACATGTGTATGGACCCGATGAACGACGGAGCCTTGGAGTGACTCTCCGTTGTTTTGTAGCTAGCTCATCGTCAATAGACCATCGCCCATCACCGTCCATTTGTGCCTAAAAGCGTCCCAAAGTTCCCAGATATCCTCAATACACCACTCCCGCACACCAGCGACGCCCTCCCCCAAGTAACGCCAGAACCCGCCTAGACCCGTACCAAATAAATCCACACCATACCCTCCCATCAGATAGCACGTCAACCCACACCCGCCCAAAACCCCCCCTACAGCACCCCCTCCTGAAACCTCTCCACCCCCCTGCGGATCTCCTCCACAATCTCCCGCGCTTCCTGCGCCCCCCCCTGCGCCTCAAAGTCATACCGCTTCGTCTCGCGCTCCTTAAACACCACCACCCTGAACATCCGCGGATGCCGCCGCGACACTTTACTCCCGACCACGCTGCTAAAATGCACCGTCGTTGTCTTGCCCCCCGCGCCCTCGGTGATGTGCTTCGTGTTGTGCGGGTTATTCGTCGACTCGCCGGGCATGATGTGCATATACTCACCGTCCAGCGCCAGGATCCGCGCCGACGACGACGAGAACGACATGGGCTGCTTGCGGGTCACCGCGTAGCGGCGGTAGTTTGCGTTGGCAGCGAGGAACGCGTCGGGCGTGCGGTTCTGGGCGAGGGGGTGCATGAGGCCGCCGGCTGCGGCGGGAGCCGCCTTTTTGTGGTGGCCCTTTTTCGAGACGCCGCCGGGCGTGCTGATGAGGAGGGGCGCGTTGGGGGACTCGGAGCCGGGCGAGCCCGAGAGGCCGTAGGCGCCGTCGCCGATGAAGCGGCGGCGCGCGAGGTCGAGGTCGGTGCGCCCGGCGAGGGCTTCGACAGTGCGGTCGGCGGGCGCGACAGTGGCGGTGCCCGACACTTTGAGCACGTAGAGGGCTTTGTCGACACGGAGCTCGTGGCACACGCCGTCGAAGACTTCGGCGATGTAGGTGTCGGTGGTGCACGGGATGGCGAGATGGCGGGTTTGGAAGTTGTCGTCTGTGAAGTGGACGGCGATGGTTTTTGGGGCTCCCGTGCGAGGGGTGGCGTGAGAGGTTGTGACTGCTGGCGCATCGAGGAGATTAGTACTATCTTTCCGGAGGTTTGAAGGTGCGAATAATGGACCGGTGATGGGGTTGCGGAATGAACGGGCTGGCGCCGGGGGTGGTTTTGGGGGAACAGCAGGGCCTGACATTGATGGTCTTGCGCCGTTGGGACCAGTGGTAGATGTGGTGAAGGGGTCAGCCTTCGAGGGGGCCTCTGCAGCTGCAGCGGCTTCTTTACTGTATAATGGAGTGAGATTCTCGTTGTCCGCGAATTCGCGCTCGTTGGCTTCAACCAACGCAAACTCGTCCCAGGGCTTCTCGCGCGACCGGGCTCGCATGCCCCGGCTGTTGTTGGAAGCGAAATCTGTCACCTCTTTCGTTCGTGAGAGTGCTGGGAATTCCATATCAACCTCGTCGTCTTCGTACATGCGGAAGACCCAACGATTGACGTTGAGTTTTTGCGGAGGCAGGGGTGGCTCCAGCTTTTCTTCGTTATACCTGTAGAGAGCAAATCCGATAGCTTCGGACACAGTGACTTTCGTGTTATCGTCCAGCGTTTTTCTTAAAAGCACCTCAAAGGGTTTATTTGGCTTCGTTGAGAATGGAGCATAGATTCTGATGTATAAAGGATTCGGATCACCCTTGCCAGACAACGTAGCAAATCGCTGTAGGGGATCCTCGGGCTTTTTGTCTTTTGCTTTTAGAGCTTGTGTTAGTGCGCTGACAGGCTGGAGAACGCTGATGGGTCGTGGTGGTGGTAGTGCTTGAAGCATAGGACCAGTCTGTCTATTTTTCTTTGGAGAGGCGTTGAAGGGAGTGATTGGTGGTGGTATGGTTGACATGTTGGTACGAGGGGACGAATCCATTGGATTTCCGATGTCTCCCAATATCGAATTCGTGTCTGCAGTGCCGGCAAATTCAGATGACAAAGTGCTATCGTCAGACTCGTTTCCTTGGTCGGCGTCGTCCAAATGAGCATCGCCTTCGCGGTCGTCCTCTTGGATCCGCTCCGAGAGCAATTGGCTCGCCTTCGCCGCTCGGTGGGGATTGAGCTTTTTTCTTTGAAACACAACTGGGTCCAGCTCATTCTCGGATGACATTTCGCTGCTTGTGACAGTGTCTCGTCTCGCACGTTCCTTGATTGTCTCCACTGCACCCAAAGACCCTCGTCGTAACCGGCTATCGGGGGGTCTAGAAGGCGATGTAATCATCAAAGACGGACCATCCTGAGTATTGGATCCTGAAAGCAGAGTGTTATGTAGATAAGAGCCGCGAATGGGCGAGGACCCGGCTCGTGTCCGCAACGGCATCTTGGTGAACTTGATTTGGTTGGCAGGCCTAGTATTGTTAGAACAATCAATCTATCGCACAAGCAATCTCACTTTACCTCGTAGCATCCGCATCGTCGTCGCTCTCGTCACTAAGATCACTGCTGTCATCCTCGTCCATCTGCTCCTTCCGCCGCCTCCTCTTTGTATTCAACGCGGGGCCCACGGTATCATTGCTCCCCCCTCCCGTGACCATGCCGCCCTCCTCATCATCTTCGCCAAAGCCCTCTTTCAGACCGGCCGAGCGGGGTGCCTGGAAGTAGTCGGAGGTGATAGCAGTGGGGATCGGTGGCGAGTAGGTACGTCTGATGTCGGCGGCATTGGGGACCCAGCCAGCGGCGCGAAAGGCCGGATTGTTGAGGACAGTAGAATCGACGGTAATGAGGCGCTCACCGACGCCGTCTTTGATGCAGGATAGGTATGCTGTGCGTAGCTGGTAGAGGACGAAGCTGGGGGGGTGGTCAGCGCGAAGACGCGGCGGAGGAGAGGCGGGGCTTACTCTTCGTTCTGAAGGAGAGACATAGCGAGGTAGTAGGGACATACTCTTATGCTGAATAGGTGCTTGGATACACTGGGGTCGTCCAGGCCAGCTGGGAGTGGGTGTGGGTGAGGTCGTGGTTGATGCTGGGGATCGGCGCGTCGTGAGACCCTGAGGATAGACATCGTCATCTTGGAGTAGCATTTTCAATAACCTTCACACTTCACCACCACAAATATCCACAGAAAAGACCGCAGCAACCATGAATCTAGTCGCCTATTCCGACTCTGAGGGCTCCGATAATGACGCTCCCGCCCCTCCAAGACCCAAGCCCGTCGCGAAAGCCTCCCTCTCATCGAAACCCGCCTTCCAAAAAGTCGTCGACCGCGCAAACCCAAACAAGATCAGATTAAACCTCCCGGCACCCTCCCACCCAACCCAACCCAAGGACGACATCGATGCCGATGCGCCCCCAGCAAAGAAGGCCCGCACCAGCGGTGGAGCGTTCAGCGCATTCAACAGCATGTTACCAGCCCCAAAAAAGGCGGCAGCTCCAGCAGGTAGCGCATCTGAATCGGCACCGGCCGCCAAACGACTAGGCAAGGGACTTGGCTCTGGTGTCAATCTGCGGACAGGTGCAGCACCCGGTTTCAGTAGAGAGCCTGTGGAGGTGCCCGACTATGGCGCAGAAGAGGAGGACGGTAGCACAGCTTCAGCAGCAGCAACAATCGCACCAGGACTCGCACGAGCAGAACCGAAACCCCAGGAGCCGGAGCTCAAGCTAGTCGGGAAACCCATGAGGTTCCGGCCGCTGTCCGTAGCCAACAAGAAGAAGAAAAGGGTCCTACCCGCCGGCGTGTCGAGTGCTGCGCTCAAAAAAGCGCCCACGGTAACGCCGACTACGGCTTCACCAGCCACACCAACCACGACGCAGAAACCCGCGCCAAAACCAAAAGTATCGCTCTTCTCAATGGCACCGGTAGACACACCAGAGCTAGCAGAGCCCTCAAGCAAAGGCGAATACACCCCCCTCCTCCACGTCCCTTCACCCGCCGACGAATCGAAATTGCCAGATTCCGCCTTCTCAGAGCCCGCCCCATCAACGAACACCCCTCAAACCCTTTCATCCATAGCAACCGACCTCAACCTCTCGCCCCACGAACTCCGCCAGCTCCTGGGCCGCAACGCGTCCAAGAACAGCGATCTCTCCGCTCTCAATATCACGAATTTCAATACAGATGCCGAATACGCGCATAACGAGCAGCTGCGCCAAGCCGGCGAGACGGTGCAGCACCATGCGCTGAAATCGATTGCAGGCACGGGGAAGAACAGTCTCAAGAGTCTGGTGAACACGGCGAGTACGCAGAAGGATGCGTTGGAGGAGCATTTTGCGGCGGGGAGGCGAAACAAGAAGGAAGCGGGGGGTAAGTATGGGTGGTAGATGGGGGTGTGAGATGAGGGGGGTTATGGGAGGGGTTTAGGGTGTGATGATTATGAAGCGTTCTATTCGTTGATGGTCTCGAGCGCACTGTATGCAGCGACCTCATTAAAATTGAATGCTAGCAGTCGTTCTGGATTACGGCTGGCACTGAGTGTTCTTTTTGATATCAATGTCTACTACTGTCACATGATATTTTACCTAGCGCGTACAGCCCGTACACTTGCTCACGACCGTTTAAGGTCCTTCACTACAGTGCCAGGTCATATGTTTAGGCACACATATATCACTGCTCTAGCCCCACTCTTTCTCGCTCAACACCACTGTAAGAATTGCCCTAGCTAGCAGGTATTAGCTTTGCTAAAAGGTAGTCTAATTTCCACTGCGTTAACTGTATATTATACATGAACTTTTAAAAGCCTACTAGGGAACCCTGAATAGTTACAAGGACTGTCTAAACTTATATCTTGGTACTGTACATTATTAACAACATGCTTGTAATTTACAATACCTAACAGCGTTTAGGCGAATACCTCAGATTCTACCGTAATCTGCTAACAAGCCGTCGCCCAAGATATCAAAACTCGGAAGAGATACGTCTAAGCAGTTATTATCAGTACCAATTTCGTTTAGTAGTAGTACTCAAACATTTCCCTTCCTTTCCAATAAGAAATCTATGTCACAGAGGTAGGGCGGCAACACCTGACGTGCCTAGCATGCGTAGAATCTTCTTATTTGCCTTTTTTCGACGGACTGGCAAGCTTGGGGTCAAGCCGAGCGAGAAGCGTTGGTTCCGGTACCTTTGTACTAAGACATAAGTTTAGGTAGTCCTTGCAACTATTTAGGGTTCCCTAATAGGCTTTTAAAACTATATATAATATAAAGTTAACGCAGTAGAAAATAGACTACCTTTTAACAAAGCTAATATCTGCTAGCTGGGGCACTTCTTCCAGTGGTGTCGAGAAAGCAAGAGTGGGGCTAGAGCAGTGATACATATGTGTGCCCAGACTTATGATCTAGCACTGTATTTTTGCGTCAGAAAGAGGACGAAATCAGTAGGGAGGTAGAGGGCAGGTACCTGTGGCCGGGTACAGTGCGACTGGCAGTGATCGTTGGGTCTAGTAGCGGTTTCTATGTGACTGCTACAAAGGTACTCTCATGTAGAACTTAGGGTTGTCACTCGGAGCTTTCTTAGTGCAAGATAGAGGTCTTGTCTTGAGCCTAATGTTACATATGGGCAATCGGGTCGAACTGGGCTTGAACATCAGACCCATCGTCGGTTCCTGAAACCCAAGCATAAAGCAGCCAAACGTTTAGAAACAGCTCGAGGACGTTCTCATGCAAGATCCAACCGGTAGAGCTAGCGCATAGCACACTGAAGGCCATTCCAAAAAGGACGCCCAGATGATCTGGTGCTCGACCAATCCAACCAGACGGAGAGCCAAGTAGTCTTTGTCCTCCACCCCTGCCCTGGGCTACTCCAAGCGGCGTTGCATGTCTCTCTCCCATTGTGAGTCTTCGCTCTCAACCTCCCAGACCAGGCACCGGGCCTGCTCGTACCGTTGATGATCCTTCCCCATCACGGCGCCTGCTACCTCCAAGGAGATCCTAGCGCATAGGATGGCTGCTGGATCACGACCCATCATGCTGTTTAGTCGGGCGAGCGTTTCTCGGCTAAGCAAACGTTAGTTTGATCAACATATCATCCATTTTGAGACGGTTGAGCACTTACATTCTCGCCACCTCAATATTCTTCGGCCCCTGCTTCTCCACCATACGCAGAAGCTTCATGCCCTCCTCAACCGCCCTACCCAGCTCCTTGAGGCGGGCAAACTTCCAGAACGGGGCCCAGGGAGCGTCGATCTTGGTGAGGAAAGCCCGGATTGGTTTCATCGCCGTTACACGCTCGTCCCACGCTTTCGAGAGCTCCGGGTCACTGCATACAGAGCACGTGCATTCGAATCCCCATTTCTGCTTCAGTTGCGCTTGACGCTCGGCCCGCTTCATGAACGTCGTCGTGTTCTCCAGGTCGGCGGTCTTCTCGTCTTCCAGATAGGAGATTGTGAGCTCCTCCCCTGCTTTGATGTCGCTCAAAGCGTACGCAGTCATCTTGCCACGGGATTCGCAGAAGCTGACTCTGGCGTTCGGTGTGCAAGAGTGATTCAGGCGGGCGGTGGTAAGAAAGAGGCCGTAATGGATGTTCTTCGGGTTGTGGACGTTGAAGACTTTCCGGTTATATGTTTCCCAAGCGCACAGGAAGTTGTACGCGCGCGCTGCTTGCGCAAGTTCGTTTTGGAGTCGCAGTTTCTCGGGCCAGGTAGATAGCGGCATCTTCAAGACCTCTGAAAGGTTCTCTGCGAGAGAAGGGGGTATGTCATTATCCGCTTCTTCTAGCCTCCACCATATCGATCTGATCCAAGGTAGCCACTCCTCTTTTGTGTCGGGCTTTGCGAAGTTGTGGAGGCTGATGATCTCTTGTTGTTCCGTCTCGCTCAGCTTAAAGCATTGCTCTAACACTGGTGTTGTGTAGTACTCCTCGCCATCATCGGTCCACGGGTGAGTGACAATCGACGACTCGGAGAAGATGCAAGTCCCACGAAGCATGGGCTGAGTTGCCCTTAGGCCATAGCCGGCGTGAGGAGTCTCGTACTCTTCGATCTGGGGATGGCAGGTGGTATCGTTGCTGGTGAGATGTGAACCAGCGGCAGAGCCTTTCCGAGTGAGGGATTCTCTATGGATGCCACTCGATGTACGCTTTTGGCCTCGCGGACTCTCGGAGCTTGTTTTTCGGGGAGTGGTACGGGGTTTGTGGGTCTCTTTGGCCGAGGTGGGACTTTTCAGTGGCGGTGAGTCTCCTAAGAGAGTGTTGCTGGCGTCGGAAGCCATCCTAGATGGCTGTGGGTTGGTGAGGAAAGGCAGCCTTTACCAGCAGTCTGTTGAATCAATCCGCGCTGTTGTAGCTCCCCGGATAGAGTGAAGTCGTGACTGGGAGTGCTGGAAGAGGATGTGTGATGCTCGGAGAAGCCCAAAAGAATGAGTGAATTCTTTTGTGACAATGAATGATTAGTACGTGAATATAAAAATGTGTTAAACTGTCTCGTGTGTGCACCTGTCTGCCACTGTTCGGGTTGCTTCAATGCATTTTCAAGGATCTAAAGAAGATAGATGCTCTTCGCCTTGGGCTATGTGGAAATTTGTTGAAGCACTCCATACAGTGGCAGACAGTTGTACACGCAGGCAGAGTACTTGATGAGTGTTTTTTCGTGCCTAGCGTGTCCGGGTAGACATCTTGAATCGCAACATGGGTTGAATGACAGCGAAATTCTAGAGAGAAATTGACGATAGCGGAATACTGGCACTTACCTGCCCTACGCTTGGAATTGCGCTCTTGCTATCTAGACTTGCGATCCTCAGTGTTAGTACACTACGAGAGCTCTGTAAGTGGTGGCAGCAATGATGACAGGCCGAGGGCAGAAGAACGCGTGTGGTCTGATCTGCAGAGATACAAAGACAGAGTAGTCTCTTGTGGTAGACCCTTTACAACTCACGCTCTATGCCGGAGGGGTGGACTTCTATGTTCAAGGGTCTTTGTAAGTTTAGAGCTGGTGGTGGTGGTAGTGTTTAGCGAAGAGGCGTGAGATAGTTTAGGACGACGCTGGCGCTAGATCAGTCAGCCAGAAGCCTTCTACAGTTCTCACTCAGAGGCGAAGGCTATGTGGGCATGGCAGGATGTCGTGATGACGATGGAAGTTGGAGGTAGGTCGCGAAGGAAGTGCAAATAGAGTTTACGCGTTGTAGAGAGCTTTGGCGAAAAACAGACCCCGCCCTCATTCGGCCTAGCGCAATAGCATCTCTTTCTCTGCCCAGGTGCGGGCTCCAGGACTCCTGCACCATAGCCACTTCCAGGCCAATTTTTTACATGTCCCCTTATCAACATACAGTGTCATAGGCCCTCAAAAGCAGAATCTCTCAACTTCCGTAGCATACGTGCCATGGGCCTCGAGCTCCCTTCAAAGTCAGAGTAGAACTTAGGTCATGTCTGACACGAATCAACGTCTCAGTATCTCTCAAAGGTCAACTCGTGCAGCTCCTCCATCAACTCACCTTCCCCTGGCCGCTCTGCGAGGGATTGAATTCACTTCGTGGCCCTCTCGGAACACAAAGACCGCCTCCTTCCACCCCGCATTCCAGGATGACATTAGGCTAAATCTTGTATCTCCTGGTGATGCTAAATCTGAATATCGACCGTCCCGAGGGGCCAGAGTAGCATTTACCTCCTCTGTATCTGCCTCGGTAATCTGATCAGCCTCTTAAATTAAGGTCATATAATATGTTTTACACGGAGGATCTCCTCCGGACCCAGAGCGTCAACTCCCCTCTACTTAGATTGGTGGACGTTGGATCTTGGTTTTACCCCGTCCTTGTTGAAGGGACGATTCCTAATGGAGGGTTTCACTTATGAGTGGTTTCAGCAAAACCGTGGTCCAGGTCCTCCCCCTCCCTCCGATATACCTGGTTCCTTCAGCCCGGAATGAAGTTCGCTTCTGTAAAAGCCCACGGTCAATTCACGGCTGGTCATGAGATCTCCGTTAAAATTCACATTCCTTTTCGATTGAGATTTCCATGATAAATGTACTGATGGTCCACCGCCCAAATGTTTGAAATCGTAGCAGAACTCTTCGCCATGAGGATCTCATCTTTATTCTTCTCCAGCCTTCTGGCTCTTTCAGGCACGGCTAAAGGCGCGCCTACTGATCTTAGTCCTCGCGCTTCAGGGTTTGTATAGCGATCTGGGACTCATTTCACGGTTGATGGCCAGAATTTCTATTTCTTCGGCACCAATGCATACTGGCTCTCGTTCCATGACGTATGAACCTCCTTTGACTCAATAGTGTGATAAAATAGCTGACCTAAAGCGTAGAATGCTGGCGACATCAAATCAGCCTTCAAGACTATGGCTAGCAAGGGGTTGATGGTCTGTAGAGTAGTGCGAAACTATATTACCGCTAACTTATTCAAGCACCCGCTAACTTGATCACAGTGGGGATTCAACGACGTAACTTCACCAAGCGGCATCTATTACCAGAGCTGGAGCGGCCAAACGGGCACCGTAAATTATGGAAGCAATGGGCTCGGGCACATGGACACCGTTGTCCAAGCTGCCTGGGACGCCGGCGTGAAGCTGATCATCACCTTGGTCAATAACTGGGGAGACTACGGCGGCATGGATGTTTACGTGAAGCAGCTAGGAGGCAGCTACAACGACCAGTTCTATACTTGGGACACAGCAAAGACTGCCTACAAGAAATACGTCAATGCTGTTATCTCTCGGTACAAGGTGGGCAGCTCGGGTATTCAAATACAACCATAAATTCGCTGACACGAGCCAGGTCTCTTTCGCAATCATGGCTTGGGAGCTCTGCAACGAATGCCGATGCGCGAATGGAGATTCCAGTGGTCTTCCTGCATCAAGCTCCTGCAACACTTGGACTATCATTAACTGGGCTTCCGAAATGAGGTAAGAAAATCCCAGCAGCGTGGTTAGTAAACCGGCCAATCCTTAATCGGATTGACGGCCGGTTTATTAGTATAGACTCTAGACAATCCAATCAATCAATCCTCTAGCTAATCAAACTTCAAGCGGAGATTGATCCGATTGATCTGATTGGTATATATAAATTGGAAAGGATATATACGAATCGGAAAGGATGCGTACAGACGTGATTTCTATGGATTTTTATGGGTATAACTTCATTATATGAGCTCACTACACCTATGGATGAGGCTACGGAGTGCCCCAGAGTAGAGGGCAACGTAAGAGGACTATGGTGGTGAGGCTCTAGGTAAGGGGGGCTTAGGATGTCCCTTGGGAACGTCGGGCGGAGTAGCAAAGGGGGGCGCATTTTTAAGGCCTAGAAGACCTAATAATTTGCGTTAAATGTAATTTAACCTGTAGAAATTAATTCCTGTTGTCTATTTAAGCTTATCTTATTATAGTAGAGTGCTAGTAGGGGGGCAGGGCTGTGGTTAATAAGGCTGGCGATATGTATTCTCCCGCCTCCGCCGGCGGAACCTTAGGGCGGCAGAACGCTGTAATTCTATTAGCTTGTTAATAAACGGTAAGGGCCTTAGCGCACAGATCTCGGCCTTATTAAATTTAATAACACAGTTCTTATTAACACCACTACCTTTATAACCTATAATAGTCTATTCCTCTATCCGTAAGCTGTGTTATTATAATATCTAAGTTTGTAGAAAATTTTCTAGCTACTTTTAAGCGCGTTTAAATACTTTACTATTGTAATATAAAACGCGACGTGTTTATAATTGTTACGTCCCCTAGCACGAGCACGATCACAATCACGTGCTATAGATCAGGTGACGTCTGATCACGTGCGCTTCAGGGCCTGCATGGCCCGAGGCTCCGGCCACGCCTACGGCGTGCGCACCGGAAGGCTATAGAAGCCTATAATTCGCCTGCGCTTCCAATTAAAGCGCAGTCGTTCTGTTCTTTTGGGCTGGCCTGCGGGCAGCCTGGCGTAGTGTCGTAACAGCAGTTCCTTTTGGACTATTTAAAGATGTACTTAATCCTGCTATTGTTAAGCATTAACAAGGCCGCCCTCCTGCTAAGAAGAGAGGCCACTATATGTACAACAATACCTAGAGAAATACATTACGGTTTAAGGTTGCTATAGGTATAGGTTTAGCAGCTTAACGTAGAGGTAAACAGGACGGACAACAAGGCACAGCTCTACGACACCTGCCCGCTTCTTTACAGCTAAATCCGGCTATCCCTGTCGCTTAGAATGCCCCTCTGTCAACGGCTACACTCGCTAGGACTAGTATTAATATTTCTCAAATTGATCCGGCCCTTCTTGAGCCTACGGCAGCACCTACGGCAGCGCATACGGCAGCGCATACGGCAGCGCATACGGCAGCAGCGCATACAGCAGCGCATACAGCAGCGCATACAGCAGCGCATACGGCAGCGCATACAGCAGCGCCTACGGCTACACCTACAGCTGCACCTGCAGCTAAGAAGCGCGGTCGGCCGCCTGGTGCAAAGGATAAGGTACCACGGAAAAAGGCACAAGCTCAGAGGCAAGATAGCGCTCAGCCTACGCCTCAGCCTATACCTCAGCCTCAGCCTCATCCTCAAGCACAGAGGCTTAGCCGAGAGGAGCTTCTATGTCAGCTTACAGCGTATAATAAGGAAATCGAAGGGTATATTGATCAGGGTGAAGAGTAGGTGTAGGCGGCGATGCTAGGGGGCCAGGCTCGATGCAAAAGAGCCGTAATATGGTGAGGTTTTGACAGGTTTGGCATGCTTGTAGGCACGTAGGCACTTCTAGAATAGAACTTCTATTCTATACTTAGAAGTCATCACGGGCTCGTGCACGCTACGGGCTCGTGCACGCTTTGATCACGCATCACCACCAACTTTAAAACCTCACAACTCAATTAAATATGAATGGATTTCTACTAAATTGAAATACAAGAGGCTTTTGGTGTTTCACTTTCATTCTATAACCACCACGGAGTCGTCGTGCCATTTAGGGGGGTTGCGCATTCGCTGAGGCCGGCCAGAGGTCGCCTTCACAACCCCATCCTCCCCCTCACACTCCTGCTCAGCAGAAGGCTCCTCAGGAATAGTGAATACAACCGTCTTAGCCTTCTGCTTCTGCTGCATCAACTTGCTCTCCTCTTTGAGCTGCTTGTTGAACTCACGTGCATAACAAGCATCATCTGCAGCGCGCTTCTTCTCGCCCTCAGCATCTAGCTGATGCTTTTTCTTAGTAGCTTTGCTAGCCTTCGTCATTTCCTTAATTCTTTGCTTGTCATCCTTTGCTAGCTGCCTGCGCACCTTATCCTCTGCCTTGCGAGCAATATCAGCTTCCTTAGCATCCTCCTTCTCTTGGTGGAGCTTACGTGCCTGCCGCACCTTATTAGGTAAATAGACAATAGCTCTACCACTATTATTAGAGGCTAAAATCTAAAAAAGATTCTTCTGCCTCTTCCTCTTCCTCTATTCTATTTTAAACACTTCCTGGTAGCCTTAAATATAGCTTTAAAAAAGTAAATTAGTTGCTATAAGCTTATAAATATCCCGGGTAAGAGCCCTTACTTATCTATTAGTCTTAGATTAAACTATATTCTTTACCACCTTTTTTAGCCGGGTTTCTATTTTCTTCTAATTACTAGCTGTAAGAATTAAGTTTATAGAGTTGCTAAAGAATAGTCTTTTTTTATATTTTTTCTTTTTAATATTAAATTAGTCTAATACTATATTAGGATCCTAGGGGTGTATACTAGTCCTTTTCCACCTACTAGCTATATTATTTAGTATTATAGCCTTCTTCTATACTATCTAAAATATCCTAAAAAGGTCCCTTTTTATAAAGCGTAAGAATTTTTTAGAATTTAAAATAAACCGGTTTAATTTAGTTAAGTAGTAAATAGCAAAAAAAAAAAAGAAAAAAATATCTAGAGGCTGAAGCCGGTAAGTTAAATAAGAAGAATAAATAGCCAGGAAAATCTTATTTTTATAATAGTACTTAATAAACTTTATATTTATATAAAAACTGTGCCTATTAATAATAAAAAGCCTTTAATTTTTTTTAGCCTTTTCCTTTATCTCTCTATTAAAGATTTTTAACTACTAAAGGCTAAGGTTATTATTAGTCTATCTAGAAGGTGTTAATATAAAAAAGCAGCTATATTTATTAGGATTAAAATCCTCTAGCTATATATCCTGGATATTATAATAGGTTGTTTTTTCTATACCTTCTAAGTGTTATATACTAAGGCAAGGTATAGGTAAGTTGTTATCGGGGTGTAATAGTCTTTAAAAAGTAAGGTAATAATTAATTAAGGTATAAGACAGGGTTATTACTTTTAATAGGTAGTATTAAAGTCTTAAGTTAAATATAAGGTTTCTATTTATATAAAGAAGCGTTCCTTTATATAAAAGCTCTGTTTTAAGAAACCTCTTACTTATATAGCTCGCAGTTTTAAACTTTTTAAGCTGCTCTCTTAGCTTATAGCCTTAAGCCCCTTAAGCGCTCGCTTTGCTTACTTTTTTAAGCCCTTTAAGCTATTATATAGCCCTGTTCTTATAATATCCTATTTTTAAATTATTCCTATCTACTAGCAGTCTATAGGGGAATCCAGGATCTCTATATATTCTATATATAACCCTCTTAGTTCTATAACCTAGTTCTGCGTAATTAGTTTTATCTGCTTATTTATTTCTATAAGTGCCTCTGTACTCGGGTTGTTTATATTACGGGTTATAATACTCGCTCCCTTTTCTAAGGCTTTCGGCCTAAAAGTATTTCCGTGGTGGGGTTTTAGATAAGTAGCTGGCGATGCCCTATCTATTAGGCTGTTATTATGCCACTCTGTTTCTTCTTTTATAATATCTAATACCTTAAAAGCTAAGAAATAAAAAAGCTGTTTTATACTTGCTAATTATATTAACGCGTCTAGTTTAAAAGTTATACCTTATTCCTAGTGCAAGTCTCGGGGTTTATTATATATAGTTTCTATATCTAACTTAGATTATTATACCGCCTGTATTCGGGCGCAATAATTAAACTATAATATTACTAGTATTTTAGCAGCTGCCTATAAGCTATTATAATCTGCTATTACTTATAACTATATTCCGGCTAACCTTTCTAGAGCAGAAACTAGCCCGCGAAGAGGATAAACTTTATTATAAGGAGTTAGAGACTTATACAACCTTAAAGGCGGCTATAGCAAAACTTAATTACCTGGATTTTTAAAAAGGGTTACTGCGCAAGCGTAGTAAGGAGATAATATATTATAGTTTTAAGACTCTAGAAAAGCTTAAAAAAGATAATTAGAAAAAGGCTAAGTAGAAAGAATAAGAGCGTGCTAAGCAGGAAGGCTTGCCTTCTGCCTTAGGAACTGTTGGGTACTCTTCTTTCTTTTTAGGTGTACCGGGCACTTCTAGTTATTTTCTTTAAAGCCGTGTATTCTAATTATATAATAGTTATAATCTGTTCTTAGATTCCTTTAATCCTTTCTAGTTAAATAGTGCGCTGTTGCTATTTTTCTAGGCTACTCCGAATTCTAGCAGTAAAACTGCTGCAGGAGTTTCTAACAGTTTACTAAACTTTTAACCGGTTCCTATATATTTTTAGAAATGCTGTATTCTTTCTACTTAATTAGGTACTTCTTTTACTAACTATGCTATTAGAAGTCTAGGATTTACTTAACCTTATATTTATTATTATTATTAACCTTAATATCTTTCTCTAGCTTAGTATTAGGTAGTACGGGTTCTAGTAGCAATACGTGGAAGACCGGGTGTATTTTTATCCTATTAGGTAGCCTAAGCTTATAGTTTACTAGGCTAATAACGTTCTATATTTTAAATAGTCTAATTTTAATATAGTTTAACTTTATACTTAGTTATTTTATCTTAATATTTTTATAGAGTAGGTAGACTCTATCTCTTTTTTTAAAGGTTGGTGCAACACTCTAGTATTAATTATAATATCTTACTAACCTTAGTGTTAGGAATTAGATATTTATTAAAAGCTGTCTCTATAGCTCTTTAATATTTTTAACTAATAGCAGTGCCCTTTAGGCCCTTATACTATTAAGTTAGGGTTTTTAATACGCCTCTAAATTAAAACTATAGTTTATAAAGAAGGGTAATACCTTTATTATCTCTGTAAATACACTATTATAGGCAAACTAGGCTATTAGTAGTAGTAATACCTAATTATCCTGCCTGTAATTAATATAGCATTGTAGGTACTATTCTAAAGTCTAATTAAGCCTTTCTATTTACCCGTCCGTTTAAGGGTAAAACACTATAGAAAGCTTATACTTTATTCCTAGTTATACAGTAAAGGTCTGCTAGAATTTTAATATAAAGAGCTTATTTTAGTCTGAAATTATCTCCTAGGGTAGCCTATAGTTGCTAATAATATATTTTAAAAACGCGTAGGCTAGATCCTCTGCTATTAATACTTTTTAATAAGGGATAAAGTATATATATTTAGTTAGTCAGTCCGTAACTACTAATATTACGTTGTACTTTATACCTGTTATAGGTTTAATAAACTATAGTAGCTTAACTATAAAGTCCTATATAATAGATTTCTATACCTTTTCCGGTATAGAGGAACTTTTTATTAGTCTATATAGTGCGTGTTATACCGACTTATTTTTTATACACTTATATTTATATATAATTTTCTCTGTTAGTTTCCGGAGTCCGGGGAAATAGAATGTTCTTGCAATTTTTTCCTGTGTTTTTTCCACTTCCTAGTACCTATGCACTAGTATACTATAGAATTCTTTAATAAGCTCTTCTTATAAGGTTTTAGGTATAAATATCTTATCCTATAGGGTAATAATACTGTCCTGGATTTCTCCGTGTTCTTAGTTTATAGGTTCTGGGCGCAAACTTTGCCAGTTATAACCTGCTAAATCCCGGCTTTCTTAATCTAGTTTTTGGGCTGCCTTAATTTATTTATACTACTTATTATCCTTAGACCTATAAGCAGCTACTACTTATATATAGTTAAATTTAAGGGTTTCTAGACTTCTCTTCCTAAGTATAGATTACCTGGTCTTTCCGGCTCCTTCTATATAGTCCGGCCTTCGGCTAAGTGCGTCTATATAAGTGTTTTTAGATCCCTTTCGGTATATAATCCTAAAATTAAAGGTTCCTAGTTTTTTTAACTATTTTACTTATCTTCTATTTAACTTCTTAGTTATAGTAAAGTATATTAGATTTTTATAGTCTATATATACCTATATTATATATACTGCTTTTTTAAGGTAAACTCTCTACTAACTAAATACTTCTACTATAGCTAGCAGTTTCTTATTATAGATATTATAGTTTAGCTTAGCTAGGCTTAGCTTCCGTAAGTAGAACGCTATAGAATGCAATTTCCCTTATTTATCTAATTAGTTAAGTATTGCTTTTAATATTTTGTTTAATATATTACTCTTAATAGTAACTAGTTTCTATAGATTAAAGATTGCTAATACTAGTTTTAAAGTAAACTGTGCCTTTAGTTTATTAAATACGCTCTACGCTTTTAAGGTCTATTTATACTTAATATTTTTTCTAGTAAGTTCTGTAAGTAGCTCCGTAATTTTCGAGTAGCCCTTAATAAACTGCCTGTAGTAATTAGCTAACCCTAGGAATAACTATAGTTCCTTTAAATTTGCGGGTTCTAGCTATTTTTAAATAGAGGACACCTTGCCTTCTTCTATTTTAATCTATTCTGGACTAATAACGTATTCTAGGAATCTAACTCTCTGCCTATAGAACTTGCACTTATCTAGGTTTACTATAAGGTTGTATTTTTTAAGTCTTTTAAGTACCTTTTATATATATATTTTGTGTTCGCTTAGCGTTTCTAAGTATATAAGGATATTATTAAGGTATACTACTGTAAACCGGTTTAAGTAGCCCCTTAGTACTAAGTTAACTACTACTTAAAATATTACTGGCGTGTTAGTAAGCCTAAATAGTATTACTATATACTTAAAGTATCTATATTAAGTTTTAAAAGCTGTCTTCTACTTTTTTTCTTCTCTTATTCTAATTAAATAGTACCCTTTGCATAGGTTTATTTTTATAAAGTACTTAGCCTTATATAGTTAGTCTTTAAGTTTAGAGATTAAAGGTAATAGATAGCAGTTTTTAATTATAATCTTGTTTAGTTATCTATAGTTTATATAAAGGCGTAGCTTACTATTTAGTTTTAGGATAAATATTATAGGGTAACCTGCGGGCAATTCTAATAGTCTAATAAATCCTTGCTTTAGGTTCTTTTCCAGGTATTTTTCTAGCACTTTTAGCTTGCTCTAGGCTAGTAAGTAGATTAGTCTAAACTGCGGTTGTTCGCCTAGTACTAGGGGAATATAGTAATCCTAAGGTTAGTGCTTTAGTAATATATTCTAAACCTTCTTTATAAAGATTTCTTTAAATTTATTGTATTTTTCTAGTACGTTTAGTACTTTTACTGCCTTGGCTAGCTGCCGGCTGCTTAGGGGTCTAGGCTACTGTTAGCTCGCTGCCCTATTTTTTTCTTAGGCTTTCTTGCCTCTTAAGGTATCTATATTAATATTTTGTTTTTACTTAGGCTTATCCTAGCGCGGGGTGCCCTTTAGTCCGCTTTCCGATTAAATCCTTACTTTACTAGACTTCTAATTAACTTAAGGGTTATACTGCTTTAGCTATAGTATACCTAAAATTATATTATATCTTGCTATATCTATTATATCTATACTAATAGTTTCTTTATATTTTTTAATCTATATAACACCTGGTCGAGTTTTTATAGTTACCTGCCTATTGCTATATTATATAGGTGTGCTATCTACTATATATAGTCTATAAGGTCTGTTTTTCTATTACTAAGAAATCTAGTTTCTTCTAATAAAGTTATAGAATATAAAATTTCCCTGCACGCCGCTATTTAGCAGTACTCTTACCGGGTTTCTACTAATTTTAACTAATAGGATTACGTGTCTATAGTTCTAAATAGGAATAGAGTTAGGCTATATTACCGGGTTCCTTTTTTTTTCTGTAATATAGGCTTTTCCCACTAGAGTAGCAATGGTCGCAGTTTGCGTTTTTTTGTCCGTGGCTGCTCTATAGGACCTTATTTTTAGCTGCTTTAGCTGTTCTATTACTTAAGCGCCTGCTTATTTTTTAGCTGTTTTTATAGCTAATAGTTCGCGTGTTTTGTTTTATAATATACTAGATATAAGTCCTAGTAGTATATTTACTAGTTTTTACCTTTTCTATATTCTATTAGGTACTAAGGGTCTAGAACTATAGTAGCTACTTCTATAAGTTTGTTTTTCTTACCTATAATATAGTGCTCTGTTTCCTTAAATAGTACTAGTTACGTAATAATATAATATCTTATCTAATATAGGTACTATTCTTAATATTTTTTATATATTATATACTTATTGTATTTATCTTTAATATATAATACCTAAAATATCTGTCTATAAAGTAGGTGGTTTCTATCTAGCCGTTTATCTTTCTTATTATAGACACCTATTTTACTAATAGGGTGTAAAGCTCTATAAATTTTAATTTTAGTTTATCTTCTATATAGCTCTAGCGGTTCTTGCTCTAGTCTAATACTAAATTCTTTATTACTAAACTATTTTTCTAGTTTACAATCTTTATTACTATTATAGTACTCTTTACTATTTTTAATAGGTAATTTATTATCTAGTTCTTACTAAATATTACGGCTTAGGCCCTTTAATATATTTAATCCTGTGCGGGTTCCTGCGCTAATAGTTGCAGTTATTAATATTCCTGCAGCTGCGGCTATTTTTACTTCTTCTTCTCTGGCGAGCTATTCTATAACTTTTCCTATAGCTCTTAGGAATTAGTAACTAGCTAGTGCTCTTAGCTCTGCGCCTGCTATAGCGTTTTCGGCCTCTTACACTTTTTATTTTTTATTAAGGCGTGTAAGAATTTCTCTTGCGCTTTATTTATACGTGGCTACAACTCTATTAACCTGTGCTTTTATATTTAGTAACTTAGTTTTACTATTGGTTTATAGCTCGGGTATATTTATTTAGAGTTCTAATTGCGGTTTAATTATCTAGAACGCCTTATCTGTTTTTAATAGGTAGTTAATTTCTATACTCTTAACTTCTACGTCGGCGTAGTAGTTATCTATAGGGTTGCTATTATACTTTTTATTCCTTATTATAGCAATAGTATATCCCTTTGTTTTTTATATTAGATAGTACCCCGTTGCCTGCTTATCTAATTAATAGGTAAAGCAGTTATTATTATAGCACGCGGTCTATAATATAGAATTGTAGCGGTTTATATTTAGCTTTACTATAACTGCTGCTGTTTAGGTGTTCCTGGAGTACTTATTTGCAAAGTGTTCTTATTCTCCGTATAATAGGCATGCGCTATTGCGCTTTCTATTTTACCTTTTTTTATTGGTAATTAGTCTACCCTTCTAGTTATTACGTTATTTTGCGATATTAATTTCTATACAATCTCCGTAGTCGCAGTTAGTTACTCTTAGTTTTAGTCTAGCTAGTTAGGTGTAGGAATAAAGTCTTCTTTTATCTGCCTGTTCTAGTTATTGTTTATACTGCCAACTATTAATTTATATTGCTATTTCCTTAAGTTTATAGAGTATTAGAGGCCTTTCGCCTTATATAATTTTATCTTTAACGTCTTTTTTAAGACCTTTATAGTATTATGCTTGCAGAGCTTTATCTTTCTATAATAGCTTAGACGCGATTTATATAAATTCTAAAGTATAGCAGCTAGTTAAGCTCTTCTGCTTTAGAACTGCTATTTTCTATTCTACTGTCTATTCTTTATTAGTGTTTCTAAAGGTTACTTGCAGTGCTAACTCGAAGTATCTATAATTGCTAAATATAATATTGGTTTCTAGTTTCCGATTATCTGCGTCGGCGTTGCTAAGCTAATTTATAAGCATCGGGTTAAACTAGTTAAATACTTCTTTCTTTAAAAAGGTGGCTACTATATAGACCTTATCCGATTTAAATTTAAGGTTGCTTTAGTTCGTGCGCAGGTATAGCCTTATCTGCGTTATAAACGCTTGCAAAGCTCTTTTTTTCCTAGTAAACTCTTCGGGTTTATTTATTTTATAGCCTCTATAGCTAACCGTTCTACTAGTAATAAGCTTTTCTTAAACGGTCTAGAGATTTCCCTATAGGGCCGCAATCTCCTTATTCTTAGTATTACTAGCTTCTTCTAGTACTTATAGTTGTGTAAGCAATACCTGTATATATATTGCTACCTCGGGTATTATTAGAGTTAGTTTAGCAGTTATGCTACCCGAAGGGGTTAGTAGGGCTATCCTAATTAATTGTTTATATATAACTTTTTTAATATAGCGGTGTTTAAAGTATAATAGGTTGTTTTTTCTATACCTTTTAAGTGTTATATACTAAGGCAGGGTATAGGCAAGTTATTATCGGGGTGCAATAGTTTTTAAAAAGTAAGGCAATAATTAATTAAGGTATAAGACGGGGTTATTACTTTTAATAGGTAGTATTAAAGTCTTAAGTTAAACATAAGGTTTTTATTTATATAAAGAAGCGTTCCTTTATATAAAAGCTCCGTCCTAAGAAACCTTTTACTTATATAGCTCGCAGTTTTAAGCCTTTTAAGCTGCTCTTTTAGCTTATAGCCTTAAGCCCTTTAAGCGCTTACCTTACTTACTTTCTTAAGCTTTTTAAGCTATTACGTGGCCCTATTTTTATAATATCCTATTTTTAGATTATTCCTATCTACTAGCAGTTTATAGAGGAATCTAGGATCCCTATGCGTCCTATATATAACCCTTTTAGTCCTGTAACCTAGTTCTGCATAATTAGTTTTATCTGCTTACTTATCTCTATAAGTGCCTCTGCGCTTAGGTTGTTTATATTGCGGGTTATAATAGATATTATTTATTATAGCTTAATAGATAAGTATTAGAAAAAGTGCTATATAGTCTGCGTAGATAGCTGCTACTACTATAATCTACTCTTTATTTCTATTCTAGATAATATTATAACGGGTCGTCTTTTCTATACCTTCTAAGTGTTACACACTAAGGTAGGGTATAGGCAAGTCGTTGTCGGGGTGTAATAGTCTTTAAAAGGTAAGGCAATAATTAATTAAGATTTAAAACGGGGTTATTACTTCTAATAGGTAGTATTAAAGTTTTAAGTTAAATATAAAGTTCCTATCTATGCAAAGGAGCGTCCCTTTATATAAAAGCTCTGTTCTAAAAAACCTCTTACTTATATAGCTCGCAGCCTTAAGCCTCTTAAGCTGCTCTCTTAGCTTACAGCCTTAAGCCCCTTAAGCGCTCGCCTGGCTTGCTCCCTTAAGCCTCTTAAGCTATTACGTAACCCTGTCCTTATAATATCCTATTCTTAGATTATTCCTATTTACTAGCAGTCTATAGGGGAATCCAGGATCCCTATACATCCTATATATAACCTTTTTAGTCCCGTAACCTAGTTCTGCGTAATTAGTTTTATCTGCTTACTTATTTCTATAAGTGCCTCTGCGCTTAGGTTGTTTATATTATAGGTTGTAATACTTGCTCCCCCTTCTAAGGCTTTCGGCCCGAAAGTATTTCTATAGTAGGGTCTCGGATAAGTAGCTGGCGATACCCTATCTGTTAGGCTATTATTATGCTACTCTGTTTTTTCCTTTATAATATCTAACGCCTTAAAAGCTAAGAAATAAAAAAGCTATTTTATGCTTACTAATTGTATTAACGCGTCTGGTTTAAAAGTTATACCTTATTCCTAGTGTAAGTCTTAGGGTTTATTATATATAGTTTCTATATCTAACTTAGATTATTATACCGCCTGCGTTCGGGCGCAACAATCGAACTGTAATATTGCTGGCATTTTAGCAGCTGCCTATAAGCTATTATAATCTATTATTGTTTATAACTGTGTCCTGGCTAACTTTTCTAGGGCAGAAGCTGGCCCGTAAGAAGGATAAACTTTATTGCGAGGAGTCGGAGACTTATATAACCCTAAAAGCGGCTATAGCAAAGCTAGATTATCTGGATTCTTAAAAGGAGCTGTTGCGTAAGCGTGGTAAGGAGATAATATATCGCGGTTTTAAGACTCTAGAAGAGCTTAAGGAAGATAATTAAAAGGAGGCTAAGCAGAAAGAATAAGAGCGTGCCGAGCAGGAAGGCTTGCCTTCTGCCTTAGGGACTGTCGGGTATTCTTCTTTTTTCCTAGGTGTGCTGGGCACTGCCAGCCGTCTGTTCTATTGCTATATATCCTAATTATATAGCAGTGGCATTCCTTTTCTAGGTTCCTTTAATCCTTCCTAGTTAGACAGTGCGCTATTGCTATTTTTCTAGGCTGTTCCGAATTCTAGCAGTAAAACTGCTGCAGGAGTTCCTAATAGTTTGCTAAACTTTTAACCGGTTCCTATATATTCTCGGAGGTGCCGTATTTTTTCCACTTAATTAGGTACTCTTTTTGCTAATTGCTTTATCTGGAATCCAGGATTTACTTAACCTTATATTTATTATTATTATCGACCTCTATATTGTTTTCTAGCTTAGCGTTTAGTAGTGCAGGTTCTAGTAGCAATATATAGAAGACCGGGTGTATTTTTATCCTATTAGGTAGCCTAAGCTTATAGTTTACTAGGCTAATAACGTTCTATATTTTAAATAGTCTAATCTTAATATAGTCTAATTTTATACTTAGTTGTTTTATCTTAATATTTTTGCGGAGTAGGTAGACTCTATCTCCCCTTTTAAAGGTTAGTGCAACACCCTAGTATTAGTTATAATATCTTGCTAACCTTAGTATTAGGAATTAGATATTTATTAAGAGCTGTCTTTATAGCTTTTTAATATTTTTAACTAATAGCAGTGCCTTCTAGGCCCTTATACTATTAAGTCGGGGTTCTTAATACGCTTCTGGATTAAAACCGTAGTTTATAAAGAAGGGTAATACCTTTATTAACTCCGTAGATATACTATTATAGGCGAATTAGGCTATTAGTAGTAGTAATACCTAATTATCTTACCTATAATTAATATAGCATTATAGGTACTGTTCTAAAGTCTAATTAAGCCTTTCTATTTGCCCGTCCGTTTAAGGGTAAAACGCCGTGGAAAGCTTATGCTTTATCCCTAGTTATGCGGTAAGGGTCTGCTAGAATTTTAATATAAAGAGCTTGTTTTAGTCTAAAATTATCTTTTATAGTAGCCTGTAATTGCTAATAATATACTTTAAAAAAGTATAGGCTAAATCTTTTACTGTTAATACTTTTTAATAAGGGATAAAGTATGTATATTTAGTTAGTCGGTCCGTAACTACTAATATTATATTATACTTTATGCCTGTTATAGGTTTAATAGACTGTAGTAGCTTAACTATAAAGTTCTATATAATAGATTCCTATACTTTTTCCGGTGTAGAGGAACTCTTTATTAGTCTATATAGTGCGTGTTATACCGACTTGTTTTTTATATACTTGTATTTATATATAATTTTCTCTGTTAGTTTCCGAAGTCTAGGGAAATAGAATGTCCTTGCAATTCTTTCCCGTGTTTTTTCCACTTCCTAGTGCCCGTGCACTAGTATACTATAGAATTCCTTAATAAGCTTTTTTTATAAGGTCTTAGGTATAAATATCTTGTCCTATAAGGTGATAATACCGTCCTGGATTTCTCTATACTCTTGGTTTATAGGTTCTAGGCGCAAGCTTTACTAGTTATAACCCGCTAAATCCCGGCTTTCCTAATCTACCTTTTATGCTGCCTTAATTTATTTATACCACTTATTATCCTCGGACCTATAAGCAACTGCTGCTTATATATAGTTAAATTTAAGGGTTCCCGGACTAGTTTCTCTAAGTATAGGTTGCCTGGTTTTCTCGGCTCTTTCTATATAGTCCGGCCTTCTGCTAAGTGTATTTATATAAGTATTTTCGGATCCTTTTCGATATATAATCTTGAAATTAAAGGTTTCTAGCTTTTCTAACTATTTTTTCTATCTCCTATTCAACTCCTTAGTTATAGTAAAGTATATTAGATTTTTATAGTCTATATACACCTGTACTGTATATACTGCCCTTTTAAGGTAAACTTTCTACTATTTAAATACTTCTATTATAGCTAACAGTTCCTTATTATAAATATTATAGTTTAGCTTAGCTATACTTAGCTTCTGTAAGTAGAATACTATAGGATATAGTTTCCCTTATTTGTCTAGTTGGTTAAGTATTACTCCTACTGCCTTATCCAACGCATTGCTCTTAATAGTAACTGGTTTCTGTAGGTCGAAGATTGCTAATACTAGTTTTAAAGTAAACTATACTTTTAACCTATTAAATACACTCTATACTTCTAGGGTCTATCTATATTTAATATCTTTTCTAGTAAGTTCTATAAGTAGCTCTGTAATTTTTAAGTAGCCCTTAATAAACTGCCTATAGTAATTAGCTAACCCTAGGAATAACTATAGTTCCTTTAAATTCGCGGGCTCTAGCTATTCTTAGATAGAAAACACCTTGCCTTCTTCTATCTTAATCTGTCCTGGACTAATAACGCATCCTAGGAATTTAACTCTCTGCCTGTAGAACTTGCACTTATCTAGGTTTACTGTAAAATTATATTCCCTAAGTTTTTTAAGTACCTTTTACACGTGTATTTTATATTCGCTTAGCGTTTCTAAGTATATAAGGATATTGTTAAGGTATACTACTATAAACCGATTTAGGTAGCCTTTTAACGCTAAGTTAACTACTGCCTGGAATATTACTAGTACGTTAGTAAGCCTAAATAGTATTACTATATACTTAAAGTGTCCGTATTAAGTTCTAAAAGCCGTTTTCTACTTTTCTCCTTCTTTTATCTAAATTAAATAGTATCCCTTGCGTAGGTCCAACTTTATAAAGTATTTAGCCTTATACAGTTAGTTTTTAAGTTCGGAGATTAAAGGTAATAGATAGCAGTTTTTAATTATAATCTTATTTAGCTATCTATAGTCTATATAAAGGCGTAGCTTACTATTTACCTTTAGGATAAATATTATAGAGTAACCTGTAGGCAATTCTAATAGTCTAATAAATCCTTACTTTAGGTTCTTTTCTAGGTATTCTTCCAGCACTTCTAGCTTATTTTAGGCTAGTAAATAGATTGGTCTAAACTGCGGTTATTCGCCTAGTACTAGGGGAATATAGTAATCCTAAGGTTAGTGCTTTAGTAATATATTCTAAACCTTTTCTATAAAAATTCCTTTAAACTTATTATATTCTTCTGGTATAACTAGTGCTTTTGCTGCCTCGGCTAGCTGCCGGCTGCTTAGGGGTCTAGGCTACTGTTGGCTCGCTGCCCTGTTTTTTCTTTAGGCTTCTTTGCCTTTTAAAGTATCTATATTAATATCTTGTTTTTGCTTAGGCTTATCCTAGCGCGGGGTGCTTTTTAGTCCGCTTTCCGATTAAATCCTTACTTTACTAGATTTCTAATCGACTTAGGGGTTATACTGCTTTAGCTATAGTATACCTAAAATTATATTATATCTCGCCGTGTTAGTTATATTTATACTAATAGTTTTTCTATATTCTTTAATCTATATAACGCCTAGTCGAGTTTCTATAGTTACTTACCTATTACCGTGTTGTATAGGTGTACTATCTACTGTATATAGTCTATAGGGTCTGTTTTTCTATTACTAAGGGATCTGGTTTCTTCTAATAAAGTTATAGGATATAAAATTTCCTTATACGCTACTGTCTAGCAGTGCTTTTACCGGGTTCCTACTAATTTTAACTAATAGAATTATATATCTATAGTTCTAAATAGGAATAGAGTTAGGCTGCGTTGCCAGGTTTCTTTTTTTTTCTGCGATATAGGCTTTTCCTACTAAAGTGGCGATAGTTGCGGTTTGTATTTTTTTGTCTTTAGCTGCTCTATAGGACCTTATTTTTAGCTGCTCTAGCCGTTCTGTTGCTTAAGCGCCTACTTGTTTTTTAGCTATTTTTATAGCTAATAGTTTACGTGTTTTATTTCGTAATATACTAGATATAAGTCCTAGTAGTATATTTGCTAGTTTTTACCTTTCCTATATTCTATTAGGTACTAAGGGTCCGCAACTATAGTAGCTACTTCTATAAGTTTATCTTTCTTACCTATAATATAGTGCTCTGTTTCCTTAAATAGTACTAGTTGCGTAATAATATAATATCTTATCTAATATAGGTACTATCCTTAATATTTCTTATATATTATATACTCGTCGCATTCGTCCTTAATATAAAATACCTAAGATATCTATTTATAAAGTAGGTAGTTTCTATCCAGCCGTTAATTTTCCTTATTATAGACGCCTGTTTTACTAATAGGGTGTAAAGCTCTATAGATTTTAATTTCGGTTTACCTTCTATATAGCTCTAGCGGTTCTCGCTCTAGCCCTATACTAAATTCGCTGTTGCTAGACTACTTTTTTAGTTCGCGATTTTTATTACTATTATAGTATTCTTTACTATTTTTAACAGGTGATTTATTGTCTAGTTCTTGCTAGATATTGCGGCCTAGGCCTTCTAGTATATCTAATCCTGCGCAGGTTCCTGCGTTAATAGTTGCTGTTAATATTCTTGCGGCTGCAGCTATTTTTACTTTTTCCTCTCTAGTAAGCTGTTCTATAACTCTTCCTATAGCTCTTAGGAATTAGTAACTAGCTAGTGCTCTTAGCTCTGCGCCTGCTGTAGTATTTTCGGCCTTTTATACTTCTTATTCTCCGTTAAAGTATATAAGAATTTCTCTTGCGCTTTGCTTATATATAGCTACGACTCTGTCGACCTATATTTCCGTGTTTAGTAACTCGGCCTTACTATTATCTAGTAGCTCGGGTATATTAGTTTAGGGTTTTAATTGCGGTTTAATTATCTAAAATACCTTATCTATTTCTAATAGGTAGTTAATCTCTATACTCTTAACTTCTACGCCGGCGTAGTAGTTGTCTGTAGGGTTGCTATTATACTCTTCGTTCCTTATTATAGCAATAGTACGTCCCTTCGCCCTTTGCGTTAGATAGTACCCTATTGCCTGCTTATCTAACTAATAGGTAAAGCAGTTATTATTATAGCACGCGGTCTATAATATGGAATTGTGGCGGTCTATATTTAGTTTTGCTATAACTGCTGCTATTCGGGTATTCTTAGAGCACTTGCTTGTAAAGTGTCCTTGTTTTCCGCATAATAGGCATGCGCTGTTGCGCTTTCTTTCTTACCTTTTTTTGTCGGTAATTGGTTTACCCTTCTAGTTATTGCGTTGTTTTGCAATATTAATCTCTATGCGATCTCTATAGTCGCGGTTAGTTACTCTTAGCTTTAGTCTAGCTAGTTGGGCGTAAAAACAAAGTCCTTTTTTATCTGCCCGTTTTAGTTGTTGTTTATACTGTTAACTATTAATTTGTATTACTATTTCCTCAAGTTTATAAAGTGTTGGAGGCCTTTCGCCTTATACAATTTTGTTCTTAATATTTTCCTTAAAACCTTTATAATATTATGCTTGCAGAGCCTTATCTCCCTATAATAGCTTGGACGCGATTTGTATAAATTCTGAAGTATAGCGGCTGGTTAAGCCCTTCTGCTTTAGAACTGCTATTTTCTGTTCCGCTGTCCGTTCTTTATTAGTGTCTCCAAAGGTTATCTAAAGTGCTAACTTGAAGTATCCGTAGTTGCTAAATATAATATTGGTTTCTAGTTTCCAATTGTCTGCGTTGGCGTTGCTAAGCCAGTCTGTAAGCATCGGGTTAAACTAGTTAAATACTTTTTTCTTTAAGAAGGTAGCTGCTATACAGACCTTATCCGATTTAAATTCGAGGTTGCTTTAGTTCGTGCGCAGGTATAGCCTTATCTGCGTTATAAACGCTCGCAAAGCTTCTCTCTCCCTAGTAAACTCTTCGGGCTTATTTATTTTATAGCCTTTATAGCTAACTACTCTAGTAGTAGTAAGCTCCCCTTAAACGGTCTAGAGATTTCCCTATAGGGCTGTAATTTTTTTATTCTTAGTATTGCTAGCTTTTTCCAGTGTTTATATTTGTGTAAGCAACGCCTGTATGCGTGTTGCTACCTCGGTTATAGTTAGGGTTAGTCTAGCAGTTATGCTACCTAAAGGGGTTAGTAGAGCTATCTTAATTAATTGTCCGTATACAACTCCTTTAATATAGCGGTGTTTAAAGTATAACAGGTTGTTTTTTCTATACCTTCTAAGTGTTATATACTAAGGCAGGGTATAGGCAAGTTGTTATTAGGGTGTAATAGTCTTTAAAAGGTAAGGCAATAATTAATTAAGATTTAAAACGGGGTTATTACTTCTAATAGGTAGTATTAAAGTCTTAAGTTAAACACAAGGTTCCTATCTATGCAAAGGAGCGTCCCTTTATATAAAAGCTCCGTCCTAAGAAACCTCTTGCTCGTATGGCTCGCAGCCTCGAGCCCCTCGAGCGCTCGCCTGGCTTGCTCCCTCGAGCCTCTCGAGCCATCACGTGACCCTGTCCTCGTGATGTCCTATTTTTAGATCGTTCCTATCCACTAGCAGTCCGTGGGGGAATCCAGGATCCCTATGCGTCCTACACGTGACCCTCTTAGTCCCGTGACCTGGTTCTGCGTAATCAGTCTTATCTGCTTGCTTGTCTCCACGAGTGCCTCTGCGCTCGGGTTGTTCGTATTACGGGTTGTAATAAATATTGCGCATTTTTCCTAACTTAAAGGTATTCCTGCTAAAAATCCTTCTCTTTTTCTTTATCTAACTAATAAAAAAGCCCTTTTTATCTATATTCTAGGTATTTCCTAGCTATATATTATATTCCTGCATTTTTTATTCTAAGAGTTTAAAGTAGAGGCTGTAATACAGCGCTAAATTAGCTCTCTTCCTTAATTTATTAATAGGAAGAAGGTATTCTAATCTAAGGTGTTTTAAATGCTGTTTAACCCAGCGCAAAGCCTAGTTAATTCC
Source organism: Mytilinidion resinicola (assembly GCF_010093595.1). NCBI lineage: Eukaryota > Fungi > Ascomycota > Dothideomycetes > Mytilinidiales > Mytilinidiaceae > Mytilinidion > Mytilinidion resinicola. The sequence continues at coordinate 365,615 of NW_022985447.1, read as the reverse complement.
TGGCATAATCCCAGCTATTGCTAAGGCTAGATTTCGCACCATTTAATGCGTAGGAGGAAGCCCCCTTTTAGATAGGTTGTTAATGTATTTAATAAGAGCCTTGGACTGCCCAGGGGTGAGAACCTGTTGAGAATTGTATCCATCTGCCTTGCTACCAGTTTTCCCACGGAAGCGCTTGGAGAGGGTGCTTCTGTCAACCCCATGCTTGTCGGCCATGGCCTTGATGTTCGTTTTCTCTTGGAGGTGAAGCTCCGCGATTGCAGCTTTAATTTTATCCATTTTTATTCGAAATCTGTTGAAAATTGGTGGAGTTGTGGGGTGTGGAAGAATAAGCGGTGAGGGGTGAGAAGCGTGCACGAGCCCGTAGCGTGCACGAGCCCGTGATGACTTCTATACTTATACTACGTGAGCTCGTACGTGAGCTCGTACGTGAGCTTGTACTTGAGGCTACACAAATCGGCGAGGCTACACGAATCGGAAAGGATGCATGCCGATTCGTATAGCCGTACGTGAGCTCGTACGTGAGCTCGTACGTGAGCTCGTACGTGAGGCTATACAAATCGGCGAGGCTACACGTGCGGATGCACGTGATAATAGAGCTCCGGACGAAGCTCCGAGCCGTTCTAGCCAATCAGAAGATCAGACTAGAGGGGGGGTGTGCGTGGAGTGATTTAGGGGGTGTGCGCGGAGTGATTAGGGGGTGTGCCAATATCCCTCCCCGGTAGAATTCAGGGGTTCCGAATGAGAATGCGCATTTCGCTTAGAACTACTTCGAGGTGCCACTTTTTTCCTGCTCCGCGGGATCCCACAGGTCTGTGTTCGGAGAATCCGGTCGAATATTTGTCACAGATGTCGCAGTCGTCCGATCCAGGAGTCGACGAGATCGATTCTATTTCCGTTCATTGCCCCGAATGGAGATGTTTAAAAGTGACATTCTGGTATTTGCTCCTCCACAACCCCACACTCTGGCCTCGGTAGGAGACATCATAAACTCTGTCTAACATGTCTTCGCTTGCAGGCAAAGTCATATCCCTAACTGGCGCCGCTTCCGGAATTGGCCTTGCTACCGCCAAGGTGCTTTACGCCCGGGGTGCGAGTCTCTCTTTGTGCGACCTTCGCGAGGATGCTCTGGCGAAAGCAAGCTCCGCCATTTCCACTTCTGCATCCGAGCGGCTCGTCACCACAGCCGTTGATATACGCTCCAGTGACCAAGTGGATGCATGGGTCGCAAAGACAGTCAAACATTTCGGCCACCTCGACGGCGCGGCTAATGTGGCTGGTGTAATCGGGAAGCATTATGGAGTTCATGACATCACCGAGCTCTCCAATGAGGAATGGGACTTCATTCACGGCACCAACCTGACTGGTCTCTTCTACTGTGTGCGCGCCCAACTAAAGGCTATGCGAGATGGGGGAAGCGTTGTTAACACAGCGAGTGTGACCGGTCTCGAGGGCCATGCAAAGAATGGGGCATACTCAGGTACGGCCTGACTCTACCGCTCTACCGGGGCGGCCACGCTGAGTAGGACTCAGGTTGAAATTGATGTGAACTCTGATTTCTATGGGTGTCTAGCTCGTTGTTTATATACTAGGGGAAGGAGGGGGGCCAGCCCCGGGGGCATAACGTGGTATCTCTTCCTGACGCGTTACTTGATTCATCCTGTTTCCTGATACAGTACTGATACCGTGCTGCAGCACTGCTGTTGCACTACCTGTTACTTCCTCCTGTATCAGCATGTTATCCTGATACGTTACTGCATATGAGTTGCTGACCCTAGGTTGTAGTGCTGCAACCCGAGTGTAGGGCTTACCTATTGATTTTCAGCCAGCAAGCACGGCGTCATTGGACTGACCAAAAGTGCGGCAAAAGAGGTTGGCAGCAGACGCATCCGGGTCAACGCCATCGCGCCGTAAGCTCAATCATTCCTTCAGTCCTTCAATCCTTCAATCTATTTTGGCTATCCGTCGTGCCTGATCCCGACTGCTGGGGCTGTACGTGATCAATCCAGCGTCGTTATCACCACTTGCAGTTGCGTACAACGTTGTTCTGCACCTGAAGCTGATGTACTCGTATAGCGGCATCATTAATACTCCCATGATTCATTCATTTGGCGCCGTCGAATCCGGGAAGCTTGACGTATTTGCTCGGGTACCCATTCCAAGGGTATGCGAGCCTGAGGAAGTTGGAAATCTATTCGCTTTCCTGTTGAGCGATGACTCTAAATACATAACCGCATCGACGTACCGAGTCGACGGTGGTATGTGCGGTTGAGGATATATCAGTAGAACTCAAAATCTGCTGTCACGTTAGGATTTGTAACACGTCATAGCATTGCAAAGGGTTCAAACGTCACTGTCAGACGTGACTTCTGAGTTGACAGTGACCGTCAAGCAGTAATACTGTGGTTTTGGTATGTTTATGGAATTAACTCAACCCTAACAGCTATTCTGAAGACTAGTGCCGTTGTACAGTTGTCTGGCTAGCGGACTCGCACCTCGTCAATCTAGAAATGCTTGGGGCACTTCTGGGCCCCAGACCGCCAAACCCTCGTGGCCGGCTGGACCATACGCGAGGGGGGTCTCCTCATTCACCAAATCTCCATCCGCATAGTGCTCGACCATGAAACCGTTCGCATCCCACCAGTAATCGAAGATCTGTGATCCGAGGATGTGTCTACCAACACCCCAGACAGATTTGTAGCCTTTCTGTGCGAGCCATTGGTGTCCCAGAGCCTGAGTGTCAAAATCGTGGATCTCAAAGCTGCAATGATGGACATGTGGATCTGTGTCTGGACCCAGCGACGTGAGGAACATCGTATGGTGATCTGCCAGATCCTGGCCGCGATCGATATGTGCAAACATGGCTACCAATCTGCGTTCCGGTTTGCCGTCGGCCGTAAATTCGACAGGGACGTACAAAAGATCGGATGGAATGATGTTGAAGTTCTTGGTATAGAATGACATTTGGGTTTCAAAGTCTTTTACGCAGAGTCCGAAATGACCCAGCTGTTGTGAACACAGGTTAGACAACTGCTTCGACGCCGGGGAAGAGGATGTTGCCATGCGAGAATCGATTGCCATACCTTGTACACCTCAGCTGGTCCGGGCTCAAACCTTTGGAATTGCTTCACTCGGGCCTTGGTCGATTCATCGTTCATTCTAAGCTTGCCAGGCATCTTTCGAGTCTCCGGCTTCGATTGGCCGAAAATAAAATTGACAGGAAATCCCTCGGGGTCTTCCACGGATACAATATGGCCGCCTCCTGGAGCGTCGCTCATTTCTTCCACGCCATTGGTGAGACACACAGTTCCGGGGAGTTTTGCGATTCTGTGATGAGTAGGCGCAGATTAGTATTCGATCTTGATTGTGCGGGCATTGTTTAAGGCATACTTCTCCAGCTCTTCATAGCTTTCCACCTCGAATGCTCCTCCAAGAAACTTCTTGGGCCCCTGCTGCGCGTAATACACATATTGATCAGGACCGTACCCTCGATACCACCGCCTGGTCTCAGTCTTCTTTACTACATGCATACCAAAATCTGTTAAGTAGACAAAGCTTCAGCAATCTCGGAAACACAATCAGCGGCTTCCGTTCCTCCTCTGACAAGATGGAGTATTGTCTTACCCCTGAGGAAATTCGTTATTTGCTGCAGATCCGGATGCTGATATCGCATGTGGGCGAGCTTTACCAGTCGAATTTGCTTCGACGCCTCAACACCATTGGCTTTGCGCCAAGAGGCCTTGCTACAGCTCTCTGGGCCAACGGCGATGTGATCGGGCATCGAGGCGCCTCGATTTGGCGACGGATCACGACTCATAGTATATCCCTGGTACCCATAAGCTACTAGGGTTCGATCGTGGAAACTCGTGACGTACATTCTCTCGTAGAGGCTTTACCTTTTCCTCGGTAAGGTCGTGATTGAACTCGCTCAATGCATTAACCATTTTGAGCAACTGTGTACCGTGGCTATGGGGAGTGGAGGAGAATTTTATTGACAGGTCAGGCTCGATGAGAGATGTTTCGGATCCACACTTCGCCTAGCTACCTGGAACCTTTTATCAATAGATAAGAAGTATCTCGGTACTATCAGCAGCTACCTTGGCAAGAACTCAATGTGTTCCGGCCTATGTAGTACAGAGTTAGGCCTTCACAGAAGATCATTGGTCCCTCCAATGATGCAGAGAGAACCCCGGCGTAGTTAGGCCGGCGCAAGGTACCCTGGAGTAACAGCTGATCAAACCTTTCGACTCTACTTTTCATTGGCGAGCCTGGCCCAGATCCGGAGTGCAATGTGGGAAAGGGTGGCAATAAAGCAACGGAGCATCTGCATCTCTTTGAAATTGAACCGATGCTCTAGAAATTACCATTTTGGGAACTTTTGACCGCAGTTCCTACACACAGCTATTATGTAGAGACTACGCCGTCTTCAGCGCTGCACCTTAAGGCCTCCAGTAAAAATACCGTTTCAGCATTCTCACTTACAGAAAGGGTAACGAGGGGATCATAAGTGGTCTTTTCTCTGAACGGCTGATTTAGGACTTGCCAGGCCCACAGAAATGACGAGCTTGGAACTAGACGACAAGGTACAAGGGGGCTACCTGAGCGGGCTGCCGGCGCTCCCTGCAAGCGTCTCTGTTAGTGCTTACAATCGCCACATCGCCACATGAAAACAGTGCTTATTCAGTAACTAATATTTCGTTGGGCCGCCATCAGCAGCAATTACAGCAAGGCAACGCTCCCTCATATTGCCCGTATACTTTTCAAATTCTTCGGGCTCAAGCTTCTCCCATTCCTCCTCAGCGTACTGCCGTACTTCCTCCTTTGTTGTAGGAAACCGGCGTTGTATTCTCCCCTTCAACAGCCGCCAAACGTTCTCAATTGGATTCAAATCAGGGGAATTCGCCGGCCATTCCATTACAAGCATGCCGTTCTGTTCCCAGGCCAG
>NW_022985447.1:39217-360130 GCF_010093595.1 Mytilinidion resinicola | reverse complement strand
AAGCTTAGCCCGGGCAATAAGGCGCTGTCGAGTTGGAGTATCAAGATTCGGTTTTCTCCCTCTCTGTTTTTGAGGGGTCCACGGATTCTGGAGAGAGAGAGCATTGGATATAGTTCTGTAAGGCACACCAAGAGAGGAACCGATCCTTCGGTTATTCCAGCCAGCGTATCGAGAGAGGGAGAAAGCAATATCACGCTCTCGGTAGGAGAGACGGGTGCCCGGATCTCGAAGAATAGGATATTGAATTGGCCGTGGATGGTGGCCATTGTTCCGGCGTACAAGATTCGGCATTTTTATGATATAAAATACAAGGGCCCCTGCCGTTGTTTTATATTATCTAGCTATTCTGGTGGCTTCTGCAGATTTATAATACGCTTACTGTGGCTAAAACAACGCCAGCGCTAGCAGGGAGCGCCGGCAGCCCGCTCAGGTAGCCCCCTTGTAGCCGTTGTGGCGGGCGCTTCCTTTGGCATGGGTCGAGCTACTTCTTTGGCCTTAGCGCAGCAAGGTGCCAAAATTGTCTGTTGCGATCTCAATCCAGAGGCTAATCCATCGGGCTACAAGTCCGACCTTTACATCAGTACAGCAGATGTCATTATGGGAAGAGGCGGTACGGCTTTCTTCCATAAAGCGGATATTTCCGTCTCCAAGGAACTTGAGGTGGCATGACACTAGGCGTGCCGCCCTGAATGAGTAACCAGCGTTAGCTGACGGTAACATTCTACAAAGCACCAGGGACTCAAGATCTTCAAAGGCCTTATGAGGCATAGACTGGATCAGTACATGCCGATGACGTTGGCATTCTCGCCTCTACGTAGATGTACAAATGAAAAGTTTTCATTGAAGATCCACGATCGATAATTTCTACGTTTGCAAACTAACCTATACAAGCCACTGCTTTCTTTTGGGTAGTAAGTGTTAAAGCTTCACTAAGATTTATCTTAGTATATAACGGGATACTACTCAATAAAGTTAGTATATGCATATAGGATCCTTGAGCATCCCGCATGTGATCCTCACAACTCACTTCCCAGATCGGATAGCTTCTTTAATGTGGAGAAGATCCGCGTATTATTGAACTGGAACTGAAGTTGCAAGCGGCTATGAAATTAGTCCATCCGCTCTGTTTGAGTTCCATTACTCTGTCCTAGTCAGATTTGACGTGTCATAAATAATGCCTTAGCGATGGTTGTATAAAGAGCTCATCAATGTCAGCCGGAACTGATAAAGGGTTTGAAGCACATTTCAGAAATTATTCCGACGTTCCAAAAATTTCTAAGCTGGAAACGAGTGAGGACCTGTAGAAAAAGAGAACAAAATGGCACACGGGCTTAGCAAAGGCTGGATTCAAGATGAGGTATGTACATCCCTCCTGACGAGTCGTGAACTCAGGTTGAAATTGATGTGAACTCTGATTTCTATAGACGTCTAGCTAGTTGTATATATACTAGGGGAAGGAAGGGGGCCACCCCCAGGGTGGCGCGCTAGTAAGTTCAGATGAGCCCTGCACAGCTGAGGCTTCAGCTCGGTTCTCTACAGCTGAGATTTCAGCTGGGTTCTCTACAGCTGATGTTCGGAGAGTAGTTTTCTGGCATATGAGTTGTTGATCCTAGGTTGTAGTGCTGCAACCTGAGTCGTGAAGTATGGGCGTTGATTGATCGTAGAACACGTATACCGATATAGACAAGGAGCTTACTCTGTTGAGCGGTCCAAAGAGCTCGGTAGGTTCTTCATCACCCCCACAAACGAAGACTCTGGACCAACGACTGCCTTGAAGGATCACAAGCCGGAGTTTGCGAAGGAGGAACAGGAGATTCTCGAGCAGCTGTACAAGGGTTGGCTGGGTTATTGGAACAAAGAGTCCATGCACGACCCGGGTGCCAACCAGTCGCGCCGGTTCTATGACTTCGAGGAGATGCTGAGCTTCGACATGTTTGGGACATCGGGGCGTGGAAAGTTCAACGAGCACTTTGAGGGCGTCTTCCCATACTATGTGGACGGGCAGATGGAGTACAAGGACTTGGAGATTGTCGTGCTCTCGCCGACCCACGCATTTTCCACCTGCTCTCAGCACACATGGGGCAAGGCGGGAGGCGACCCATTCAGCATCACCTTCCGCAGAACCGGCATTGCCAGGAAGAAAGACGGAGAGTGGAAGTGGATTCATGAGCATCTTTCATTCCCAGTCAACATGGCCACAAGGCTGGCGGACTTCGATGCAGAGACGGCGGCGTTGGACTCGTTCAAGGTCCAGTGATTGACTCCCGGCTAGCACCTTATAGAGCCTAGCTCTATGGTCTATACAACCTCACGAGTTCCGTGTAGAACTTCAGAACCTCAACTCCGAGAGCTGCCTCACTGAGCCTAGGAGCTCGCAGTTCGTAGCTAGGAGCTCGTTATCAACTAGCAGCTCGTACGTTCCTATATGAGCTGAACACCTATTTATACACCATCATTACCTTTAATATAAACACATGTTCATTTCAATCTATCTTCTGACGTCTTGGCGATTCCGCCCGCAATCAAGGATTAACGTCGCACGTGTATGCAACGAGGATGGAGGACGATAAAAATCTAGTGCAATAAGACAAAAATCTACCGTCAAGACTGTAATATGATCGACGTAAACACTGGACAAAAAGAGCTGTCTATTTCGGCATGGATATATGTTTGCGAAAGCCAAAGAGAGTGCAACTCACCAAGGACCAAAAGCAGGATCATTTTGGGGCCCAACGGGGAGGTCTCTCAAATCGGCACAACTTTCGTCATTGCCAAGGCATATCTAATTGTAGATATCCTCTTTCCCCGGGCACACAGCCAATGAAAGCCATTTCAAAACCAATCCAGGTCTTACGATGCGCCCAGGTTCAGGGCAAGCCGATTCGGCCGACCGATATGTCATGTTCTCTCGTAGCCGAAATTTATGAACATCACAAAATTGGGCTAACTCCGGAGCGTCCGGATAGACTAGAACAGGTAAAGAGAAAGTTTCCCGCCTCTTCACATTTCTGGAACGTTGGAAGATAGGAGTTTCTATGGGTGTCGCTAGCAAGGGCCACCCCTGTTGTTGTACCGCCCCCAGTACCTCCAGCCCTCTATTTCCAGATCTTTACTAGATATATATACGGGGTATAGACATCTTAACAGGATATAGACATCTTAAAGGGCTATCTATAGGCACCCTAATAGGTTGTAGAAGTTTATATAGATAGCGAGGCGTAGTTAACTAGCAATACTACAAAGGACCTTTACTAAGCCTTTATAAGCAAGTAACAAGCGAGTGACGTGATAATTTCATAAACTCATAATTTTCGGCTCCGACAACGCGTGACATATCGGCCGGTCGAATCGGCCTGCTCCGACCAAAGCGCGTACCACGTGCTGTAGATTGGCCGCGATGAATCTGTCCGGGAACATTCCTCAGTATTCTCTCGGATCACAACGGTTCAGACGGTAATGTGCAAGAGGAGTCGTGCAGCATCTAGATATATGCAAGGTTACTGTTCTAACGTAGTCATGACGCTGCTCGAGTTTCTAGCTGACGTCTTTTTTGCCTAGCATTCTTCTTCCTTAAATTGACAGAATCAACTTCTCACAGCCCTTCAATGGCGTCACCCATGAAAAAGTTTGCGGCCAGCGAGGTCGTGTTGCATAAGCAAAAAGAGAATCTGTATCTTCTTATTCATGACAAGGTCTACGACGTCTCGAAATTCATCGACCAACATCCGTGAGCGCACCCAGCCATCGTAGCTAGTGTTTTGCTAAAATATTCTCATGACACAGAGGCGGGCAGTCAGTGCAACTCGACCAAGGTGGGTTCGATGCCACTGAAGCTTTCGAGGAGGTTGGCCATAGCGATGCCGCGATCGAATTCATGAAGACCTTGCAGATCGGAGTATTGGATCGCCAGGTAAGGCACACCCTACATGCAAAAAGATGTTTTGAACCCCACTTGACAAAACGGGTTTCCTAGCCTGGAGACGAGAAGATCCTGGTTTCGTCAGGAAGCGCATACAAAAACTATACAAAGGCCCCCAGCAACCCCAGCCAGTGGGGATCGTTGCGTTTTCTCTTTGCTTTTGTGGTTGCAATTGCAGTTTTTGCAGCATGGACAGGGGTTCAGAGATAAGCTCGCTTGAGCCAGTTATGCCGTCCACACACTCGATAAACTCCAATGCAATCTGTCTAGTGGCATCCTGTTGCACGGCGGGACAAAGCTAGTGAAGATGCATACCCTCAGTGTGAGTAGCAACCGAACAGAGCGGGCACGGGCAGTGGAATAGCGTAACGATGAAGTCCCTATTGCAGCAGGCAAGTTGGGAACTGGGAAGAGTCGGCAATGTACGGAATTAGTGGGGAATAAGCTAAGGGTGCCTGCAACAACCAATCTTGAGTGCGTGAGTGGTCAGGTAGCCTGTTCAATGATGTACAGGGAGAGTCTGAAATTACTCAGGATGTTGAAACTACCCAGGATGACGACACCACTGGGACGAAACCACTCAAGCCGGCGAAATCACTCAGAGTCCAATTAGATTGGTTATCCTTCTCCTACAGTGGTTTGCAAAACTGGCTTCCCTATAGAACACGCTGGCCCGATGGCTTTCATGGGCAGATTGTCTCTCTACTTGCACAAAACCTCATTTTCGAGTTCTGAGAGCTATTGACACCATGCCATTCACGTTGGCCAAATCGCTCGAAAAGCGCCACCTTATTGTCCAACCATCAGATCTGGCCCTTAATCCGCCACAGAGCTATCTGTTCGTCCAGGACTTCCTGATATTATCATGCGCCATTCTCTACTGCTTCTGCTACATCTTTTATACGATCCGCACCAAACGGGACAGGTTCTTAGCCGTGCCCATCGACCTGATGTATGTATATTGTGGCTACAAGAATAATGAACCTCGGTGCATCACTCACTTACACGCGTGTCAGGTTTGGCAATTTAGCCTATGAGATGTACTATCCTTTCATTGTGACATGCAGCAAATTTCAGCTTGCGGGATGTCTTGTCTTAGTTTGCCGGATTTGACAGCTCCGTAAGGCGATTTGTCGTCGACAAGTGATACCTGGCAATCTTGGACTTGGACCTCGAAGTGGACATCGTCATACGCGTCGGTGTAGAGTCGATCATACTTTATGCGCCCACCAATGGCCGCCCACGACCAAGTAGGAGCGCATACTTGATCACGCGGAGGTCTCGGCTGGAGGTTCTCATAATTAATGTCTGCATTGGCCCAAAGGAGGCAGGGAGGCATTGCGGACTCCCAAAGCCCCGCGAAGTACTCTTGATGACGGAGACAGCGTCCGAAGGACTCCGCCATTCCCGCTATAGCTGGGTGCTTATCCGCCGTGAAGCTCAGCGCTCTGGCCGAGAACCCTTCCGCGATTCTCATCCAGCTCTGAAGCATGGCCGGTGGTGTAAACTGCCCGGTGACAAGCTTGGAGATAACGTCAGGATTTATCCCGAAAGACCCGTATGCGTTGTGTAGTGCCAGGCTGCTCCAGCCATCGCTATGCACAAGGCTCTGATTGGTTCGGCAATTCTACTGTGTGCGAAGGGAGCTGAAGTCGAGGACGCGGTTGGATAGCACGCGTTCCTGGAAGGTCCAGCCTCTCAGACCTAAGGGCTCAGTGTTCTCGAAAATCAAGGGTAAAAGTATAAGGTTACCAGCTTGACCATCAGTGCGCTGGCAAGGTAGGGAGAAGACTAGGTCTGGTAGATTGGAGCCAAGGGCTGACCGCTCACTTAGGAACCCGTCCCAAGCAGTTCTCGCCCGTGATGCAGCAATTGTGACCGCTGCACAGCCGTAGACTCTACCCATTTGGCCAATCTCATTTGATTTGTCGCTGTCATCGTCCTGGATAATGCATAGGGAGTCAATCCAGATGTATTTTAGTCCCAACCGCTCCGTGACAATCAGAGCATCTTGGAGGCTCTGCGGTAATTTGCCGGCTACAATTTTTCCTTTATATTGGGAAATGGTTTTTGCAGTTGTCTTGAAGGTTTGGTCGCCACCCCAGCTGTAAGATAGCGCGGCATAGTGCTCGATTGCGTTTTGCGACGTCTCCCGAAGTCGGTAAGTGGTAGTATTTCCATGGCGGAGAATTTGGATTAGTCTTGTAGGCATGAACTCCTTGGTACTCAGTTGCTGGCAATTATGATGAGACTCCAAACATATGCGAAGCCAGTCTTTCGCTGTGCTCAAGGCTAAATGGGAGCTAGGAGCGGGATTGATAGGTCGATTGTCAATTGCCAGGGCTGCGGGATCATCTACAAAAAAATTAGTAAGAGTGAAAGGCTAATAGCGGTGTTATTGAGAGCTACAGGGATAGCAAACCTGGAAGAGCTAGCATAGTGTAGACATTATCAGCCCAATCTTCCCTCTCTTCGTCAAGCACGCATTCCCACCGTAGCGCATCAAGGTCCAGGATACCAAATTCTAGACCATAAGCCGTTCTCCATTTTGCACCGATGGCAAAGTTAGAAGGGAGAAAGTCATCTGCTGTAAGGCTATTCAATATACGGCGAGAAATGGAACATCCGTCTTGTGAGTGTTGCTCCAAATCATCCATGCTTACATCCCAAAATGAGATCCCGTTCGTGATTGTATAAAGCTCTTTGAGGTCTTCTTCTAGCTCTATACTCTGAACATCATACCCGCATACATCGGACGCTAGAGCCTTTTGACTTTCGTTGGGCTGTAGCCAGATTGGCGTGTCATTGCGAACTGGTCCAGGCTCATCATAGAGATAGATAGTAAAGCCACTACAGTGTTTGCATGAATGCGGTGCTGAAATACCGCGTCCTTGATGCATTGACTTTGACTGGGCTTAATGATAACAGGTGAAATCGGTAGCGTTAGCAATGCTGGGCGCGGTTTAGGCCCGCTAGATCAAAGCGACACTCAGGCAGTGGGGTTCCAAGGAGATGGGTTTTCAGAAAGCGCTTGAAACATATCATAGCTCAAGGTGCGCTCCAACTTCCCATTACGCTCTTCAGAGACAATTGAGTGGTGCTTTAATTTGAGGGCCCGTAACATTCGTTGATGAAACGTGTCCATCCGATTCCGCCAGCAATTCTAGATATTTAAAAGGTCTTAGTAGGAAGGAGGCGGCCTTCAAGATCATTCAAGGGGTACTACAAGTAGATAGTAAGATGTGAGGTTGTAAAAGGCGAGACGATGTTAGATGAACTTACGTAATATGCACTAAACTGTTTATAGAGTAGCGTCGGTCTAGCTGGAATTAAGGAGACGAGGCGGCATGCATCGGCGCAGCCTCTCCATCATCTATCGTCTTCCATCTACAATCCGCTCATCCGTAAAATCGTTCTATACCACCGCGGTAAAAGTCCTCCGTCGGAGTTCTTATGTCTCTCTACTTGTGTCTTTCCGTGCTCACAATACTCTCCTCAATCCTCCACCCTCATCTGTTCATCCCGAAAATCCATAATACCTGGCACCTTGGTAGCTAACTAGCACACGCAGTTGAATTGATTGTTTCAAAAGCCGGCGAAGCCTCCAAAAAGAGACGGTGCCATGGAGAACGCGGGCCCTATTCCGAATAGAGAAGCCTTTCTCGCAAAGGACACTGTGTCATATATATGGAAAGGCCTTCAACTACCTGAACATGCCCTCAAGTCTCTCTCGTTAGAGGGCCATGGGCTTGGCCTGCCATCTTCCTTCAAGGTTGGGCATCTTGCCCAAAGCACCATAGGGCTATCTGCCCTGACAGCTGCACTTGTCTATTCTAGTCGCCATCAGTCAGCAGTACCCCGGGTCACAGTCCCTTTGACTCATGCAGTCATCGAATTCAAATCGGAACGCCTCTATGTGTTAGATGGGAAGCCCACACCTTCTCCATGGGGCCCCATTGGAGGTCTCCACAAGACATCAGACGGGTACGTCCGGATTCATGATAATTTCCCCGTGCATCGCCTAGGGGCACTGGAACTGTTAGGGCTGCCCCCGAATGCTTCAAGGAGCGATGTATCCAGCCAGACCCAAAAGTGGAAATCAGTTGATCTGGAGAAGGAGGGGATCGAGAAGGGACTTGTAATCTCCGCACTTCGATCGTACAAGCAATGGGACGTGCTACCACAGGCCAGCGCGATTCCCGACTTTCCAATCATCTTGAAGAGAACATCCAGCGTTACTTCCAGGACCATATCGTCTAGCGCTGGAATCGACAGATGTCTTCGCGGCTTACGCGTAGTGGAGATGAGTAGAATCATTGCAGCACCAGTGGCCGGCAAGACTCTTGCGGCACATGGCGCCGACGTGATATGGGTAACCTCGCCAAGTCTCCCCGACCTTCCCGTCCTGGACCGTGATCTTGGAAGAGGGAAACGAACCGTTCAGCTCGACATCAAGCACCCGGAAGAGAAAACCAAGCTTTTCGACCTGCTCCGCACGGCAGACGTCTTCATTCAAGGATACAGACCTGGTAGCCTCGCATCTCACGGCCTATCGACCGCGGACATCATCGCCATCAATCCGAATATAGTGATAGGTAACATGTCGGCGTATGGGCCTTACGGCCCATGGGCTCACAATCGAGGCTTCGACTCCCTTGTGCAAACATGCTCTGGCATGAACATTTCCGAGACGGAGCATTATGGTGGCGGTGAGCCGGCTCGACCCACACCTTGCCAAGCTCTAGACCACGCTGGTGGTTATCTTCTTGCTACCGGTATCATGGCTACTTTGTACAAACGTGAAACCGGAGACGGGATCTACGAGGTTGACGTATCGTTGGCTGGCGTCATGAAGTATCTCAGGAGCTTAGGACAGTACCCCGAAAGGACAGGATTTGAGTGCACTGACTACTCGAGCCCGGGGGAAGTTGAAGAGTATTTGGAGACACGAGAGAGTGGATTTGGGTCACTAAAAGCGGTGAAACATTCTGCGAAGATTGAAAGTGTGGAAGTTGGCTGGGATATCATGCCCAAGCCGCTCGGCAGCGACGAGCCCAGATGGCCGTTGTGAAAAGTTTTACTATTGCGAGTCAATCGCTACATAAGCACCGCGCCGAGTGTCCAGGTAACGCCAGTGCACTCCAAATCAGTTCGTTCTTCTCATCTCTTTGAGATGGTCTCCACTCTCATGATATAGGATGTCGAATCCTTGATTCTTTCAAACTTTTAGGACCACTTGCGCAGCTTAATGTCAAATAGTGGTTCATTTCAGGTCCTTCTTGAATACCCAGGAACGCCTTCTGATCCTCCGAGCCACCGGTCCAGCGGAAGCCGCCCATAGCCATCTAACCCGCCGACTCGCCAACCTGGTGGCATATCGATCTCTAAATCCTGTGCAGCGCGTTCAAGCTGCTCTGCGGTGGCTTTGACTTCTTCCGACGTATCCGCCGACGGTCGGTCTTCGTGTAGGCGCAAGTTCGCAGCGGTAAACGGTATTTGATTTCGCTGGGGAAACACGGTGCTTCCTCCGCTGGACGGTTCTGCGCCTTTGCGTTCTGCCGTAGGAGGGTTGGCGGCTCGTTTAGGTGATGCCGGTTGAACATGCGAGGGATGTCTGCATAAAGAGGGATCAGCAGTGTGTCCGCGCCGGATGAAAGGTGCGAGTGAGACCTACGATGCCTGTTGGTACTGCCCGCAATACTGCAAATCTGCGCGGATACCCATGGCGCTGGTTCAGAAGAAAGAGAAATAAAAGAGCACTCGATCGCAATTTGCCTCTGATACGATGAATGGCAACAAATGTTCTATGGAGGCGTCGTCTGGAGAATAGACTGAAGAAGAAGGCGGGTAGCAGCGAGCAAAACGCGAGTTTTTAAAGTGTGAAATTGGGAAGACTTTCAATCGCTCGCTGGACCTCAACAAAATATCGTAAAAACAGCTAGTAAAGAAGGCAACCGCTTCCGCCATCACTGAACAACGCATCACTCCGCAGCCGTCACATGCGTCTCTCTCACAGTATCCCCACTACACGGTGACACCGGAATCCTGAGGCCAACAGAAAAGACGTATGCTGACAATCATTGGGTAGCTAACGAGGGGGGCGGCAACCATAGAAAGGGCGGCAAGAAGCGGATTCTCATGTCACTCTCGCTATTGGGCTTCCGAGTGGTCGAACCATAAGCATGGCGAGCGCGTTGGGAAACGGGAGACTCGAAGTGTTTCAGAAGTGTGGTCATGTGACCTGCTCCCTCCGCATCGCCCTGCGTCGTCTGCGGGCGCCAGAACGCCCCTTCAGCCCAAGTGTGTTGGCCCGCTGTCGGCCGCATGCCTCGGCGTTGAAGCCGACGGGCAAGGCACGCCGGCGATTGGGCGTCACCAGCCAGTGCGGGATGCCTTTGCCTCCGGAGCGTGCGCGCCGCGAAGTTCGATCTCAGACTCTCGTGGACGCAAACCAGAAATCGACTTTTCGAGTTCGCTAAACCATCCGGTCACCCCAATGTGGTTGCCGGCAGGAGCTGTTAGCTGTCTCCGAACTACGACTTGGCTATTTTTGTTCATAATGATATTTCGAGCTCGACGGCCCGGTTGCCTTCTCCGACATCGTCATCCCGCGTTGCTCTCGCATTATCTTTACTGAAGCCGACGGCGGCGCACTTTACCTCTGCAGTGAGTCAATTCCGACTCACCTTCATGCCGACGCGTTCAAAAGAGCCACGAAAGAGTCCCTGAATCCTCAACGTCCTACTGCAGGGACGCCCAGCTGAGGAAAACCCACCCCGTCCTAGCCTTCCCGCTGCGCAACCCCCACTTCAACTACTCAATCCCAACTCACTTCCGCATTTCACGAAATCGGGACGCCGTCGTCACCAGCATTATCGCCAGCCCGCAGCTCCCCGACCGTTCCGTCTCGCCGCCCGCGTGAGGCGAGCGGGCGGCCGCGTTTCAGGTGTCTGCGGCGAAGAGGTTGGGTGCGTGGGCGCCGAAAAGCCACATCGCCTAAAATAGCTTTAAACGAGGTCTGTGCATGCGTGAACTGGACTTTTGCCCTGGCCTACCGATCATGTCTTGGCGGTCTATGGGCGATCTGGATGCGTGGGGTGCATATAGGAAGGGGCAGGGGTTGTGTGGTAGGGCGAGAAGGGCGTTGCAGCCTCAGGATTAACAAAGCACGGATTGTGTTGGGCAGTGTGGTGTGAGACTTTCGATCGGCCGGGGGCTCTGGGAGTATTGTGCAAATACGAGGTACTATTCCTGGTTTTGTGAGTATTTTGGTCGACGATACGCTGAGGTACCCCGGATCACACGACTCAGCTTACGGGATAAGAGACCAAACACTTGGAACTAGGCTTCTGGAGTTGTTCATACTACCGAGGCCGACAAAGTTAAGGGCGCAATTGAAACCATATCAGTTGATGAGAGGGAGATTCAGTCACGTGACGTAATTTCAGTGATCAGATTCGTTTAATCTAGTCAGGTAACTGAATCTCCTGGCAAAACACCGTGGTATGCTGAGCCTATTTAGACATGGCGGGTAGTTACTCTGTGCGGATTACTTCATTAGGTCACGTGCGGGAGTGACGGATTCCGCCACTCTGACTGGCGGAATCCACCACTCCGGGCTGCAGCCTCAGCACTTACAGCCCCCACCCTGCACAAAACCCCTACGCGCGACAGTAACACGCTGGGGTCGTGGTAGGGCGTTGAAATACCCCTAGCTTACGATCTTGAGCGGTGAAAATGAAGTATTTATCTCGCGTTGTCGGGTTAGAGCCTCCAATGTCCTCCATTAGCAAAATGGGCACCTCAAACCTCAAATTTGGACGCATTTTCGTGGAACTAGACGGTTAATTACGTTGATCTGTATCTCATGGCGGCACGCAATGGAGTACGATTGGAAATCTAACTTTCGTAGGAAGAGTCATACTGAAGGTATGTACATTCAGACTACAATAGAATACGGTTCTCTAGCAAAGGCACTCTCGGTCGGTCACCACCCAAGAATTCCAGCGGCTGCAACGAGTCCACTAGAGAGTATCAAAGGAGTAATGCAGTCAATCTATAATCTCCATCTCGCGTCTATCATGTGGACTTCGTCTACTCCAGAGCCTGCAAACGATTAGCAAGAATGTCCTACTCAAACACTAGGAAGAAAGCACTTACAGCAGCAACCCTATTCGTCTGATACTTCCTCGTATTGCCCATCACCAACACCGCCACAATACAAATAACCCCAAACGGAATCGTCGTATACCACACAAACTTCACACTATCCGCATACGCCCACCGCAGCCCCTTCGACGCCGCCGCAATCACTGCTGGCGTGAGCCCCGGAATCGGCGTCGTCGCCAACTTTGTCGGATCCGTCAAGAAAATCCCAACGAAGCCTTCTACCGACGTGAGCGGCAGGCCGGCTTTGATGGCGTAGGCGGCGACGGTCGCGGGCAGCTTGGTCTTGATCTTGCCGGAGAAGATGGCGTAGTAGATGCTGTATCCGATGGAGCCGCCGAGGAATTTGAGCGCGTTGATGAGCGAGATGACGGTTGCGAGGAAGGCGTCCGGGGTGGCGGAGAGGGCGATGGTGGCGATGGGCGCAATGATGCCGCCGACGCCCCAGCCGGCGAGGGCGGTGAGGGCGATGACGGTTTTGGCGTTGTCCGGGGTCACGGCTGCGAGGGAGGCGATGAAGATAGCTGGGGGTGTAGGTGTTAGCGGCTAGTACCGGGTAAGGGAGCCGGAGTAAGGGGAATGGAGGAGCGCGTACTCATGATGATGCAGGAGCTTAAAAGGTTCTCCCGTTGGTGGTTCTTGAATACTGACATCAGCACGTTCATGACTGTTGCGCCGATTGTTTGACCGAGGCCGAAGCCTAGAGATTTCAAGCCAACGTGCATTGGGTCGGGATCGTATACGGTGGAGAACATGAGGGGCATGAAGTTGAGGACGGCGTAGAGACTAGGTTTTGTTAGCCGTGGAATTCTGAGAAAGACGTAACCTTTTGCACTTACTTCATACCGCAGACAAAGGCGGTTACCATACAGGCACCGACGATCCGCTGGCCTTGAAATATAGCTGAGGGCACCATGGGGTACTTTGCACCCTTCCATTCCCAGATGATGAAGGCGAAGATCAGGACGAGGCCGATCACCATGGGTGCAATGACCTTGCCATTCTTCCAGGGCCAAATAGTGCCACCACTCTGTAGACCGACGAGACTATGATGGAAGGATTAGTGTTGGTTCGAGAGGACCTGTCAAGGTGGGCGGGGAGGCCATACAAGAGAACGATGCCCGCGGTCGACAAGAACCCTCCAAAGAAGTCAACCTCCTTGGCAAGGTCACGGCGTCGTACTCCCTCAGCTCGGAGGTGCGATCTAGGGAAGTACGAGAAAATAAGCCCACATAGAGCAACGGCATTGTAGATCAATGCCAGCCATATCGACCACCGCCAGGTGGCGTGCTCTCCAAGCAGTTGCGCATAAAGCACATATGGCGCAAATGGGAGAATGAAGGCATAGAGCAGAGCAAGGGTGTATCCCCGATGCTTTACAGAGACAACCTCAGCGAGTCTGGTCCAAAGAGGTTAGTCAACGTTCTCGCCTAATCTCGCCTCCGTTTTGCCGGTGGGGCCGAGTGAATGCCCGGGGAATACGTACCCTGCAGTAGACGTGAGCTCAGTGATACCTGCTCCTATGCCGGTGATAACGCAGCCAAAAATCAACTGGAGGAAGCGGTGGGAGCTGCCAATGACCGCTAGACCAATGCATATCAGAAGGGAGCCTAAAAGGACGACGTATCGTCTTCCAACTAAGTCCTGGAGATAGCCGGAAAATGGAGTCACCGCAGCCAAAGCCACACCATAGGATGTCGTAGACCAGCCTTGTGTTTGTGGGTTCTTGATGGATGCCTGGAGGAAAGTCAAGGATCCAGAAATGAAGAAGAGAGGAAGGTTGGCCCCTGGTAGTCTTAGCACCTCACCACCATGACATAACATTGTGGAGAAGACTCACCGACATAAGACATCAACAATGAAACCATGGCAATGAATCGCCTGGGGGTCATCGGAATGTGTCCATCGGAGTCGTCGCCTTTGACGGCGTAGGCATTCTGCTCCTCTGCGGTTTCGAAATTTTCGATGTGATGGGTAGTGTCCTTCTCGTTCACACCCATCTCCTTGTCATGGAGGTCTGCCATTTTCGGTTCGTGAGCGGTGCGAATTTGAAACAAATTGCGACTCAAAGTCAAGGGGAAATGGTCCCTATGTATTGAGTTTTCTCGACGAGCATGAACTGATACCGAGAATCGCCGTGGTGGTCTCGATCCTGACTGTGCCGCATGCTCACGATTTTAGCTGTCGGGTTTGGCCTCATTCTGGCGGAGAATTCAACGCCACGGAGCCGAGTTTGTGATAGAATCCGTGTACATGGAGTGTGACTCTAAGAGACCGCTGCCATCCGGACCAATAGGAGCCGAGACGCCACCGTCCTCGATTCATTGACATACGATCTTGAAATGTTTGCACCAGTCCATGCTGAATACACATATAGAAGGGGTCTTACGGCCGAGCTGGTTGGGCGCCAGCAACCGGGGAACATGGAGAACACTAACCGTACTCTGCATAGCCTACGGTACTTTTAGGAAGCAAACGTGGGGTCCCCATACTTGTCTGTTACCGGCTCGGATTCAATCCTGGTCCTAGGATCCTAGGTCGGAACCCAGCGTTCCGGACGGGACCTCCTTGAGACAGAATCCCGGGGCCCTTTGATTTGCTCGCTTTCGAGATATGCTTCTCTTCTTGGAGCTTGACTCGTCTTGCAGGCCACAAAAGGCGCGTTCAAGGGCTGTATCCCCCCAGATGATGCGCAATTAGACCTCATCCCGCCAATTGTTGCTGAGCTATTCTTCGTTGGGGACGAATGCGGATTAAATTGTTCGGGTAAAGCTTTGGACAGGCCTCAGATGTCTCTTACTAGCTCGATAGAGCCACGCGACCACTATAGAGGTGAAGAATGAGGTGATAAGAAGATGGATTCCTTGCCCAGATGCTTTCCGGAAGACGTCGCAACCAGCGCGAAGTTTTAGCTCCCATGTTGCATCGTCCCCAGGTCGTGTCCAACAGCTAGACGAGGACGAGGTTGTAATGCACTTTTGAGTAGATGCGGCATCATACAAGTCGGCTTGCAAAGAGATGTAGATGGAGTATCGATGGAAGAGATGGACGTCCGCAGATGCGTGGATGCTCCAGCATAGCTGATATGGTTGCTCGAGTCAAGAACTATCACGTGGATGACGGCCTGAATCGTTCGCTGGCACGTACCCCTCCTTCCAAGGCGCGCTGACATTTCTCCGACTTCATCATCTACATCGCATTATATGTGACTCTGTTCATCCATCTGGACCAGAAATATTCTTCCGGCTACGATCAAGTTCAGACTCTTTACCAGGCGACCACGCAATGCAAACATCGACTTGGCCAGCTTCATAGAGAATTACGTGACGAGGTCATCCGTCTCGCTCTTCCGGACAGACTCTCACTCAAATTCGACGACGCTGGACAATGCCGTCACACTTCAGTACCTTTGTTCCAAAAAGTCTGCCATTGTTTGCGACAGGAAAGCCTTGAGGTTGCATGCAAAGAAACAGTCGTGTACTCGACCGCCTCAGACACCCTCCTTGCGCTAATGTCATTCACGAACAAAATGCCATATGTTTCCTACTTTACCTCGCCATTTAGGTATTCGGATCCTAAACAATAGAAAATTCTGGGGTCCACAGCAGGTGGGAATGTTTCTGAAACCGTGGAACGAGCCAATCAGCAGACTCCCTCCAGAAACGAAGTCTTTGACCCGTGGACATCAGTCCGCTTACCGACTACAGCCCGAGAGAAAAGTGGAAGAGCACTTCTTTCACTGACAACTCGCAGATTCAGCTGTATGTGGCGGGTTGGCCAGCAAGAGAAAAATCGCCGCCCTATGTTATACTTTCGCTAGGTTTCTACGAAGACTATTGGTAAAGATGGACAGTCATCGCTCTTCCATTTCAAGGCGCGGTCTTAGAGATGTAAGAACCCTTCTCTGCTCCGCGCGCGCGTACAGCACTGCGACAAAAGTCTGCTTGCGCCTTGCTGACACCGTTTGTCGCGCTTCAACGTACATACTAACAAATTTCTAGTGACTCCAGTCTGTACAGACCTGTCTTTCATTTCCCAAGCTGCCTTGGCAAAGTATCATGCCCACCAAAGCGATTCAGTCAAATTACGAAAAAGGCTGGAAGCACTTCATCCTGATTTCTAAGAGTCTCGAGTTGAACAAAGTGGCGGACATGCAGCTCGTTCCGAAAATGTGTTCAGGCACTTCGAACAGTTGCATACAATGGCTGTCGCTATCGGAGGCTCCGCTAAGTCGCTTCTGTCATTTTCAAATGGGGAATCTTCGTACGCATGGCAGGTGCAGCTGACTCTGGGATATATCTCTTCTTTCCTCGCCTCACAGTTTCTGCCTCCAACGACAACAACATCTTCATCGGCTTCTGCAATCAACGTCTACGCAACATCGTCTTTTACCATCACCGGCTAGAGCTACCGTATCAAATCCATCGTTCTTCAGCAATCCCCTTGCCAACCATAGTGCCCCGGTGTTCGTCAACCGTCGTCACTTCGGTTCCTAAATCCACACACACCTTTCCTCCTATAGCGACGTCGATCTCTTTGGAAGCACCACCAACTACAGTCACTACTTCTTCCACTTCTTCCGTAACAGCCACACCGCCACTCGTTGGTCCGACGTCCTCGTTCTTTTGACTCCCGAAAACCAACGTACTCGATGGCGACTGTTTCATCGGTTGCTCTGGCTCTGGTCGGGACCATGACTTCCGACGCCGACGCACCCGGTTGGCTCACTATCTTTATCATGGATCCTTTCGGCCCCTGGTTCCGCGACTGTGCCGACTGCTGGAAACTCCTCCTATTTTTCTGGGGTATCATCATGCTCTTCTGGGGTATCACCATTCTCTTCTTGGGTATCATCATGCTCTTCTTGGGTTTCATCATGGTGCTCTTCGTCTGGATTTGGAGATTCCAAGGCAGGATCAGGGATCTACAGGCCCAAAACCTAAGGCGCCAAGGCTTGATCGGAGATCGAGACAACGAACTCCAGGATCTGAAATCCAAAGCCCAAAATCGATATGACGAAACCAGGATTCTGCACACCGGGTGCCGTATCTACGCCAAAGAGGCCCAGGCCCTAAAGAGGGAGATCAAGGATCTGAAATCCAGAGCCCAAAATCGATATGACGAAACCGGGATTCTGCACACCAGATGCCGTAACTACGCCAACGAGGCTCGGGCCCTAAAGAAGGAGATCAGGGATCTGAAAACGCGACTCCAGGATCGACGTACGCGCATCCAAAATCAAGACGCGCAGATTCTGGCCCTGCATACCCTATTCCAGGACGGCTATACCCTGTTCCAGGATGACGATACTCCGTCCCAGGATGACGATACCCTGTGCCAGGACGCAAGTAGCGAACCCCACCTCCACGATCAAGACACCCAACTCCAGGTACAGCAGCCCCAAGGCCCTGCTCGTGAAGGTCTTGATCCGGCTGAGGATCACGTCGATGAAATAGGCCAAGATACTGATGGTTGGAACATTCAGCGAGTCAAGAAGGGCGGAGACACAAACTCTGCTCATGAAGGTCCTGATCTGGTGGAGGGTCAAGTCGATGAAGGCCAAGATTCTGGTGATTAGACGACCGTGGCGCGACGCAAGAAGGGTAAGGAATGCGTGTGCACGGAGTGGAGATCAGGCATCATTTGTGTCTGTCAGATCGCTCACTATGTACCGCCGGTAAACCTCCTATCGGCAAAAGCACACCAGTGGGGACATGAGCGTATTCTTCTCTATACATGAACTGTCTTATGAATGCAAAATTGATCGCACTGTTCCAGTACCAGCCTGACCACAAGCACATTATCTATCATTGTCTGAAGCGACTTCATGGACTCGAGAAACGAAACGAGATGTGAAGAACTGTAATGGACTATCCGTAGATTCACTAGAGCACCGCGAGCGATGCCGCGTACTACACAAGCGACCACCACGTCATTCGCAATACCCCCTGCCCTGGCTAGAAGTTACAGCTTTGTCACAGAATCGTGTTCATGTTCTTGCCTCTACCTGTGCTCCGCCGGCAAATTTCAAACCGTTCAACAGGATAGAAGTTCATGATCCCGGACAACCTGTGAGCTCGTCGGGACACCCCAAAAAGCGGTCCTCACACTTCCAGCAATCAAATCAGCCTCACATCAAGACCTCTCCCACCCCATCCCACCCCTCCAACCCCAGCAACCGCTCCTCCTCCGCCGCCCCGGCAACCACCTTCGCAAACCACTCACTCCCCATCAAATCCTCAACCCCCCACTCCTTCTCCCCCGTTGGTACCAACGCCCCCTCCCCTCGATTCCACACATAACCCCCCGCCTCACACTCCACCACCCCGCCCCCGACCAGCTCCGTCTCCACCCTCGCCCGCCGCAGATCAAACACCCCCCTTGAAACGCATGCAGCGCCCTCCGCTGCGAATCCAGCATGCCCAACACCAGCATCCCCTCCACCGCGTCGTCGGGGCTGGGGGAGAGCAGCATCGCCGGCCACTCCATGCCGCGCACAGCGTGGCGCTTGAAGCCGCGCAGCACGGCGGGCGTCATGCTCTCTGCGGCTTGGCGCAGGGTGCGGCCGTGCGTGGCGGTGCGGAGGGTGGGGAAGATGAAGGAGCCGGCGAAGAAGTAGGGGAGCGGGTGGGAGAAGGCGAGGTGGGCGTCGGCGGGGAATTGGGTGAGTTGAGCGAGCTTGAAGCGGTTGGTGAGGGCGATGGTTAGGGATTTGGGGAGGGGGTGGGTGGGGGAGTCTAGGTATAGTTCTTTGAAGGGGTTGGAGAGGGTGGAGGAGGCGGGTTTGGGGGCTTGGGGGAGGGTTAGTGGAGTGGGTGGTGGGAGGTTGATGGGACGGACTTATTTGGATGTCTGCGGGACCTAGGTTTAGGGAGATGATGGAGTCTTGGGCGGTTCCTGTCTTGGAATTTGGATGCCATGGCTTGGTCTCCTTCTCTTTGCTTGTTTCGATTTGTTTGGACCGCTTTTTGGTTGTAGATTGTGTGGTAGGGATCTCGGTGGCGTCGTCGCACAGGCCCCACTCTTCGGTGTGGTTTGACTCCGTCGAAGGTAGTTTTGTTGGCTCCATTGCGAGAAACTCTCGAGAGTATCTTCGCTCCTCTTTGGGGGGTTATGGGATTTAAAAGTGACGAATCAGAGTGCTGCCTAGTTCTAGGTGGAACAAATACGGAGCATTAATGTCTTCCTACCCGCCCCCGTCATACCAGAACAAACTGATCTATGAGATCTCAACGGTGCAGTTTCGTCTCCTAGTGTTTCATAACCGAGAGCAAGAGAGCCAGAAGGCTACAGTTATACATAGTTGGATTGATCACTCACGTGACTGAAACATGACCCGTACCAGAATCTATCCAAAACCCTAGTCTAATGCATTGCACCCTTTTTTCATCTATCACCGTCATCCCTGTCCACCGCTTTCTTTCACATGAGCACTATTGAACTCAATTCACTTCGCCTCATCCTCGATGCCGGCCGGATGGAGAGTAGAAGTAGTACTATCCACCCGTCCTACGCTCTCAATATGTCCTTCAGACGCTCTATCTGGTATGGTGAAGGCAGGTCCTTCGCCACTGCTAGGATCGCTTGGTTGGATATCCGTTTCGTCCGTATCTGCGGCTTGTAAGCATATGATTCGCTCTGAGACCTGTAGAGAGCCTACTTCGGCGCCGCCCGTGTTCTGCCAGCTCGCCAGATTCGATATCCGTATTCTCGGAGACAGGTCGCTGGGATCTTTTGCCGTGTCTGAGATGCAAATACGCGACTAGGAGTGACGCAGCGGCGAAGAGGATCGTCAGAATGTCGAACAGTAAGGGCTGAGCATTCGAGCCTCCCGTGAAAACGGACGTGGTAGGTGACTGTGGATAGAAGGCCGTCGTAGTCTCTGGCCCTGGAGTACGTGACGGATCTGCTGCAGCGGCAATGTTGTATGAAGGCATGATAGAAGCTGGGGTCATTTGAAGAGCTGGAAGCCTGCTTAATCCTGCTAGCGACTCCGAATCTTCGCATTCGCTGCCTGATATATCCATTAGCGGGAGGCATACTCTTGGCATATACTGCTATTGCCGTGGTGGGAGAGGCGGAACGGTAAATGGACCTAACCCCTGACCTCCGGAGTAGAGCTGGCGTTGATTGGCTTGAAGTATGCCTCCCTACTATGTCGACACAGGATCTTCAACAGGCATACTCCTCGCAGATACGACTGTCGGGATACGAAGAGGCTGAACGGCGTTGCCAGAATGCGATTGGCTTGAGGTATGCTTCTTGATGCCTTAGCGTTGCTTGGCTGCGTCTCCTCTGCAAGTGCCAACTACTCCCGTACGGTATGCCTACAAGGCTGAAAAACTAACGCTGTAGATGAAAGTCCCTTTCCCCGCCTTCAAACTTGACATAAACCCTCTCCTTTCCGTCACGCCAAACCTCGCAACACATCAGTAGAAGTTTTGGGACCTGACCCACACCCCCGAAGTGGGTTGGCGAAAGCCACCCCAGCTTCTGCTCAATCTCTGGTAGCACACCTGCGCGAAGGCATCGCGTCTTCGCGCATCACCAATTTCGAGCAGCCCTGCGGACCATTGTTTAGACATTGGCTCTGGTTCTCAACTCTCCGAATATGTCAACCCCTACGAGGTTGAATATGGATTAAATCCCACCATTTGGCCCAAGTGGCCACCTGCACCGGAACATACGTACTCCTCTACGACTGGACCAGAAAACTCGCCAGCGCAATGCAATACAACTTCTTGTAGCGACTCCTCCTTCACCCCCTCCAACCTCTCAGCTTCGCCCCCGTCGACTGCATTACCAGCAATCTTTGGCACAAAGTTGAATGAGGCCGAAATGTCTTCGACTGAGAACGGAAGCTTTTCCATAGCCGATCATCCCTCGACTTGCAGAGCGGCAATAACGAGCCAGCTTCCTGTTGGTGCGTCTTCGTCGTTCCAGGGATATGAGAAGCAGTGCTCGCCACTTCGCTGTTCTGAATGCGAAGAGGTCTTCACTATGCCGTTTCTCCTCAGGTGGGCCCCCGACTGCCTAGAAAGGTTTTGTGTTGAATCTCTGACGCAGACCATAGAAAACATTTCAACCGGATTCACAATCGACGATACCGCTGCTCGTTCGCTGGGTGCACGCAAAAGGCCTTTGGCCTACAGGCGGACCTCACTAGGCATGAAAAAAACCGTCATCGGCAACTTCTACCGCTCAAATGCCCAGTCGCGGATTGTCAGAAGACGTTCTCTCGGGAAGATAACCTAAAGCGCCACATTAGAGTTAAGCACCCATCGAGCCCTCCTAATGGTTGCTTATCGAATCATCTGTGACGATTGGACCAATTCTACCCCCGTCCGCAATACCTCGTCAACAATGTCTTATAAATCGTCGACGTTCGACGTTTTTCCATCTCCACGCCCACCATACTCGCCACAAGAAGTTTACGAAGTAACTGAAGATAACTGAGTACGTCTTTTCCGAACAGGAAGATAAAAGAACCCGATATAGCAAGTCGAAGGCTTTACATCTCATAAAACCCAATGTCCAGGAATCACCATCAACTCTCTTTAAGTTTCTTGTTCTGTTAACCCGACATCGATAGGGTATAGCGGTGGTGTTCTAGGTTCTCAAATGCACTGGGATCGACTCAGGTTGCAGCACTACAACCTAGGATCAACAACTCATATGCTAGAAGGCTACTCCGAACATCAGCTGTAGAGAACACAGCTGAGATCTCAGCTGTGGAGAGCCCAGCTGAAAACTCAGCTGTGCAGTGTTCAGCTGAACTTACTAGCGCGCCACCCAGGGGTGGCCCCCCTTCCTTCCCCTAGTATATATACAACTAGCTAGACGTCTATAGAAATCAGAGTTCACATCAATTTAACCTGAGTGATCGATGGAAGCTCGCCTGTCGCTGTCTCGCTTTTCTGGTTGTGGGATCTGAGTAGATCATCTTTGTCAGCTATGTCAGACCATGGATTCCTTAACTATTTTCCTTTTTCCTTTGTGACCAACCTAGCCGTTATCTGTTTAAAACCCGACGTAACAGTTTGTATTTTATGTTAGGCATCACTATTTGGATGTACCCCTTTGATTAGTCGGAGATACCCATTTCGTTATCTGCACATGCAAGACCTTCTCACAATCTTGTTAGCTTAATAATCAGCTCATCGTCTTTTGTCGTCTTTTGTCGTCTTCTAGGCAGATATGCGGTTGGCCCGATACAGTTACCGGAAGGGAATTACGCCCTTGATGTAAACACCACGATGAAACGATGAATCTAGCTCACGTATACACAATAACCTCTACGCCCCTAGATCTATTTACCCTGCTCCGCATCTTGATGAACTTGCCCCTTACTACTTACTGCATTTTTTACCTCTTTAAGCCTTTAGCATTGGTCTGTTGCCGAAGAGCTGTGTATATCGGCGTTGCTTAACCGCTTTACTACTACCTTAGAAGTAGTCTTAGCATTTATATAACACGCCTATCGAATTCAAGGAAATTAAGACTATAAAACTAGGAGGGGACCCGATGGTGCACATGGAGTACACGTGATAAAATTGCACGTGATCTTACGTCATTCGTTCAATTGGCGACCTTCTATTCTTCTGATTATCGATTACCATACTGCTCTCCATAAAACTACATGATCGTTGTTTTCTCAGAAGGTTAATGCTTGTTCTAGGTTATAATTGAATTGGTCAGCAGAAACATGGGGTTTGCATAGTGCGGGGATCGACACACCTCCGAGGACCCCGTCAGTTCTACAACTCTTCCGCTTCCCGTCCGGAGAGACTGCCATCAAGTATCCGAGTGATGCAACAGAGTATGACAACGGCACATTTAGCTTCACCTACTACCAAAATGATATACGATATAATGAAAGCTTCTTCACGCTGCCCTTTGCGCGCTTCTTCCTATATTAACAAAAGCTAGCTCTAGAATAAAGCCCACGACAACAGTGACATGTCTACCAACACTATCTACCTCATCTCGGGTGCTAACAGAGGTCTGCCACCACCAAAGCCTCGCGATCCCGTTCCCGCGGCACATTCTAACATCCACAGGCATCGGCCGGGGCCTCACCGCAGCCTACCTCTCGCGAGACAACACCACCATCATAGCCGCCGTCCGCGACCTCTCCCACGCAACCTCCCAAAGCCTCGCCTCCCTTCCAAAAGGCAAAGACAGCACCCTCATCGTCGTCAAAATCGACAGCCTATCCCACAGCGACCCGGCCGCCGCCATCGCCACCCTCCCCGCCCACTCCATCCCCCACATCGACGTGCTCATCGCGAACGCCGGCGTGCTCGAGGTCAACCGCGTGACAGACATCACCGTCGCCGAGTACCGCTACCACCAGGACGTCAACACCATCGGCCCGCTGCTGCTGTTACAGGCGGCGTGGGAGCTGCTGCAGAAGGCGCCGCGGCCGAAGTTCGTGGTTGTGGCGTCCCAGCTGGGGAGTGTGGCGGTGGGGCCGAAGGCGGCGCTGGCGTCGGGGTCGTATGGCGCGTCGAAGGCGTCGATTAATTATTTGCTGCGGAAGCTGCATTTTGAGAATCCGGGATTGATTGCGCTGCCGATATGCCCTGGGTGAGTAGGCGGAGCTTCAGTGTAGCGTGTTTCGCTGTTGTTGACGGCCTCGTGTTGTAGGATGACCCAGACGGATATGGGAGCGCATGTTGCCACGGCAATGGGGAGGGAGAAGGCGACGGTGACGCTGGAGGACAGTGTCAAGGGAGTTGTTCAGGAGGTAAGTAGCAATAGTTCACGTGAACGCCCTAGAATACTAAAAGAGAACTCGGCAGATTGATAACGCTACGCGAACTGCTGACGGTCGATTCGCATCCTATCAGCACGTAGACTTGCCGTGGTAGCGGCTCTTAAGCAGAAATAAATCTATGCTACTAATAATGCCTTGCCTTACTGCCTGATCTCCTTGATGATACCACTACTGCCTCGTGTAGCTTTGCTGATGGTAAGAGATGATCCACTTCAAACACATGGTGGTGATATCCTAGCTCAAGCAACTCGAATACACGGGCTGAGGGTCTAACAGCACACATCCAAAACCAACGTCCGGAAAGTTACACATTAGCCGTGCTTCCGCGGTCTGAGCCTGCGGAAGCCTCCGCACCAGCTTGGCCCGAGGCGTGCGAAGCAGTCGAAGCGCATTCGCCACCATCACCAGCCTCACTCCCTTCTTTTGAATTCGGGGACGCCTCCGTATTAGGCAGGGACGAAACGTGTGAAGCAGCTGCTGAGGATGTCACGCCAGCAGCTCGTTTGTATTCGACAACTTGGTCGTGAGTAGATCGTGGCGGGCGAGGGCTGGAATAATTGCGACCTTCGCGGCGTACTCCGTTGGAAAGAGAAGCGGGGCGCTCGTCACCATCGCCTTGACAATGGAGTCTATCGCCGAATTCTGCCATATGGTTTTTTCAATCGGATAGTCCTCTTTGACAACGGGGTTGTCGATGACGGCAGTTGTACCGTTGAGGCTTTTGATCTCAGAGGCTAGTTCCAGGAAGAAACTTGCGAAGAGTTCTACTGCACACTCTGCCTCTATCGAGTTGCTGGATATAAAGGCTAATTCGGTCAGCAGCGCGTTGCCGCCGTCGAATTCTAGTGGAGTGTAAATGGGTTGGTTGTCGGGATCCAGGTCCAGAGTTTCTTCGTATGCGGGAACGTCCGAAGAAGGGGCACCGAGATCATCCCACACCGAGGAAAGCGGAAGTCCGAACACCGGCCAGACATGAGTTGTTGGCTTAAAATGACTTGGTATTCCGGGCAGGCACCCAAAAGTGCTGTCAGGCTTGGCAACTTCATGAAGGGACAACCCCGTCCATCTATGCAGCGTTGAACGGAGTTTGCGAAGTGAGCCCTGGTTAGTAGCGTAGCCAACGACTCTAAGGTATCCTTGGTATGGGCGGCTGGCTAGCCGACTTGCAGTAGCATAGGATTGTCTGTATTCTTGATCAAACAGTTTCTGACGTGATATCATACTGTGTGTCCAGAGAGAAAAGGCAGACTGTAAGGACGTCTGGTCAATTTTCCACTTGCAGTTGTCATCCTTGTGCACCATAAAGGGATATGGAATACAGGAGACTTCTGTACGCTCTGTATCAGGCGTAGAGCGCGGAGGTTCATTTATTGGTGGCCCAGTTTGCTTTGTTTTCACAGCACGAATAACCCGCTGGTGCCACCAAAAAAGAGCCGTAATTTTGAGGGGCAACATCCGTGCTTCAACGCTGTTTACCAATTCAAAAACTGTCTCTATGGCAAATGACAGCTGGTAGATGTGATCGTCCGATCCTTTAGGCCTAGGCATTAAGTCAGAGATGTCGGACACCATACTGACCGAGAGTGTCAAGGCTTCCACATAGTTATCGGGATTCGTAGATGGTTTGCCCATTGAGCAGGCTGCAACAATGTCCGCACTAGGGTTAACACCACAAAAGAGGGGCACGTTGCTGGCGTCGTGGATATCGGGGGTAGTATTTTTCTTGAAGTTAGCCTGATAGCCTCCGGTAACAATTTCCCATTCGTTTCGGAAAATAGTTGCGTCCTTTCTCATTTGTGCCTCTGACTGAAAGGCATCTTTGCTTTCTTGACTAACAACGTGGACATGTCGCGTGATGAACAGAGCAAGCCAAGGTATTTCACGGCCTTCTGGAAGATGGAGACACAGAGGGTCAGACACTAAGCCACGATGTACCCATGCTCGGGCGCCGGTCATTATCAAAGTCACTCCGAGCAGGATGATTGTTGCAAACCAATGGAGCGCTCGAAGTCCCACAAATTGGCAAATAAATCCAGCAATAGTCGCCATAAAAGATACTGCTGCTGTTTTGCTGTGCGATGTCAGAAGAATATTGGCGCGCATTAAGAGATGTGGAAGAGGATTACTATAAGCCAGTGGATTTTGACCTCACAGGATGGAGAAAATCGACAGAAAGAAGCTATAGCTGGGGAGTATCGGCAGGAGATATACTAACCTAAAACTATAGTTGTTCGGCCTTGAAGTCCTAAGACGCACGTCTCCAGGCGCATTGAGGATTGCGTAAGATTCAAAGTGCTGATCGCTAACAGTGCATGTCCTCTGAAGCCGCAACACCTGAATTTTCTTAGATTTGCGCTGAACAAAGTCATGTTCGGCTGTAGTGGCTTCAATAACACGCGAGCAGAATATCAGGCCAATAATGATAAAAGTAGAACCTATGAGAAAACACGGATATTCATAGGAAGGGACGGGGAAGTCACCCTTTGGCCAATCCCAGTAGTATGTGCCGAGTGCAGGAATAACGAGCGCGACCGTTTGACAAACAATTCCAACTGCGGTCCAGAACCAGAGCTCAGATCTCGAAACCGTGGATCCACGGATATTCAACGTGAAGTTTGGAGCGCCTTTCGCCAGTTCATTCAAGATACGGCTGGAAGCCTTGGAGTCGTTCACAATCTTATTAGAGGCTTCTCGAAGATATTTGCCTGAGAAAGCGTCCACAAGACCCAGGACGCGAGGCGTTTTCTCTAGTACAATGATCATCTCTTTCGTGTCAGGAGTTCCGTATTGGCGGACGACCTCCTGGCCACTCCAGAGTTCGCAAACGTCGGCTGAGGTGGAGGAGAGCAGCTCTGCTTCGGCAGAGAATCTGATTTCGCGCGCCCTGTGGCTCGCTAGCTCTGCTGCAGAGCAACAACGGACCGACGACATAGGCACTGCATTGACATGACGTATAGCGAAGCTTAGACGATCTTCTGTCATTTCGACTACCAGAAAGCCACGCCAATCCAAAGATGGCTTGAAAAGTGGTAACAAACTTTCCGACAATAGCCTTGAGTCCTCTGACACCCCCGACTCGTATGGCGCTCACCACGGTCGTAATGATACCTAATGGGCCCATCGCCAGCAGTATGTTGTCAGCCCACCCCATTGACATGCTTAGAAACTGATGTGTGACCTGTTCGCCGAAGAGGGTGAGCAGCGGAGCGAAGTCGCTGAAAAGGTTTGTTGGAGAATTCATCGCCGTCGAAACTTGATGACGGCGTCGGTGCCGCGATGGGGGGATTGGAAGCCGTAGCCGTCTGCACGAACGTCAACATAGAGGTTGTCGTAGGAGCCATGATGAAACAGTCGACGTGTGGAGGCTGCCGTTAGTACGAAATGAGGCTGTTATTGAGAAGTGCAGTATGGTTGAGGTGGCAGATATGTGCTTAGTCGCACCTTGTGTATTTGTACCATGTGGCGAAAGGACCGAGGACGAGATGGAAATGGGATCTAGTTTTCTTTACTTCTAGTACATTTGTAAGAATCAAAGGAAAGCTGAGGACTTATTACTACTTTCTTAGCATAGCTTGTAAATTTAAGGTGGTGGACGAAGCCCTGTGTGTACATCGAGTCTAAAGTGCACGTGATCTTACTCACGTGATCTTAGGGCGTCTGATTGTGTCTCTTCCAACAACAGAAACAACATCAAGACAGTTGATCAGCCGTACTGTAGTTACGAGCCGGCAGGAAACAGGCCGAATTACCAAGACTGTCTCTAATCAGTGCGCAATAATGTTGCGTAAATTGCTGGTAGTAGGAACTACGTTCTCTCCGGTAACGCGTCTACCGTTCATAACCCGAAAAATTCCTTCGGCGCAAGGTCTGGCACTTTGATTCTTTCCACCGTTCGTGGGAGTCTCCCCAACAATAACCCAATCAGACCCTCACCCACCGCCACAAATCCATTCTCCGCCAAACCCCTTCCTCTCACCCCGCCGAAAGCTTCTGCCACCTCTTCCTCGCCTTCTCATTCTGCCGCTCCACCTCCTCCGGACTCAACCCCTCCAGCTCCACCTCCGCCTGGACAACTTGCCTCGTCTTGCCCACCCGCCTTCCCTCCCTCTCCCGCCCCTTCATCCTCAACCGCACTGTAAACGCCATCCCCGCCGCAATCGCGTACCCCACCGCGCTCAGCAACCACAGCGCCACCGTCGCATCCCAATACCCCTCGCTAATATGCGGGCCGGAGTGATCGCGTGTCCCCGGGGGCGCACCCTTCTTATGCACAGTGCCGGCGGGACACAGCGCGGGTAGGGAGGCGGTGTCCGGGGAGCAGACGACGAGGTTGATGAGCGCGGCGACGAGGTAGAAGAGGCAGAGGATGGTGGAGAGGCAGAAGGCGGTCATGGGGGAGTTGGCGCGCGAGTAGAGGTGCAGCTGGGCGCTGGGGACGGTGTTGAAGAAGGAGAGGCAGGGGACGATGAGGGGTTGGAGGATGAGGGGGCTGCACATCATTAACAATGAGCATTGGCCTCTTTTAGTTCAGTTGGAGGTCGGGATAAGGTTGGATGAGTTGGGGTTGAGATAAAGTTGTGGGGTCTGTGGAGAGGGGAAAGAAGGGTCCAGACATACAAATTCAATGACTTCAGATTCGCCATCCATATCGCGCCGAGTATAATTTGTATGATGCTTAAGAATAGCAGCGTGAGCACGACTAGGGGTGCATAGCTCGCGAACGCCGACGCATTCGCCCAGCGCGGGTCGCCCTGGAGTTTTTTGACAGGCTGAGGCGGGATGGTGAAGAGGCCCATGGCTTCTTCGGTCGCGCGGTGGGCAGGCGACAGGCGGGGAGTGAGGATGCTGGGGGCATGCGTGGAGCGCGAGAGGCGGCGGGCGGATTATATAGCTAGCATCTACCACTACGGCGGCAAGCCTTGAGATGTCACGCAAGGCACATCCTTTCCCAGAGGGAACAAAGGCCGATCCGTGGTGTTGGGTGTTGGGCGACTCGGGGCTAAGCGTGCCGAGGGCGCGATGGGTTTGGTGGAGAAGGCACGCGGGGCCCCAGGTTGCTAAGGGTAGCGCTGACGTGTGGGCTGATCGATCCTAGTCTGGGAATGGTGCGGAGGTAAGGCGGTCTCCACGCCATCGCTAGGGTTTGGACAGTGAATGAAGATGGGAGGTGGATCAAGCAGGAAGTAGAGGCGCGCAGTGGTCCTGGATCGATACTACACGCGCAGTGCAATTGTTTCGGTCACGAATCCACCTTTCTAGTGTCACTGTAGATGGATGCTTCGAGGAAAAAATTCATTCCTTGGGAGCACCCGCTTTCACGAGGGAATCGCATCCATGATCGCACTACAGCTGTATCAAGCTTGATGGCGCGCTATAATCCCTGCCACCTTACCGACCTTCTCAACCGGTCAACTCCAAAACTCCCTCCTCCGTTCCAAACACTCGCAGTTTATTTCCGTATACTTTCCAGAAGGCTGATCCAAACTGCGGCATCACCACCATAGGCGCCTTCTCCTCGGCCTTTGGCAGTGCATACGGGCCTTCGTGGTCATGTGCGGGCTCGTCGACGTCCCATGCCCGCGAGGAAGAGCCGTCGTCGGGCTGGTTTCCCCATTCATCCACCGGGGGCGTCTTCTGCGCCTGGGTCGGAGAGGAACTGGACGACAATTCTTCCTCCTCTTCGATCCTCAGCTGATCAAATCTGGTCGCCATACCAAAACGGCTTACAGCCTTTCCTGTCAACTTCCCGGTTTTACCTTTCTTGCCCTTCTTATTGCTGCCAGATGGATTCTGAGGTCTGACTGGCGAGGGGACGGGCGAATTCGATGCGCTGAATGTGCTATTGGCTGGTTTCAAAACGGATCGGAAGCCATGTAGCGAAATCTCTTCCGGACTAGGGGCATCGTCGATAGCCGGAGCAACCCCTCCAGTAATGTATTCAGACGCTTCGAACCATTCGTCCTCGTCAGAGAGGACTACTTCCTCAATATATGTGCCGTCCGATTCCAGTTTTGCCGAAAGACGAATCATAATATTTGCCGTGAGCAAGCTGTCGTAGCCGGCTTCGTGGAAAGAGTTTGTGCCCTGTACATATTTCGTATGATCCTTATGGATCTCTAGGAAGTATTAGCGTTTGATCCTGTCATAGTGTCTCGTCATGCGTCTGTGCAGGCTGCTCTAGCACTGCCTGAGGAGGCCAAGCAACTTCTGCAACTTCTGCAACTGTTCAAAATGACGCAGTTTAGATTCGATGAAGTATGTTGAGAGCGAGCCCCATGGCAGTGGCGAGGCAGTGTGCCAGGATGCTAGAACTTACGTATATCTGGTATCCGCTGTAGACGAAGCTTCTCTTCGATCTGTTCCAGCGACGAGAAAGGACTGATGTCCCCACAGTTGTGGGTTGCCAAGTATTTCGTATCAACAATGAGCGGGAAGAGTTTGTGTATCGCTTTCTGGAATTCGTCCACCGTATCTGGTAGTGCGCCAATGAAAGCCTGGTAGAAATATACGAGGTCGGTGAACATGTTGTGCCCGACCAGCACTCGGGGTTTCCGTATCAGTGCATCTTTTGCGTGATACAATCGATCTTTGATGCCCTTCAAGTCGACGAATTCGGCATACCCGGCAACACTCTGAGCGATGTATATAGGGTCTAGCCGCTCGAGATCGCCCCCGACTAACGCCTCGACAACCCAACGAAAGCCAACTCGATTGTCAATATCTGTCTTGATGTTCTTTTTGCGCATCCGTCTGTGATTGGCCTCTCGCTCTTTGTCTAGTGGTACTACAAGAATGCTGTCATGCTTGCTGATCGTGTTCAGATCTGGGAATTCTGCGCGAACGAGCTGATGGACCAGCCTCTTCTCGAAGTTGCTGATTGAATGAGGCTCCTCGGAGTCGGTGTCTTTCTGGCCTACGTTGGACGTGATGTAGAGGCGACCCCGCTGTTTCGCATTAGCTCTATATATCTGGAAAACACCTTCTTGGCGCCATCAGAGGGGCTTCGAGATATCTGAGCGAGAGGGAAATCCATCTTTGTGAAAGGAAAATTGAGCTTGCTGGGGCACCTCAAACGGTGAAGAATAATGACACCGACAATACTCTGTAAGTTCCCCCATGAGTGGCGAGGCACGTATTGGGAGCAAAAGGGAAAAGACTGACCATTTCTTTCTTCCTCCACTGCGTGATTGCCTCCCGGACATTGCCCACGAAAGAAATGGCCTGAACTTCGTGATCTTTCAACACGATGTCCGCTATGTTTGCCTTGTCAAGCTTAGCGTAGCCCAACTGCTTTGCAAGCTTGGCCTCATCGCGAGAAAGATAAGGAACTCCTTTGGTGAACGGGAGATCCATTTGGAAGCCGTGGCGGAGCAGAAATTGGCATGCGCCGCTCTGGAAAGAGAAATTCCGTTCAAGGCCCCATTGGTCAAGCGGGTCGTCAAGTAAAGGGCTGATATTAAAGTTGTACGGTCGAATGACGTAGTGCTCATCATGGTAGTCCTGTTTGACGCAGGTGATGCCAATTTGTAGTATTTGGAACTTCTCCGCGGCCTCCTTGGTCTCTTTGTAGCGTTCTTCGAGCGTTTGCTTCCGGGATTTTGACGGTCGAGTACCTATTCCAGAGAATTCGAGGTCAATAGATACAAAGTG
Organism: Mytilinidion resinicola; assembly: GCF_010093595.1. NCBI lineage: Eukaryota > Fungi > Ascomycota > Dothideomycetes > Mytilinidiales > Mytilinidiaceae > Mytilinidion > Mytilinidion resinicola. The sequence continues at coordinate 328,616 of NW_022985447.1, read as the reverse complement.
AGATTCGGAGATGGCTGTTAGAACACCCAAAAGGTGATGCGGAAACGAGATGCGGTCGATCTCCATGGTTGATAGTGATAACTCCAGCTGGAGGCTTGGTGCGAAGTTTAAAGGCTTGCTGTAAGGTTTTATGGCTATATGGCGCACTAAGCTGTTTCTCCTAAGTGATGGGGTGGTTCTCACTTTGAGAAAGTTGGAGGTATGGGAGGCCGTAAGGAGACTGGTTGAAACGTGAGGTGAAAGCGATGGTTTTCAAGCTGGGGCAAGAAGTCTTGTTTGTTGTCTGGGAGCGCCTGACAAGCCGAGTCCGTGTTTGGCAATTGCAAACACCACCATCGGTAGTGACGGCGTCTGAAATGCCCCAGCGAGGTTTCCGGGTAGTCAAAATGACTTGCCTGGGCCTTGTCTCAGTCTCTGAAAATCCTATCGGGCGCTTCACGCAGTGGTAGACCACAGTACACACTTCTCTAGCTGAGACAGCTGTGGATTGGTGAATGAAAAGTCACTAGAACGGGATCGTTAGACTATTGCCTTTCTTAGCCGGTAGGCGAGTGTTCGGGAAGGGTCAAAGAAGCGTGTTCTTGCGGGGTGGCATTGTATGAAGGCACTGACTTCACTACGAAAATGTCTGAGTAGGTAAGAGAAGTAGAAGGCCGAGACGTGGCACCCAGCCACGAGGGGTGGAAGACAGAGTGAATATATATATCAGAGCTGCAGTTCGATGTGAGCATCATCGGCATATGACAGCGGAGACTGCGCCTGATCTGGTGTAGCGCCGTCCGCAGAATAGCTGGCTCCGAGATCCCTGGGTTGAAAGACGACAAGCAGGTGACAGAGCCGAGGTAGCGCAAGCATTCCTTACCCTCGACACAACACGACCATCCCCAGCTCACGGCCGCCATGGGCTGCTCAACTCCCCTTCTACGCGCCCAGTGACCTCGTTCGCCATGGCCATGTCCTACGACGACTCGCTGGCGACCTCGCGCATGCTGTCGTCCTCCGTCTCCTCGCTCTCTTCCAGCCGTCAACAGTCATCACAGATCGCAAAGGCCTACCGGCAAGCGGCCCAGCTGTTCCTGACGCGCCGCCTCCCTGAAGCACTGTCGACAATTGAGCCGGTAATCTCTGCACCAGAGCACGAATACGTCAATGGCGAGCAGAATGGCGATCTTCCAAACTATGCCCCAGTAGCGGCCGCCTCGCGGGGCACGCGGATCAAAGTCTGGAGTTTCTACCTCACTTTTCTCAATTCTGTCATCGAGCTCGGGGCTGAGGAGGGCAAACACGCGTTTGGAAGCTCGAGGTGGAAAGCACTGGTCTCGAAATGTCGTGATGGGAGCGTGTGGGAGGAGGTCGTTCGCGATGGCTATGCGGGAAACGAGGGTGATGTTGACGCTGAAGTAGTAATAAACCTGTAAGTCGCCTCTCATTTCCCTAGGCGTATGTAGCTCATCCCTATGCAGAGCAACCCTCCTCCTCACGCACTCGCCCTCTCAAAAGCTCACCCAACAACGGCTCGAAACCTATCTATCGGCCTCGGCTCACCCGACCTTTGACATATCCTCCCACATTGTCTCATCACTACAACGCCGGCCATCCCATACACCTACTGGAACTAGCACACCTCGTGATCTTAATTCCCGTCTCAAACTACTCGAGCTCTACACCCTACACGTCCTCCCCCGAAACGCGGAATGGGACTATGCGCGCGAATTCATCAGCATGAGCGAAGTGCTAGACGACGAGCGTAAAGAAGCCTTCCTCCTAGCCCTACACTCCCTGCGCGAAGAAGCAGACGAAACGGAAGCCCGCGAGGCGATGCTCCGTCAACAACAAGCAGAGCAGCTGGAGCAGCGGCGGAAAGAGGCCGAGGTCCGACGTATAGAGCAGACGCGTGCAGAGGACGAGCGCAGGAAGCGGGAAGAGGAGAACCGGAGACAGCCGCGCAGCGCAGATGACGGGTACAAGAAGTCTGGCCCCTCACATCGACCTCAACCATCTACATCGTCAAAGGCCTCCAGGCCCGCCAAGAAAGCGATCAGTCCACCGCCAGGACTATACAAACGTGCCGCGAATCTCATGGCTGCCATGCAAACGCTCATCCTCAGCACGGCGCAGTCCATGACGCAGAATCCGATGGCTTTCTTGCGGACACTGCTTTTCATCCTCGCGTTTGCTCTTGCGTTTGGGCGGAGAGACCTCAGAGAACGAGTGCAGCGGATATTGAGGGCAGCATGGGAGAAGGTGCGGAGGACGGTAGGAATGGGAGTAAAGGTCTCTTATATTTAATGTTCCGTTTCTCTTCTCATTGCATAGTACCTAGGTATGTTCCACCCGTCTTTGGCGCTCGGTCATTTGTTCTCGGGTGTACATTATATCATGAGTAATGGTGAAAGAGCTGGACGAGAAGTCAGAGAAGTGTTCTGCGGTAGCAGATGCTATTATCCTAAGGAAAACCGAAGGTATCGAAAATGTTTAGATCGATCACGCAATTGAAAATCACGTGCACGCTAGACCGCTTTTGTACAAAAGCACAAATGATCAAGAGTACATACTGAAAGACAGAATGCACCAAATCAACAGGTCAGGGAGCTAGGCAGGGCTGCTTGGAGGATATTTCGAAGAGGGATGTAAGTTGGACCGGTCTAATTCCTTTAATTCAAGTGCCATCTAAGAGGTTGGAAGGACGACACATTGCCACGCACGCCACCCGGTCCCGCAAGTTTCCATGTCCTAGAATTGGTAATTTCATGACGGATGTTTGCGGGCCGTAAGAGAGAGTACTGGCAATGGTCCGGATTTTACAGCTGCGAGCTGAAACACGTCTAGCCTATGGGACGTGCTATCAGCTAATTTTCATCACAAATAGGTCGAAATCATCAGAAAAAAGAACTGGATGTGTCAATAGCAGCTCTCCTTCATACAACCAGCTTACATGTTCAGCGTACTTGGTGTTGGTTGTGACATGCTCGACATTCAATTTACTGATCCTGGTTGCCTCAACCATGTTCGCATACTTCGCCTAGAATACTGTGCCCTTGTTTAGGCGTCTGCTTATGAGTTTCCAGCCTTCCAAATATCAGAATCAATGATCGACCTTTTGGCAAACGTGCCGCTTCCTTTGTACAGACCCCTGCTTATTTCTTTTTTTTTGCCTGTGTCTATGAAGCATTTTGATTCTCGTAATCATTGAAAACCTTTTCTGCGAATATACCGCGAGGCTGAAGATACTGAGGTGGTAAGGATTTGCCAACAAGGCTGGGATCGTTCGTCGAATTCCTCACCAAGGCTTGGAATGTTCTGTCCACAAGGCTGGAAATGTCCCATCTCTAAGGCTAAGGCTGAGAATGTTCATCCAATTCTTAAGCAAGGCAAGAGACTCTCTATCCATCGGACTAGAAACCTTCTAACCATAAGGCTGGTAATCCTGGATTTCCGTTCACAGTTTTCACTCAAGGCAACACATGGCGTTGGCCCCGCCAGCGCCATCCCAGCCGCTCCGGTACCCCGCGGTGGCGGCGCGAGAGGAATCATATCCAGCCGAGCATCAGCGGCGGTCAACGCCTGAAAAATCGGCGTCGCATGCAAGATCCACTCTGCACTCGACTTGATGCCACTTCGAGAAAGATCTAGTCTCTAGATATCTGTGGAGTAGGCAAGCAGCTGCTCCTATGGACTCAACCATCGCCTCGGTTGCGTGATGGTACTAGAGATTGACTTAAGACACGTACTCCAATAGAATGGGTTGCCGCTCGGACAAAGTGTGCATTGCCGAAGGGTGCACCCAAGGCGCGTCCACCAACGGTGCATCATCAAACCAAGGACACTTCATCAGGGATGCATACCAGGGATCGTTACCGAAGGGCCCGAAGCTGCGCCATTCCATTGGGTGAGTCCTTCGAAATCAGCCCCGTGTCCTTCATCCCGCCTGCTATCTTCTGCAGCTGGTTTGGGAAAGGTGGAGGTCTTAGATAAGGTACGGCTCATTTTAGTTGACCGTTATGCTCTTCTGATTATCACTAGACATCTATAAACGATCACTAGATGTCTAACGAGAATCACTAGAGGTGTGTCACGAGGATCATTAGATGTGTACCGAAAATCACTAGACCTCTAGCCTTGATAGAGGTGAAGGCAAACGCAAGGTGCGACTCGTCGAACCATCCACCATCAGCCTTTCGCTTCGCACAATCTACCTCAAGCATAACAGACTCTCAACATGTGAAAGAAATATGGCTGTGGTCGATCAATGAGTCCCCTGAGCTTTCCAGGTAATGAGAAACGTGTATGACGTTCCAAGTGTCTTTTGCTCAATAAGGCTGCCCTGAGGCCAGTAGGGACTTATAGCGCTGTGGCGCTAGAAATGCCAGTCATGGGCCGATGGAGGCAGGTTTGCAAGCTGCGGAGCGCCCTGAGAAAAGTCTGGACGCAAGATGCTTCGAGAGTCTTGATTGCGTGGAAAACATGCCTGATATGAAGGGCGGGATGGCGCAGCGGCAACATAGCTTTGCGAACCGGACACTTTCTGGTTGCCTTTTACGAGACTACGAAGACAGTACGAGTATCATTGAAGGCGCCCAAACAGAGACCACCCCCTGTATCAGCCAGCTTTCACGAAATATCGATTGAAATCGTGCGAAGAAAGTAGTGCATGTATCAACAGGAGCTCTCATTTCTACAGCAAGTCACTTTTTTCAGCGAATCTGGCGTTGATTGCTTATTTTTGTTGCCTGAACCACACTCGCATACTTCGCCTCCTACGCTGCTGATTGCCTTCTAAGGAGCTATCATTGTGCGTTGGGCTGCCTTCTTCACCGGCATATGGAGAGATTTCATTCGTTCCATGCTCGTATTTCTGGTCAGCCATCAGCTCCCGGGAGCGTCGGACCCTAAGGATCCTCGACCGGCCGGTTGCCTTCTCATATCCTCAGATGGTTCGCATCAAAGACGAACCCCCGGACCCTTGCACGCGCGCCCGCATTCAAAAGCATGAGCAGCCCCGGGTCCATTTGTGCTCAGTAGGCAGCCATTCTCGACGCCACTAAGTCAGCCAACTGACCAATCACCGGTCGTCTTCGAAGCCCGTTTATTCAGTGCAGCCAGTCATGTCCGATCCACGCACACCACTACAGCCGCAGTCTCGCGGCGATAACATTAATATCGCAGGTGTCGTCCTCGCGTCCATCATCGGCGTGGGCTGCCTCGTCTTCGGTATTCTTGCATGGAGAGAGGCACGTCGTCGCCGTCTCTCTACACACTCCCTAGACGATGATTATACACTCCCCTTCTATCAGTACGTTCTGTCAACTGTGGGAAAACGCATGTGTTGACATTTCGTACAAGACCCGCAACGAACGCTTCTCGCGAGGCCCAGGCGCCAGCACTCGCTGGACGACGAGCGGCGCAGTCAATGTTTCCTCCAAACCTACATCTGGAAAGATGTCGGTACTACACGGAAATGACTGTTGAACGATGGAGAGAAGCGACATAGATGGTACCCAGGTTTATGCTTTTCCGTCTCAAGAAACACTTTCTAACAAATAGTACCAGATTTTCTTCTTCGCGCACGTGAATGCTGCCATCCGAATCTACCTAAGTTCAATACGTAAAAATGATCGCTGCAGCTCTGCACAACAGTGCAAATCGTCTTCCAGTACAACGGCCGAATATGGATCGCTCAAGATCCTCACCGTTGCGGCACAAGAGCTACTGCAACGGCTCCGGCTTCCAGAGCAACGACCGGACGTGGATTAATCAAGATCCTCACCGCTGCATTCTCTTTTTGCGTGATCGTGAGACGTGGGCCGGAGTTGCACGCTTCTGGTATAGCAGGGCCGCTGATAAAAGCTCACACGTTGGTCGTCTGCATCACCACCTCGCTATCCTCACTCGCCTTAACGCGCTCGGGAGTCAATCCATACGTTGCTTGATCCTATCCTTGGACATTCCAATGCCTCATATCGCATTCGCTGCCTATTGATACCAGCTTTATCAGGGCCCACGGTATTCTCTTTGGGAGGTTGTCGACTGACGCCTTTGAAGGGTCCAAGGACGCTTTCCTAGGCCAGCTGCCTAGGACCTCATCTGGCTACCGCAGCGGCCGCACCGCGCGTCTCTGAACCACGAGGAGTCATAGGACCACGCCCAATGACCTATTCTGTTCCTGCCACAACGGATGTTTACCCAACCAGACGCACGCCCAAAATTCCAGGAACAGCTAGCGTCTGAAGTCAAGTCCATCTATGCAGGTCTGATCATGGTCGAAACAAAGTGTATTCAGGTCACTCAAATCCACATCCCGGATACAATGCTGCATGAGCACCATGACTTCTTCTTAGCTCCTTAGCAACCCTCGGCTTTGCCTCTTTCACTGGCCTCGCGTCCCAGTAATCTACGCTAGCAAGGATGTGGACGCTTGGGATCCATCTAGGGAAATCTGCGCCCGTATTTCCCTCCTGAGCTGCTTAAGTCAACTTCAGCGTTCTTGGGCATGTGCTGTCTTTCATATATCTGGCCTGTTAGATGATGTCCCTGCTCTACGAAACCGTGCCCACATTTGAGGATACCTAGAATGAATGTTTAGGAGACCTCGGCCGATACCGTATGGCTACAAGGACGAAGATCCGCGTGATCGCAAGATTGAACAGCTGAGCTGTATTTCCACGCCTCTGGTATCCACGGCAAGACGGCGGATAAAAGCACGTGTCTTGCGGTCTATACCATCATCTCGCCATCCTAGCTCGCCCAGACACCTTTCAGCAGCTTTATTATTACTCGTATGTCGGCCCCATCTCTCGGGCGGCATAATGCATCGTACGGACATTACATGTCAATTTCTGAAACAGTCGATTATTGATGGTCTACCTGCCGGTTCGTCTTTTAACGCCGCTTCGTTGTACTCTCCACGTCAACATCTTGCCTATCCGAAGTTTGGTCTTCTCTTCCGGCGGATCGATCATGAGTGGAAGTCCGCTTGGAAATTCACCTTTTCCCTACGTTCCTTTCCGGTCGTATATCTGGGGACTACGAGATCCCACATCCCAATGTGTCCTTCATACCCTTCCTCTCAATGCATCAAGATCCATTTTTTAAGCACTTGTGAAGAACGAGATGCTCCTTTGCAGGGAACTGGACCAAAACATCTCTTCCTTCAAGCAATACCCTACGCTTAGGAAGCCCATGTTCCAAGTCGTTTCCCGAATCCCTTTTTAGAAAAAGGTTCCTAGAAACGTCCTGAAACTATATTATATCTGGACAATATGGAGCCAGAATCACTTCCTAGGAAGCTGACTGAGTGGGCAGTTCGATCAGGGCGAATGAAGACTGATAGACAATGATTACCCTGCATCGAACCTTGCGGCATGAGCATAATGACGTCTTCCTCACCTACTAGTAGCCCTCCGCTTACTCCGAATTATGCGACGAGGGCGAATATCTCCTGGCAGCCATTGATCGCTCTGCATAGGACCTTGTTGCACGAACATCATGACTTTTTTACTCGCCTTTCAGCACCCTTCCACTACGCCGTCTTGCACAAGTACTCAGTGCCGGCGCGGATGTGGAAGCACGGTATTCACTCTTTCCTTGAGCTAGTATCCCGTTTGCACGCTTACGCCATGCTTTTCTTCTCCGAGCCGCCGGGAATCGATACTGGACTGCAGATTTACACTGCTAGCAAATGTCAAGAAGAATAGAAGTGTCAACGTGGTTCCTGCAGCTGGCCTTCGAAGCAGGTGTCCGGTATCGCCAACTGGCAATACTAGAATCTCCGCTGCAACAGATTTATCGGGACACCGCATTCGCCTCCACCATTCATGGCAAACGCATACGAGGCCATCTGATGCTTTGAAGCGACCCACGCTAGCCACATTGCAGAAGACGCGGCACCGGTATGGCATCCGCGATATACAATGTCGGTGCATAACCAAGCTATTGCAGGCGTCCTGGTACCCAGGGCTAACATTCAATCAATCAACGTCAACGGCCTCTCGATATTGATTGAATTGACACCTTAGTCAGTAGAGCTCCATATTGATTGATTGATTGACTGACTCGGCGCCCCTATAAATTTCCGCTTAAGACCGAATTGTATCTACTCTATGTCGACGCACTTGAAGCTGTTACGACGCCGTACTGGTACGCTTTAAATTCGACGATGCCGGTCTGGATCGAGTGTCTAGAGACCTTATTTGATGCCGCAAAGCCATTAAAGCCGATACTTTGCATGTTTGTGAGACTGTCTGGGTCTGCGGAAGACACTGGACGCCATGGCAATGCCACTAACGAGGATGGATTGAACGGCCGCGAAGAATGGGCGTTATGTACCACTCGTGCTTTTGTGGATCAAAGTGGTTACTCAGAGCTAGTGCGTCAGCATACTTTCTTCCACTTTGTACATACCACGAATTTGTAAACCACCTGTGTTGAATAATGGCCCTAGTATGAAAACCTAAGTTTGGATAGACGTCTTGACCTATGTGGTTTGCCAATGGGATACTTTTACCTTTTCTTCTACCCCTAAGGGTACTGGGGATACGAACGTTTTTCTCGTGTTCATGTGCGTCTTTCTTTCTAGTCTAACAAGGCTCCTAATACTCACATGCCGTATTCCCTAATTCGTTATCGATGCTCGAAAGGCTCAACAACGATACTTTTCCCCCTAAGTGCTGAACGACGGAGCACGCACCTTTGCCGGAGGACCACCTTATACGTGGCAAGATATGGAGCCAATGATATTTCCCGGAAAGCTGGTTGGGTGGGATTTAACCACTGACGGGGACCAGCACTCTCTTGAGCTTGTGTGAACGACGAAGAGTAAAGTCGAACCGGACTGACTTTCTGTTTGGACTGCGTGGATTTAAGGCCGTGGATAATCCGGGCGCTCTAATGGTCCGTAATGATATATATATAGGGTATTGAGGCCGGTGTTATAATGTTGTTGAGGTAAGGCTCAGCAAATCTCAGCCACGTGATTTTCACGTAACGTTTCCGTTCTACTTACGCGCTATCATAGTTAAAATAGCAATTCTAGGTATCTCTTAGCTTTTTCGTAGAGTTCTTGGACACCCTAGAGTCTGCTGTAGTTTCTAGTGGATTGCACGAATTCAAGGCCTTATCCAGTCCACCCCAGTCTATTAACATCACTGGACGAGGCGAGTAATTCTTAGGCTTGCTCTACTTGAAAGTGCGATAATGGTCACAAAAATGGTTCTCGCTCTCGCATAAAAGCAAGCACAACGAATAGTACGCGGATGAGCGACCCAAGGGTGTCCTCCAATCGATCAAGTAGGGGGACTCCAGTGGATGAAGTGACTGCCAAGACTTAAATGCTGTTCAACGGAGCAATTGGTTCATTAAAGCACAGCTCTGGATCATCATGAGCCAATGAATCTAAATGGTATTGATATTGTGAAGTCGAATGGTGAACAAATTTGGTAAAAAGTATTCTTGGCACTCTTGAGCGATCATCGCATCCAGATTTCGCGCGTGACCATCACGTGTTGGACTGCCAACGCCAGCCTTCCACAACCCTGACCCCAGGACCATGAGTATAAAGGTTTCAAGCACCACAATCTCTCACATTCCATCCAAAACCTGAAACCCTCGTCACCAATACTCCTACAGAGTCACGCCAAAACACCATTCCTCCAAACCCCCCTTCATCACAACCCTGGAATCCATCAACCCAACACTTCCCCGCTCGTCACAACTTTCACACTCGCTTATGCACAGCACAATTCCACCAAAATCCCGACTCCATACTCCCCACTACCTGACGCACTTAAGCCGCCTATAGGAGCCCGCTATTCGCCGGATCAGCGTAGCTCCGAGCTACCGCTCACCGGCTTTAAGGCACACCTTCAATCCCCAGAGTTTCCCCGCCTTTGGGCGGCGCCACTGGAGAGCCGCGATCGACTTACCCCGGATCGAGAGGAACCGGGCAAATTTTTGCTCAACGGGAGAGCTTGCCTGTATTGGGATGCAGCGTCAGGGGAGGTGGCAGGGGTAATGCTTGGTATGATGCAGGGTCCCGGTGCCGCTGGAGACGACTTGATGGTAGTGTTTCGTGTTTGGTGTGAGGGTGTGAAAGAGGCTTGGGGGGTTCTTTTTTTGTGCATTGTTGCATAAGTACCGTGTGTTCACGAGCTTATGGAGGGTTAGGCATATATATAAGGGTGAGGTCTTTGAATGACAAGTATTTTACTGCATCATTACTCGTCGTTGTCAGACTAAGATGCATGCACGACAATACTAGTTTCCTGGCGATGGCGAGTGCCAAGCTGTATAGTGTGATTGTGTTCGACATCATATCCGCATAGCCGGTGAGCATATAGACGAAGAGGAGTAATTACCAATGAAGAACATAAAAGAGAGGGAATGTACCCTTTCTACTCATTCCCCAAGCTGTGCAAGCAAATCCATAGGTTCTTCAGACCGTGAATATAGCATTCATTACACCATGGCTCCAATCTCATCCCTCCTCTCAGCCTTAGCGCTGCTCACCACCCCCGCCCTAGCATTCCTCCGCACAGCCCAAGACCGTAGCAACCTCGAGTACCAGTACTCCGTACGCCACTCCCTCCTCCCCCCAAGCCTCACCACCCCAGCCACACACTAACCACCAACCCAGTACAACGTGGGCGCCCCCAACGTCACCAACGTAGTCACCTACAACGCCACGGGCATAAAATCCTACTGGTTCGCCAACTTCCTCCACGCCTCGGACGGCAACGACTACTGCATCGTCACCACCACCACCAACGCCGGCTCCACCAAACAACTCTCCTCCATCTCCTACACCGACATCACCAACGGTCACATCTTCGGCGGCTCCTGGAGCTACGACGGCCAGCTCTCTAACACCAAGCTCTACGGCTCCACTCCCATCCTAACCACGGGCGCGCGTTCCGACGACCAAGTCTCCGAGCTCTACGTAACCAGCACGCAGCCCTCCGCGCGCTTCAACCTAACCTACGTGCCCAAAGGGCCAAACCTGTATCAAGCTGGCGCGGCCGCCTACATCTGGGGCACCGGCTACGCGTACGCCTTCGACTACCCCGAGACGTACGTGACGGGGACCCTCGTGAACTTTGCCAACGAGACCGTCGACATCGTGCCCGAGCAGAGCATGGCGTGGTTCGACATGCAATGGGGCCCGTCGTACGCCGCGGGCGGCTGGCACGCGTACGTCATCCTGCTCGACAACGGCATCAAGATCCAGGCCACCATCACGAATCCCGTGAGCCAGTACAACCAGGCGTCCCTGGCCACGATCATGTACCCGGACGGGCACCACGAGGTGTACCCGGTCGTGGGGGGTGTGCACCCGGCGGACCCGTGGGTGAGTGAGCTGTCGAATATCACGTACTATTCGAGTTATCGGTTGGATGTGCCGGGCAAGAAGCTGAGTTTGGATGTGCGGTCGCCGTGGAAGTCAGGGGAGACGGCGTTGCTGACGGACCCGACACCGGCGAATACGATTGCGGATACTTTTGCGTGGTTCAGTGGGTATTTCGATGGTGTGGCGGTTGAGGGGTGGGGGATTTCGGAGGAGAGAACCAGTGCGGACTGTGGGCTGTTTGCTTGCTAGATGTGACTGAGAATGGCGGAGTGAGAGGTATGTGTAGAAGGTCTACAGGTTGCCTCCATAGTCTCAAAAGTAATCGCATAGATAGGACATTGCATATACACCGAAAGCATTGTTAACTTCGTTAATTCCTTACGTAGCCGTTTGCCGTTGTCTCGACCTACGCGTTTATATTGTCTCTAGGTACTCCTCCACCCTCTGAACAAGATCTCCCTTCTTGCCCTTGGTTCCAAGGCCCCTGGAACCCAAATACTTCCTCAGCCTGTCCATCGTAAGCTGGTCAACATGTTAGCACCGGGAACTGCACAGGAAACATATGCATCTGCCTACCGTTCTCACTGCCCCTGTTTTGCGAAATCGTAGCATCTTCTCGTCTGAATCCGCCTCATCTTCTCCAGCGGGTGTTGCTCCACGCTCGGTCTTGATTCGCTTTGGTAGCGGGCCAGATAACTTGTCGGTGGCGGATTCACGTTTCAACGCGGCAGCATTGGATCGGTTCTTCAAGCGTAGTGCATGTTCACTTTCGAGGGCTTGGCCCCATTCGACAACAAACTCGCCAGCGCGCTAGATAGAAATCGTGTCAGCAATGTTCGAAGTATTTTCTGCCCTGTCTGCATTATACAGGCGGCACGTGACGGGCACGTGATAATGCACTAGAGAAAGTTGGGTACATGGGTACTCAAAGAATTAACAACAGGAAAAGTTGGTGATTGAGACACTAAGGATAAACAAAAGACGCAAAATGCACCTGAATTGCTCACCTTATCGATCTGTCTGTATTTGGGCACTGTTTTGTCTTCCAGTTTCTCGGGCATGTCTTCTTCCAGAGCTAGAGATTGGAGGATTCTGTAGAACCATTGTAATCCTGATACCTATTGTCAGCTTTCACTCAACGAGAACCAACCGTAAAGAAAATACTCACCAGGATTCGGATATCGCGATGGATCATATATTGCCTTTGGCAGTTGCAGCTGTTGCACAACGTTCCTCATCAGATCTGTCAAGTCATCTGTCGTCTTCACAAGAGAGATGTCCGGGTTGTCCCGAATATCATCCACGAATGGTAGAGGGATAAGCCACATACCAGGCGGCATTACTTGCTCGCCTCCCTCACCTAGTCTCTCTACTCCGGGCACGAGAGCGGCTATCACTGGCCCAGCGTTCTTCCGAGCGATATACCACACTAGCGCCATTTTGTTGTCTTTTAGTAGCTTCTGTTGAAGTGCCGAAAAGACGCGGGTAGAACCAATGTAGTCCGCTTCTGAAGGATAGATGAAGGTTGGAGTCCTAGTATTTGCCCATATTGGAAGCATGGAAACTGGCTTGAAGCCAATGATTCGAATGATGGGATCCCCAAAGCATTGACGTATCAACTTGATCTGTTCAGGGGGGAAAGTGACGGCTTCACCTCCAAATTTGTATGCTTTCACAAGATCGACCTTTTCCACCGCACGTACGCTGTCGTCGGTCATCGGCATCGTGTTGACAACGGCAAGTTGTTTCTTCTCGCCATTCTCTCCACCCATCCAAATGTAGCAAGACTTCACAGCCGCTTGCCGCTTGATTATCACATAGCCCTTGACACCGATGCGGAGGTCTGGTCCTAGTTCTAAGGGAAGGCTGAATAAAGCGCGACGAGGAGCGGCTTTCGAGTTGATTGAAGAGATGAGAGATTGGAGTAGGCTTATGCCGTCTCCACTGGATGAGACTTTGGTTGCGGAAGATATTGGGGCGGGTGCGTCTGGGTCTGACGGAGAGGCACTGTAGACGAGGTCCTACGAGGATTAGTACAAGAAGGGAACTGGATCTGCTTATATCCTACATCGTAGAACTTGGCGCGATCAAAGCCCACTCCAGGCTTTGAGATTGGGAAGAGCTCGATAATGACGCCCAGGTCGTACAAATCTCGCGCTCGGGTGATAGCATTATCCTTGGCTCCCTTGTCGGCCGCAGGATTGTCGTTGTCTGTGACGAGAAACAATCTCCTTGATGAGAAGTTGGGTGCCCTTGTCGTGAATATCTGGTTCGCGCAGAAGAGGAGATTGGCCATGGTGACGCCCTCTTTGGCCGGAACCAAGAGTTTTGCTGCTTCCTCTTCATCCTCAACTAGACTACGTAATCGCTTGACATCGCTTGCTTCCGGAACATCCAGATCTGCTAGGAGGTAGCAGTGGGGATAGGACTGGTCTCCGGAATTTATCTCGTCGAACCTGGTGTCCTCGGTGCCGAACAGCAGAATGCCCATCATGTCCTTTGGGTGAGAGATGATGCGCTGCTGCATCAATTGGTACGCACATTTCAGCGCAGCAGACGTCGGCGAGTCGCGATCTGCTTTCTTGTCGTCTGAAGGAGGCGGGCGCCTGAGCATGGAGTCGCTGACATCAATCGCAAATAGCACCGCGTCTTTGACCGTCTTGTAGCCCGACTCGTCGGCTTCTTCCTCGTCATCGTCCTCTTCTTCTTCGCCGTGGCGGCGCTTTTCGTCAGTCGGTTCTGCCATTGAGATTGTTGGCTGTGTGAGGTGGGAATGTGAGGAGTAAGAGTTGACGTAGGCGGGGGATGAAGTTGAGGCGTCGCTAGGCATCAATCGCGCTTCCCATGCGCAGTCACGTGATGAAGGCAAAGCTCGGCGCTGCATTCCAGCCCGCAACGTCGTCACCACTCACGATCCCTGCGAAGGCGCTTACACTACAGAAGGAAAGCCGGCCGGACTCTGCCAGCTTCAATTCACCTCCGCCATGTCCTGAGCACCTGTAACTTCTCTCCAGCAACACCATGGCCCTCCGCAATCCTCTACTACAGCTGTCCAGGCGTGCGCCGGCCCAAATCTCAGCGCAATTCTCCCCAGTCGCCTCGGCATTCGCGCCACAGCGAAGATGGAACGCAGATGTAGCTCCGCCAGTGGCACAAAATGCTACAGGATCCAAGGGGCCCACGGCCATAGTTTTCATGAACATGGGCGGTCCGTCCACGGTAGACGAGGTTAAGAGCTTTTTGAGCAACCTATTTGTATTTCATCCCAACCACTTCCGGCCGCAAAACGCTAATTCTCCCAGGCCGACGCAGACCTCATTCCGCTAGGACGCCTCCAGAATTACATCGGTCCCTACATTGCGAACCGTCGGACGCCCAAGATACAGAAGCAGTATGCGGAGATCGGAGGGGGTTCGCCAATTCGCAAGTGGTCTGAACACCAGGCCGCCGAGATGTGCAAGATTCTCGACAAGACCTCGCCAGAAACGGCACCGCACAAGCCTTACGTCGCATTCCGTTATGCTGCTCCACTGACGGAGGAGATGTATCAGCAGCTTATTGCTGACGGCTTCGGTGCTGGGAAAGGTGGTAGGGCGGTAGCCTTCACGCAGTACCCGCAGTACTCCTGCTCTACAACTGGCTCGTCGCTCAACGAGCTATGGAAATGGCGAACTCGACTAGAGGGGAAACGCACCACTGGCGAGGTTGAGCCTGAAGGCACGATCAAATGGAGTGTAATTGATCGCTGGCCAGTACATTCTGGCCTGGTGGAAGCCTTCGCTACCAACATTGAGAAGACACTAGCGACCTATCCACCAGAAAAACGCGACAATGTTATCCTACTATTCTCCGCCCACAGCCTCCCAATGACAGTCGTCAACCGTGGCGACCCATATCCCGCCGAAGTCGCCGCCACCGTGTATGCGGTAATGCAACGCCTTGGAATGAAACACCAGTACCGGTTGGTGTGGCAGTCGCAAGTCGGGCCTCAGCCTTGGCTTGGCGCGCAAACCAGCAACACCGTCGAGAATCTAATCAAGAAAGGTCAGACGGACATGATCCTAATTCCGATCGCCTTCACGAGCGACCACATTGAAACCCTCTACGAGCTGGACAAAGAGATCATCGGGGAGTCAGGCCAGGAGGGCATCAAGCGCGCAGAGAGCTTGAATGGGAATCCAATCTTCATCCAGGCGTTGGCAGATATCGCGAAGGATCATCTCGAGGCCGGACAGGCGTGCAGTCTGCAGATGGGGCTGAGATGCCCAGGCTGTGTGAGCGAGAGGTGTTTGGAGTCGAAAAAGTTTTTCGCAGGACAGCAGAAGCATTTGTAGCGTACTGACGAACTGTATCCATATGTAATGCGATTTCTATATCAAAAGTAAGTGTGACTAGTTCCTGAGTCACGTGTGTCAGGTCACATTACACAGAGCCCCTGTCATGTAAGGTACCGTGTACTTGGTACTACCAGACGCATTTTATCCTTATTCAAAGATTCCTCTCAGCATATCTAGACTTCTTAGTCTTACACAAAGAATCATGGAGGATGCATTGATAAACGATGCCGCTGGAGATATAGCCCTTCGCTCTTTCCACTCCCGACTACTCTCACTTTCCGGTCGGCTAGCGCCGTTCGTAGTTGCCACACCCCATCATCCCTTCTCTAAGAAACTCTGCACGCGCCTTCACCTCACGTCTCACCCACGTCATCCTGCCCACCTTCTTAAACCTTATTTGAACTACAAAAGCTCCTCAACCACTTACAACCACACTCTCTCGCTACCATCTACCACACAATCACCCACAACCTACATACAACAACCAACCCAATCAGCATCTACAATGCGCTTCCTCGCCCTCATCACCGCTCTCGTGGCCCTTGCCACCACCTCCCTGGCCTCCCTGCTGACCATGGAACCCCGCGAGGACCCGGACGCCTGCTTCAAATACAACTACGCCACCCGCCTCAACTGCTGGTACAATAAAGTTCCGATGTCCCAGGCCAAGTCCGCCATCTCCAAAGCCTGCGCCGCCATCACGACGTGCACGCCGCTCAAGGGCCCGTTCGCCAACTCCCGCGGCTCGGAGGGCAACATCATGGCGCAGGTGTTCGTCGGCAAAGAGTGCGTCATGGGCAAGGACAACTACCTCACGGCGGCGAAGTGTGAGGAATGGTTCAAATCGTTTGTGAGCAGCCAGTGTGGCGGGACGGATGATCAGTTTGCGTGTAAGTGCAGACTTTCATGCGGTATCTGGAGTTGCGATCGAATACTGACATTTGAACGTAGTGGGTGCGGCGCTCTTCATCTGCGACAACTCGACTCTTTCGATCAATTTCCAGGGCTGAGTGGCCAAGAGTTGCGAGTCGTCTGTCAGAAGGCTTGCACTTACGGTCTTCGGAGTGCTGATAATGGCAATGGCAATGGCAGTGCAAGTGCGGGCTCATTCTACGGTTGCAGCGGGTCGGGCTTTTTGTCTTTGCAGGGTTTTGCTATCGAGGTCTCTGCCTTCCTACGTGAAAGGTAGCTAAGGCGAGTCTCTAGCATAACGGGTTTCAATTGCGTGGCTGCTGGTCTGACATGACCTCCATAGGGTCGCGATATAGATGACACTCCGTCAATATAAAAATCTGCTACATACCACTCTATGCATTCCCGATTTGCTTTAAAGTTAAAACCTTACGTCCACTAAGCCTCTCAAGCAACCATTTACTATAGTCCCATTGCTCGTTTGCCCAAGCCCCAAGAGCAAAGAAGGGAAGCACACACCTGGACTCGGACCCAAAAATCCAAAAGGCAGAAAAAAGTCCGGGCATCCACTACCCACTGCACTACTATATTACTGAGTCGCAAAATGTAACGGGATCATGGAGCGCTGTACTTCTATCTCTGTCGGGTGGTATTAGAGGGTTTGCAAAGTGAAGCGAAATATAATAGGGCTGAGTGGACGGGCGTTTATCATGAATCGATGATCATGGCAGGCAAAGGAACTCTCCCGGCAGCCCGTGGACCTCAAGGGAGGACAGATGAGCGGTGATCTAATCTTCCATTCAGGTGTGTCGTACGTACTGAATGTTATTGTCAAGTATCTGCCCAGGTGGAAGGTTGTGGCTTTAGCGGGGTTTTGTAATGCCGCCGCGCTCCGGTCTGCAGACGGCTAAAAAGCGTCATTCTAAGCGGCATCGCGATATTGTGGCCTAGACGCGGAATTTAGTTAGGCTTTACGGTTAATATTGGGACGAGACTACTCATAACCCCCCTTTTTGCTGCATATAACCCCCCCTAGATTTAGCCTAGCTCCGGCCCGTATTAATATTGTTCCACCAATTATATTCACTCGCTTGTTAGATGCGTAAAACAGCAAGGCTATACAAAACAGCAAGGCTATACAAAACGGCAAGGCTATACAAATCGGAAAGGATGTATACACGAATCGCATAAGATGTATATATATACAATAACAACAGTCTATTCACTCCATCTACTCTAGCTAGCCTAGAAGCGGAAAGCGTCTAGATGGCCGCCTCTCAATTGCTAATTGAAAGAAACGCCGTATACACCATTGTACCAAGATCTTACACCCGAATATCCTCCTGCTGCATCGGCTCCTTCACTATAAACAGCTTCCTCCTTAGGAGGAGACAGAGGGGCGTCCTCTAGGGCTGGTTAACTGTTAGCGACTAAGGAAATAGAGCCCTAGGTTACTGTTAGGGTGCCGGCTTGTCTAGCGGAGAGATCTGGTGGAGAGATCCGGTGCTGTATTGGTGAATTAAAACCCGTTATTGAACATCATTATCACCTAAGCGACAGCATAATTGGTGAAATAAAGTTGTTACGAGCCGGAGCTAGGCTAAATCTAGGGGGGGTTATACGCAGCAAAAAAGGGGGTTATGAGTAGTCTCGTCCTAATATTAACGCATAAGCTTGTAAAGATATTCTCTCTTAGCGACAGTGCTAACAGCAAAAGCGTGGTGGCTTTGTTCTACGACTAGTAAGGGTGTAAGATGATTTCTCTCGGGTTACGCAAATGTTCTAGTTGCATTAATCTAAGGAGATGCAAGGAGTGTTATACGCTTTATGCAATTAAGAGGTCCTGTAAAGTGGTTGGTAGTTGCACTCTGTAGTAGACTGGTTGGTGGAGGAGGGCGAGAATAGCCTGGGGAAGTGGCGCAAGTGGACAAGACTTGCAAGTCGCACAGAAGAACGCGGATCACATCACCACAACTGATACCTAACCACCATTTGAAGCATGTGACTCAGACTGGAAGTCTTTAGAAATCACGGTGAACATTACGGGTTACCCAACACGTTGCGATCGTTATCTAAGGAAGAAGCTCGGTCATACAAGATTCGACCCTTCAGTGTCCCCAGCACGTGAATTATCCATCCAAACGGAAAGAGAAGGCACAAAATATAGGACTCGAAAAGAATATTAACCTCTTAGTCCCAGAAGGTCTCTCATAGAAGCTCGATTCGAAGATTCCATCCCGACGATCACTCCCGAGTTAGGGCTTCACCACGCCTCTATTTCTTTGACCTACTCGCAGACTTCCCCGATGACCTTCCACCCCTGGAGCACTTGGCATAAGTGCTGTATTGACGCGGCAGAGGGGTTGTAGAGCTGTCTACTCCACTACACAAGGGCTCTGAGGTGGGAGTCGAACGAGGTACAACTTCGCTGGACTGCTGGGGCCTGAAGTATACACAAGTCAGACCTTCGTTTTCTATCATGAGTGTAGTATAGCAGACACTCACTCACCGATGCGTATAGACTCGGAGATGATGATGGCGATGGCGTAGGCGGCTGCGTTCCTGGAGCGTTATCTACTTCGTTAGATCTGGTGGGAGGAGCCGCCCCGACCTCAATTCGACTTGTATCCGGGCCAATATTGCGTGCCAGGCCAAGTAGAGTTTCCGCTGCCTCCTCCATTGGCGCAAGGTCGTCCTCTGAAGACTCTCTCTCTTCTTGCCTTCGAACCTCTTGCAATGTGGCCTTTCTCTTACCTTTTCTTCCAAGATTTGAAGCGCCGATGCCTGCTGAGGGATCAACATCATTCCGCTGGCGTCGCAGTCTCTCTGGAGATCTTGCTGGAGCCGGAACATGTGGGGGGTTGATTGGAGCGGTTGGACGCTCCCAGTCTGCCGCCGGGGAGTACCAGCGCGTTTGTGGAGGCCTGTTGCGGTAAGACAGCTCCAATTGCAAGACATTCCTCCGCGCTATAAATGTCACATGCAAAGTAATGACGGTTTTTTAATGCGCAGGATTACGATCTGTTTCCTCCACGCGCTCAAAGTCTTCACTCTTAAGCTTGATGCCGACCTCTTGTACCCTTCTAATTCCTGAACATTCGTCAACTTTATTCTCGATAACTTTCACATCTTTAATATACCGTTCTTGCTGTGCAATCTTTGAAGTAGGTATACTTCGGGCTGAAAGACTTGTTGGAACTATAGAGCTTCTCACCAGCGTGGTTAGTAAACCGGCCAATCTTCAATCGGATTGACGGCCGGTTTATTAATATCACTTCTAATTAATCCAATCAATCAATCCTCTAGCCAATCAAACCTCAAGCGGAGATTGATCCGATTGATCCGATTGGTGTTGTATAAAACGGAAAGGATGTATACAGATTGGACCGGATTTTTATAGACATAACTTCGTTATATAAATTCCTATGAGCCTAATAATAAGACGGCTCGCGAAGTATACCTATGGATGAGGCTACAGAGTGCCCCAGAGTAAAGGGCGACGTGAGAGTACTATGGTGGTGAGGTTCTAGGTGAAGGGGGGGTTGGGATCTCCCTTGGGAACGTCGGGGGGGAGTACTAAAGGACTCAGGTTGCAGCACTATAACCTAGGATCAGCAACTCAAATGCCAGTAATATATCAGGATGGCATGCTGATACAGGAGGAAGTAACAGGTAGTGCAATAGCAGTGCTGCAGCACGGTATCAGTACTGTATCAAGTAACAGGATGTAACAAGCAATGCATCAAGAAGAGCTGCCACGTTAAGCCCCCGGGGTGGCCCCCCTCCTTCCCCTAGTATATAAACAACGAGCTAGACACCTATAGAAAGGAGAGTTCATATCAATTTTAACCTGAGTAAAGGGGTGCATTTTTGAAGCCTAGTAGACCTAGTAATTCGCGTGAAACGTATTTTGACCTGTATAAATCGATTCCCGTCGTCCGTTTGAGCTTATCTCGTTATTGTGGAGTGCTGGAGGGGGCGCTGGAGCCGTGGTTAATAAGGCTGGCAATACGTGTTCTCCTGGCTAGGCCGGCAGAACTCAGGGGATCTGATACCCTACCAGTTTAGGCTAAGCGCGATCGAATTCACCTATTTGTTAATCTGGATCAAACCAGTTCAAACCAAAATCTAATTAATCCAATCAATCAAACTCAATTCAATATATAACAATCTAATCAACCTGCTATCTAGTTAAGCCGGCCGCCCGTTTACTAACCACGCTGCTTCTCACTGCAACTTGTTTCCCATTCGGGAGAATCCTTGTACTCGTCGAGAGAGCGAAAATGTTCGCATTCGTATGGCTTAAGCTGGAACTTATCACTCAGCATTTTCCCCTAACTTATTATAAGTATCTTGAAGACTTAAGGGCTACAACTCTTATTATATTACCTTAGGAGCGATCTACTTAATTGTTCTCACAACCCCCGATGGAGAACTTGGGCAATCATAAATGTGCTCGGCAAGTTCTTTGCGTGTCTTTATAGAGATACTATCGACGTCTCTATACTGGAGAAAGCCAAATGTCTGCTTTATAATAGTCTTAAAAGGTGCATTCTACTCGTCTTCCGGCATATTTGCAAGCTATATGGCAGCTCCTCGGGACGCAGCACACCTACTTAACTTAGGTTGAAATTGATGTAAACTCTGATTTCTATAGACGTCTAGCTAGTTGTATATATACTAGGGGAAGGAAGGGGGGCCACCCCTTGGGTGGCGCGCTAGTAAGTTTAGCTAAACACTGCACAGCTGAGCTTTCAGCTGGGTTCTCTACAGCTGAGATCTCAGCTGGGTTTTCTACAGCTGATATTCGGAGAATAGCTTTCTAGCATATAAGTTGTTAATCCTAGGTTGTAGTGCTGCAACCTGAGTTACCCCCCAACAACAAAAGATGGTGAATTCCGTTGTCTAATTCCTAGATCCTGCTAGTAACGTTATGTTGGTGTTTTATTAAGGGAAAGGGCCTGCGTAGGGGCCTAGCTGTAGAGTAATAGGGCTGCACGAGATGCGGCTGGTTCTGCCAATTCGACTGGGTTCTGCTGATTCAGCTGGTTCTGCCGTGTTGGCTGGTTCTGCTAAATTAACTGGTTCTGTTGGTTTAGTTGGTTAGAATGCTAAGACAGTTCCAGGAGTAGAACCTGTATAGTCTGCCTGCATTTTCTAAATTTGTTCCTAGCTATTCAGGTGCTTCTTCTTGAGAGCTTCCTTTACTCTTTCTTATACTGCTGTATCTATTTCCCAGCCGGAAGGGCGTTTATTAGCACAGATGTATAGGCAATTACGGTACTAGTGGTTTTTGCCGCATAGGCAGGATCCCTGGGGGTCTGTAACCTTAGTGGACTCCTGTTTTAGTTTAATTTTCCGGCCCTGCAATATAGTAGTATAGGCTAAGTAGGAATCCTGCGCCGCTGCTAGTATCTTATGCCGTTGCATTCGGAATTTGCTAACTAGGTCTGCTAGGCTAGGTGCTAATTCCTTAGTGTCCGTTCAGCGTAAGATCTCCTGGCGCTAGTAGCCTGCGAATTCCGGATGTTTTCCTATTAGGGACAGTAGGAAATCAATTTGGGCACAGTTGTCGGCGGCCTTGGGCAGCTGTAGCCTTAATGCATTACTGTACAGCATTTCCTAGTCCATTAGCTATTTTTCCACGGCTTATTTAGTGGGGTAGCGCTTCTGCTCCTGCTATAGGTTATAGATTTTGTTCCGGCGTGCTTTATCTAATAGCGCAATAGATTTCTTAAGTTTGGCAAGTAGACCGCGTGCTAATAAAATGCTGTAGGTGTACATAGTGTATTTGGCATCTATAGTTTATAGGATGAAAATACGTAGGTCCTGGAGTAATTCCTTTTACTTGTTAAATAGGGCCTTGTTGTTCTTATATTTATTATATGCTATTTTCTAGGTTATTTGCGCGGCGAATATGCCGTTGTTAGCTAATAGGGGCGCGGGCTTTAAAGGTTCTAGAAGCATTTTATCGGTGTTCGCATCTATTTCTAATAGGTCGATAATGCCCCAGATTTCCCTTTATTCGGCCTTTGCCTAGATAATTTAAATCTAAGATTCCTATGCGGCTAGCGATAACAGAATAACATTTTCCGTCGGCATTGTGGATAATATAATAGAAGACATGATAGAATAACAAGGTTAGTTATAGAGGATTGTGGATCGAGAGTCTATTATCTGCTAATTTGCGTTGATCGGTGATGTAGGCGATAATCTATATAAGTTTTCCGGGCTCATAACACTTAGGTTAAAATTGATGTAAACTCTAATTTCTATAGATGTCTAGCTAGTTGTATATATACTAGGGGAAGGAAGGAGGGCCACCCCCTGGGTGGCGCGCTAGTAAGTTCAGCTAAACACTGCATAGCTGAGCTTTTAGCTGGGTTCTCTATAGCTAATATTCGGAGAGTAGCTTTCTAGTATATAAGTTGTTGATCCTAGGTTATAGTGCTGCAACCTGAGTACTTAAGTATTATTTAGGACATGGAATAGGAGAAAGGAGCGATTAAACTTGGATAATAAACGTACGTGTACGAATTGCGTGTAAAAACTCTTTCAATTTTAACCCCATGTTTCGCTTCTTTAAGGTTATTGTCTACGGTTTAACTCGGGTTGCAGCATCCTAGGATCAGCAACTCATACAGTTCACAATCACCTGTGTGCACACCACCCCAGGTATCCCTTACTCTCCCTTTCTCTTCTCTCCCTTTCTCTCCCTTACGGAGTTGTGTTGCTTCCTTGCTGTCAAGGGAACGACTAAGGAAGCGCCCTAAGGGGTAGTTCATCTCGTTACTCTATATAGTCCGCCTTTACGGCATCTACAATAGAGCAGAGTTCACATCAATTTCAACCTGAGTGTTTGCATTGAGGCCATATTCTTCGCAAATCCTCCGCTGAGTATTACTTTCTAGTACTATGTTAGCGTAACCAAGTCTTACATTCTTAATGTGAGACCTTCTTAAATTCATTGTATGTCCACCGGAGACGCGGGCTACTTCGTCGATTTGATTATTTATGAGGGCGATAATTGCGTCCAGAGGTGTCTTGAAAACTTCGTCCCACATCGTTTGACTGCAGTAGCACAGTACGTGTGCCTGATCAGTGCTGTTCTCAATAGAAGCGGAGAAGGTTTTTCTCACCCATTAATGAAGAATTGTCCGTTTGAAAACCCCAATTCTGGGCATGTTGGGACACCTTCCATGTTATAGAAAAAGAAAATATCACCCGGGATTCTTTCCAAGGAAAAATCCCTCTTTGGAACGCTTCTAAACTTGGCAATGGCGTCGCGCACAGCTTTGTTCTTTTGTTCTTGGGAACGTGTATGCCTTCTCAGTACGCCCCGTTGTCTCCGCTCTAGCAGGTCCCGGAAGTTGTCGTCTAAAGTGGTAGACCCTACCCAAGCACCTATGTCCTAATGAGCAGTCACCCACTGAAATGCAAAAGATCGTCGAGGGAATTCTGGAGGCTCTTAGAAAAGACCAAGACTCGAGAGGTGCGACTCTCATCATAACGACATCTGATGCATTCGACGATGCGGTCCAGGGACCGGCGACTTCAGGGGAACAGCTAAACATGTATTTGCCTGGAACCATGCATCGAGTAAGCAACGTCAACTTTTAGGAGTATTTACAACTTATTTCTGACCTCATCTGAATTACAGAGCAACTTCAATGGCCCCGCGCTAGACGGAGTCAGAAGACCCGACTCTGGCCAGACTCGAATCGCCGCCCGAAGCCATCCAGACGTCCGAAGCCATCCAGACGACCGACAACACAATGGAAAATCCGGGACACAGTTAGATATGCACAAGTTCTAGTGAAGCTATAAACAAGGTAAGTTCAGCCAGGTGTTCAAGAATGACAGATATCTTGTTAAGGCTATATGATCTTGCAGTTAGACCAAAGTGCTAAACTCTTTCAGTTGCGCAGAGATCACACCGACGAAGTCGGGTATAACCCCGTCCTAGGCTCCAGAATGGGTGTGACAGCACTCCAATTCCAAGTTAGGCGCCATAGGCAAGATCTGGAAGCTCGAGCAAGAGATCCACGCGCAAGGGCAATCTCTAACGAAGCGATCAGAGACGACCTGCTAGGCCCGGATGCAAGTATTCAACACTGTGTCGACAACATTCAATCTACTGCTGCCGACACTGGTATATCCCAGAATGTGGAATGCCCCCAAGAATTTGCCATCCTTATGGCCCGTATAACTCGCTGCACTAGCGCACCTATGCACCAACGACTAGAACAACTACGGATGAAGCTTGTGGCACACAACCGCCTAGATCGATACCTTCTTCATGCCATGGTCTGGTCAGCTTTGGCTGGCTGGGTTTTCGAATCGGATTTCCCTGCGCCGCCCCCGGTAAATCTAGTAGATTGGAGAGTCATCAATCTCTCGAGCGTGCTATATGTTAGTATAGGCTTCCTGCTTTAAACCCACTTCACAGCGTCTGTAAAGTGGTGGCGTGCTTTTCCGCTAATATTCGTAGAGTGAGCCAGAGTCAATCTTTAACAATGAGTCTCATGGCCTACGAAGAGTATCAAATAAGCGACGAATTCGAACGAACAATACAGGACTATATCTAAGGCTCTCTGATACTTTCTTCGGTTGCTCAAACACTAGGATATCGCCTCAAGTTCAACCCATATGCCTTGGAATGCTCAAGCGCGCACTGTCAATGAAAGCGCGGTTGTTGCACCATTCCATCGATTACGAACTCTCTTTCCGATCGGAGAATTTGACCCAAATCACATGAAGAGAACAACTACTACCCATGCTGACGAGGGTGTTGAGAGTCAAATCATGAGTAGGAAGATTATAGTCAGTACTTGTCCTGGGCTTTACATGTCGTTCAGGCCGGCAAATGCGCAAAATGAGGCTGAGTCAGGCCCAAGCGATCCTCTGAACTACCTCAACTTTGTCTGAAACGGGCGTCGCGAGGACTTGATTAGTAAGGCTGCTGTGATTTTAGAGAAACTTTAGGAAAAGAACGCCGGGGAAGCTGGAGACTGGGATTATTATCTCGTAAACGTTGCATGCTATGTCGTCTTGGGAGTGCTCGATGTCGACAATTAACTATATGCATCTTGGTGTGCTCTTTCCTTTTGCTAGTCTTTACCGTCGCTTTATGCTAGATTAGTCCCTCAAGTACAAGTATTAAGTACCCCTAAAATAAAGACTGACGTGTTGGCAATTGCAAATGGAATTGAACGCTGATATAACATTTATCACTGCCAGTGAATTGTTTTGCCCTATAATGTCTCCTCATGTAGTATAGCTAAACGTCCCCCAACTTGCAGCCAACCTTGTCGGTCTCTCGTCGTTTTATTAGCGTGATACTACTGGATGGGATTAGGACTCAGATATTCTGAATACGAGCTCTGAGGGCCTCGCGAAATAGGGAGGAAAATCAGTTACTTGTCTAAATTGTTCAAGATCAAGTGATAATGTAATCAATTTGTATTACTTCCCAATCCGGGAAATCGGCACTCTGCAAGCGTACCTTCTGCCCTGTCCTAGATGCACTATGTAGCCGACGATCCTCCGGCACTTGCCGGGGAGAACCAATAGTATACCCAAAAGTAAATATATAGAACGGTCTCGAACACGACATGCGCGGCAGTAATGGGGCCGATCGAAGTGGCTTTGTGCTTACTACTTCCTAGAGCAAACAATGCCCCAGAGAATGCTGGAATAGGAAGGGAATTTCTGAAGCCTTTCCCCGGCTATAACGAATAGAATGCAGCGGTCGCTAGAAAGCCCCGCCTTGTATTGTACCCTCTAACTCGCGGTCTAGACTTACTTTGAAAGTCTATGAACGATAGAGGGGAAGCGAATGTGCATTGTTAGTGATATGTGCATTGAATATCATATCCGGCTGTGTCATCCCATGCGATACCGCTCACCCAGATTCTCGCCACCGGCAGACCTTTCCCCCGTGGGCTGTGATTGAGGATAGTCACGCTGCATGTGGCACAGTAGGCGAAGATTGTGAGTTCGGTTAAGGCAGCAAGGCCGAAACCACTCATCAACCCGAAACCATCAAATAACGGTCGATTTTATTAGAAAAAAGTGGTGGAGTTGTCAAGAACGACCTGCTTTGACACGCGTAGCCACTTTTTGGGGAGTATTTAGAGTTGGTTGTCGTGTTCTTGAGGTCGATTTTTTTGATGCCTTGTTGCCTTGTTGCCTCGGCCGAACTCATGTGGTGGTGCAACACTCTCGTCTTCTGATCTGCAAGCCACGGCGCTATTTTCTCGTGTGGTCCGTCAATCATGTGACATGTCGAATCCGATGCAAACGAGTCACTTACAATAATTGACTTATCCTGAACTCATGCAAACATTATCAAGGCCACAAATCGTTGCCTATGCTGTTCTTTGCAATCTCTGGGCAACAAATACGTGCGCTTACGCTCGTGTTTACAGTAATCACTGCTTCATCAGTGGTCTGGTGAGCCCTACTAGACGCGCAAGTGTCAGATCGAGGATCGGCGGCATTGGAGCCGCTCGGCGCGCAGATACCTCCGCGCTCCATTCCTGAGACGGACCGAGGGTCCGACATGGACAACACGAACGCCATCATGCAGTCGCTCATGGCAGCGGCAGCGATCTGTGAAGACTTTGCATTCCACGGCATAAGCTGGCATAGGCACATGCGTGCATGCTTATATGTGATTGAATGCCGCAAGCCGCCTACGCAAGCTGGAGCCAAATGTGCTGGGAGCTGTGGTCGATGGGAAGGCGCACCAACTTAGCACCGACGCACTGTCAGGTTTTAGTCATGCACTGAGCCCATTTGGATATGGCGAGTGGTTTGTTGAGCGCCACCCGCTCCCGCACACGGGAAGTGGAGCTTTCCAAGGCGCTAGGTAATGAATGTGATGGTGACTTCCTTTTAATGAGCTGAACCAAGCGATGGCCAATGAAGTAAGGCTGAAGTAAGGCTGTGGGCGTGAGGTGGGCTCCAGCGATGATCAATCTATGGAAACGGATTAAAGACAGCTTTCCTGTCAAATGAAGCCACGCTTAATTGAAAACCATGGTAAAGTGAATGTGAGATCTGCGTCTGCTTCTCCGATGATTTCTGGCATGCCTAGTGAAAGTTTGGGAGCCTGAGTTGGCGGATGCAAACGGGCGGTGAGGAGCCACCAATCCACTCCCAGCCGCATGAATCCAGCTAAGAATAGCGGGAAATGACAGACCGATGATGGTTTCCTCGTGTGCCGCCTTGTTACATTCGATAGTGGCTGCGGCATGAGGAGCGTCTAGTACGACCCTGGGAAGTTCTCGGTGTCGTGCTTAAAATGCCGCTCATGCAGGGACCAAGGTCCGGTACGCTATTCATCATGTGGAAATTGGCGCATAAGGATGACGCTTCGACCTTTGGCTTTCGTTACAGCCTGTAGACGCATGCTGTGGTTAGCGTGCAGGTGGCTGCAAGAATATCAGGATAAGCTGTCCAACGAACTTAGGGTTACACAGGGCAATAGGAGAACCTCCGTCTGCAATCTCTTGCACGTGCTAGTTCATGCGTCTTAGTCTGAGTTGGGGTTATGTAGAGGAAGATGAATGGGTCCAGCTGAGGAAACATAGCGAGAGGAGTGTTTTTGCAACAACCAAAACCCGAGGCTACCCACCACCGGGACATGTTATTGCAGAGATTCGGCAGGCTTTGGAAATGCCCTCCAGAGATCATCACCAGAGTTGAATCAGCTTTATAAATGGTGTGGGTGCTTTATTACGACCGAAGTTGGACACTTAGTAGCATTCTATGGGCATCTTCCTCGCCGCTGACTCCTGAGAGTGACTTCTCGCTTCTTGGAACACACTTCACAAGTTCAAGGGTTAAGAGCAGAAGGTGGTCATCTTGCGGTCATGCCCCATATCTTACTCTATTTCCCCGGCTCGATATAGCTTTGGGTCCAGTACGCCCAGCACGACGAGCCATCTATATGCCTGTTCTGCTAGGAAAAACAGGTCCAATACGTTTCCGGTTGGCGACGCCACCTGGAGAAAGTGCTGCCCCGTTTCGTCCGCCCATGTGATCGGCACGGGTCTCTGATTCAGGATGGATATGCGGCTCGGATTGGATCTCTCGTTCAGGATGAATATCTCGTTCGGGGTGGAACTCTTGTTCGGGGCGGAACTCTTGATCGGGGTGAATTTCTCGTTCGTAGAAGTGGGCAGCCAGCCCAAAGTCGACCAGCGTGTTTTGGAGAGCGTCGGGCATGGGGACCTTAGTGCCGTTGACTTGGGGGAAGATCTGGAAATCCAATTTGTCCCCGTTGTAAAGTATGCGAAGCAGATATTGCACAACGTAAACAGGCCTTGGTCTATCTTGGTCCTCCAATTGGAGTACTCCTTGGTCTTTTAAGAAGCTTAGGTCGACCTCAAGACCGTTCAGAACAGAGCGAGCAGCTATCATCGCATAAGCGTGTGAGGGAGTCGGGTCTGAAGATGTCATACCTCTGTTCTCCGTGCTATCTTCGTCGAAGTGACTCGTCATAGTCTTATCTGATACGTAGAATTTCTCCTCGCAAACGAACTTGCTAGAGGTATCGAATTCGTGAGCGCATTTTATCTCTGCGAACACGCCCGGCTTCATATCCTCACCCTGTAATATTATTAGGAATCGCCCAAAAGATTAAGATTCTAGACTGGCCTTTTGTTTAAGCCACTGTATCGTCTGCAGCTCTATACGACCATTCACAGCATTCTTGAAGTTCTTGAGACATTGCTTGGGGAACTTTCGATGGCCAATGTACCTCCCGGGCTGATACACCTCCCGCCGAAGAACGCCATACGAGTAACGAGCAATACGCTCTCTAGGTTCCTGGTCGGTGTCGGTACGATAGATCTTTTCGAATTGTCTTCGGACATGGGCGTTTGAAGCCCGGAGGACGGCTCCGCACGCCACGGCGTTTTCGCTACTTGAAGAATTAGCGCGATACAATATTTCACGGAACGGTTTTCAGACGAGTTCATATGTTGCGTATCTAGAGAGACTAGCTCTATGCTCTCCCCAAAGTCCATTTTTCGCCGCCGAAGCTCTTTTTGAAGCCGCGTCCGGAGTGCAGGTGATTGACTGAAACCACCCGTCAGGATGACCTTCTGATACCACGTTTAGATTGTGCTTTGTTGAGGGATGCGTGGAAACGTACTCTCATGTAAAGTCCAGCGTGGCGCGCTTGCTCCAGTTGATCATGCATGACCTCAGCGGCGCCATCTAAACTATGCAGAAAACATGTGGAGACATCATTCCTAGCGATAGTTAGTACAGTTCAGTAAGGCCATGAGATACATACGCGTTGAACACGATCGGCCTCTTCGGGAGGATACCAAGGATTCTTGGACGCCAATCCTCCGCTCCGGAAAAGCATGTTTGAAGGTTGACCTCAAAATGGTCAACCGCGGCGCCAATCTCCTCTTCGATACTGGAACCTAGAGTTTCGAGAGCGTTGCCAATGTTCTGCCAATTTCTTCTCTCTAACTCTTGGACAAGCATCCGACGTGCGGCTTCTTTCACGAAACGTGCTCCGCAACACTTGCCTAGACTAGTCAGCATTCCCAGAGGTTGGGAGAACACTAGAAGACTTTTGTCGTGGAGTAATACCTGCTCTTCGAATCCCCGAAGACCTGTGAGCATGCCTGTGATTTGTGAATGTATGCGCATCGATCGTGCCGCCTCCGCAGTCCAGAACAACGAAGGATTCTCCGAGCTTAGTGGCGTAAGATGTGTAAGCCAAACGATTGAAGTGGTCAACGCACGGGGATACTTACAGAAACGTCATTACGCATGGAATCTAGAACAAAATCCTTTGCAGCCTCCGGCTCTGCAGCAAACTCAAATGATGGCTGGTGTGAGATTTGAACCACAGACTCAACGTTTCTGCACGCTCGCTCAAGAACCTCCCTACTTTCCTCAGAACACATAGGCGGCCATGTCATCGTAATGTAGAAAGGCATGTCCTCCTTGTACCAGTGCTCCCCTTGGAGTTGTGCCTTCGTTTGCTGAAATACTGGAAGAAGGTAATCTTGAAGCATCTGCTGGTTGACGAATTGCTCGTCAGCCTCATCTTCCACGTCCGGCAGAGTCCCAATGTCCTTAAGATGACGTATGACGGCCTCGAGGTCCGTTGTCAAGGCCCTCGTTTCCTGATCCGGGAGGAGTCGCAGCTTCAGGAGAGAAATGGCATTTGGCAATGCGTTCCGGTACGTTGTACGCTTCTCAGCTCTTGATTCCCAGCCGTATAAGAATCGCTCTTCTTGTATACTGATCTAGAATGACTACTTAGAGAAGCTTGACTGAAAGATTGAACTCGTACCTTTCCTGTGGAGGGGATGGGATTGGACTGCATTGCTCCTAACTTCAGTTTGTCCATATCAAGCTTGACTCTCAACCTTTCGGGACGGACCATCTGTTGCGAAGTCGATGGATAGGTAGATTCACTGGGTACGTAGGGCGTACTTCTGTAAACTTCCCAGTCTGATCTAGGTGCATTTCGCCATCCTGTGACGCAACGCACGTCAGGTGGTTTCACAGCGGGACCATCGCTTTTGGCATTGGCATACGCAACTCCAGTAGTTTCAGTTCCAAAATCGATGCCTAAGAGGCCAATACGATGAACAGCTTTCTCGTCAGAACGTGTCCGCATATGGCTCTCGGAAAGATCCCGATGGGAATGAGCAGCGTTACCCTGAGAAACGGTCGTGGATGGAGAACGAGTCAAGAGGTCGTCGTCGGCGTCGAGTGGTGCTTGGTCATTGGTCTCGTAGGGATGTTGATATGAATCGTGGTCGTCACTCTCCAGAATCGAGGGAGAGGACTCCATAAAAGCCCACGGTCGCTTTTTGCAATGCTTGATCCGTGCCATCAGGGCGTGGGACTGTGCTCCTCGTCTTTTGACAATTTGCTGGCGAGCGAAGATTGATTTGATAGCTGCTGTAAGAGGGACAAAAGCGTGACAGGATGCGAAAACAAATTCGTGTATGAATAGTCGAAGGGCTGGGGTTTATAAGATTGCGCAGAGTGCTCTGCAGCTCAGAAAGAAGAACAACGGAAATAGCGTGTGGTTCGGTGAGAGCAGCCATCCTTCCCAGGCCCCGTCCCGTCCTACAGGGCTCGGCCTTCGTCCCACTAGGGGCGATTGGCCTAACGAAAGTGGCTTGCGCGGAGCTAAGCGCCAATTGTACCTAAGTACACACAGACGTACTGCGGAGGAGAGGCATAGGTACACCATACACTGAGTTTGTCTCCCCAGGTGCCGGATGCAGTGTTCTCCCCAGGATGGGCAGCCGATAACATTGGCATGCCGCAGCCAAGAGTCCATTTTCTAGATGCTTCCCTGCAAAGATGGCGTCCGATTGCAAGCATTGTGTCAGAGTCCTGTGTAACGCGGAAAGCTACAGGCCAGAATGAACACACATAACATTGATCGGCAGCACCTACAAGGGTACGTAAACCACCGGACGCATCCAGATGCTGGAGAGCGCTGTGAAACACTTTGTCCATCGGGGGTACCGTGTGGATGTCAGCTCATCGGTGAAGAGGCGCAAGTGGGTGCTTTGAGCAGATGCATGCGAGGTGCCTGGGAATGGTGATGGGCGTCCTGGCGTGCAGTTGATGGGAGACCCCGCCCACACACGGGCCCCAGGTGCCACCGGACCCCATCAGCACCTTGCTTTTAGTTCCTGGAGCACAGCCCAAACAACAGGCCTACAGCTTTATGTACGGCGTGGGCGTGTTCCAGCCTGGCAGCGCCCGTTTGCGCTCAGCGGCGACAAGCAATTGGCAGTCATGTGCTAGTCACGCCTGCTCACGCAATTACTTTCATGCCCAGAAAATTTTCCGTAACTCAGCAGCTCATTCATCGCTAAACTATTGTTTCCACCCTCGTAGCAGTTCCTGTCCGTCCTTGCCCTGCTCAGCCAGCATCTTAGCCATCATGGCCACATGGAAGCGCGAAGACGAGGTCTGCGTGCTTTCCTACGGACTTTTCTGCCTGAAGCACCGCATCAGCTTTCATAGCACGGGTACCAAATGCCTTGCCCCTTTTCTCATTATTCAAAACCGATCAACCTCTGGACTCACCAACAGGTGGAGCGAGTTGGCCCGCGATCACTACGGCCGAAAACCAAAAGATCTGACCTGGGAGGCCGTTAAAACACTGGATTTTGTGGAGGGCTCTTCATCGCCACAATCCGTAGCATGTCAAATATCGCAGCAGATCAGAAAGTTTGAAGCCGAACTTGACGTTGAGACGCTCCGCAAAACAGACCCCGGTTTGAAGTCGAACACTGATCACAATACCAATCCGCAAAAAAGACGACCAGACACATACGTCGACACTGCGGAGTTCCGATCCAAAAGAGCCAATACATCTAGCATGAGTCTCGTCCAGGTAAGATTATGAAAAGCCTCGTTCTCTGCTTCATGATGACTAAAAGTGAACTTGCAGTTGGGACCAAGATCCCAAGTCAGATCTACCCCCGTAAAGCATGCGCCGAAGGCACAGGGCTCAAGCGTAGATGACACAATTATCGATCGGACACCGCGTCGACCTTCTGTCTCAACCATGAGCCCGCCTGAATCTCCCCGGTATGGACCTCGACCGACACTCTTGGACGTAGAACGTCACCCCTATCAAACTCCCGTGGGACAAGTTCCACTAGACATTTCCGACGAATGCGCTGAAGACTTCCGCTTGGCTCTGAAGGCGATACTTTCAAAGATATCAGACACCTTGAACAGCTTAGTCCTGGACAAAGAACTTGACGATAGAGTGATTTGTGCTGTGGCTGATGCTCGTCGGAGTCTGAAGAAGGTCCATCACACATACACTGCTACCACAGATTTGAATTGCTCGCAAGGGTTGTCGAAACTTTTCAAGTTTCAGGATCGCATTGCCATGGTGAGGCACCAGTACAACGTGAACAGTATTCGGCAAAGACTACACCCATCTGAAAAGGGGATCCTTGTGGAGCTTCTTCGTCATCAGCAGGAAGAGCTCTCTCTAGCTTACAGCTTCCAACACGAAGACGCGAGGCTACGTACTTTGACGGACCGACCAGTGGGGACCGATATCCAGCGAGAGAGGGCCACTTTGAAGACAATCTCCAACCATATCGAAGAGTTTTCACGAAATTATACCTACCAGCTAGCGATCAATCTTCCTTCCTTTGATGAGCTAGAGCGTCAGCCCTCATCAGGAATGGCTACTCTGATACTCCGCAATTTAGGGGTCCAGAGCCAGTTGACTGCCATCTCCCGGAGGAGAAGGTACGCTTTCTCACAGTCTGGTACAGCAGCCATGATGTCCGCTCTTATTGTGGCAGCACTCTGTCACTGGGTTTATGAAACAGCATTTCCTTCGGGACCAGAGGACAGTTATTTGAGGTATCAGTTGATGCGTAAATTGATACCTCATCTCATGGGTAGCTTAGGTAAACTTTCCCCGCGTCCTCCCATTTTCCTTCCATCTTTTCGCCCTGCCTATTAACGTAACACAGAAAAGCAGGCAACACTAAATGACGTCGATCAATTGGTTCAGGAGGATTACTTAAAGAACGAGGTCTTCTTGAAGCAAATTCTAAGGCCAAAGGCCACCCTTCTAGCACGCCGGCTTTCCAAGACCTTGGCTCCATGGATAACTTACAGTCCTAGACTTCTCGGCCGGTCCATCTCGCCTTCTGCCGCAGCCCAGCCAGATACCGATATGCAGTCGAACCCTTTCCACACATGGGGTCAGCCCACGGATGAATGGGAAACCCGAGAGCGGCTCTTCACGGCAATATTTGAGGAGGCACTGACGCAGAAAGCGGGGATGCTGCTGAGCGATGAAGAGTACGAGATGATGCTTCCTCCGCCTGGAACCCCCTGGGACGATACAATTATGGAAGCCCACGAGCACAATCGCACTCCTGCTTGTCCTCCCGCTGAAGTCAGTGCCTGCCTGTCCCCAGCCTTGTTCGTATACACACCAGTGGACGCTGAAGATCTCGAGCCGCAACTTGACCAGCTACGCCAACCTCTGAACTACAAGAGATTCCGGACCTTTGACAGTGCCGAGAGAGCACGCCGAAAGGGGAAGTGCATCCGCAAGGCTCAGGTTGTGCTGCGGGACGTCGAGAGTGAACTTCGCGGAACGCTCACACCATCATCATCTCATTCAAAGTCTTTGCGCGGCCACCCACATACTCATTCCAACATTAAAAGGGACTGGAGAGCATTCGGGGCAAGTGAGTCTCGCAGCGATAACTCACACAGCTGGAGTGGGTGCTCTAGTGGCATTCCTCAGCAAGCGGATCGCCTGTCGTATGGGGGCGACCGGGAGTCCACCCTTGAAGTTTGACCATGACGGTGGCCTATCTCATGTAGCTTTACGAATTCGATAGTTGTTGAATAGATTTCATTTATCACAAATACCTTGGTCACATAATGCTCGACGGATGTTTGTGCTTTATCTACTGCTGCGTGTAGCCAAAGTCAAAAGCTCCACGAAACTTTTCATTCTTCCTTTAACCTATCCTATTCATAGTTCATACAATATCACGTCAGTTGGACAACAGGATAGAGATCCTCCCTTCACGAAGACTAAGAGCTCATACTCATTTTCGTAATCCAACTTATGCCGCAATATAAGTCTGAACGCCTCACAGACTTGACCGTTGATAGACAATTATTGGTGGTGACTGGATGCGACTGGTGCGACTGGTCGTGGCTGGATGCAATAGTCAACGTGACCGTGGACGCGGTGCAGCGTGTGAGCGCGAATATTACCAGGACTGCGCGGTTTTATCTGAAGTGATTGGGCTGTCTAAAACTCAAGACGGCACAACCGGATGGTTCCTCCTTGCCATAGAATAGGGGCCGCGTTATTGTATATCAGCTCAACAAGACTGGTTACCGCGAAGTTCAACATACCCGCATTCTTCCCTGATCTACTCCACGCTACAAATTCCCTGGCCTTCCTGCTGTGTTAAAGTCTCAACCATCGAAGACTAGCTTTGCAGCACGGAAATCTCGCACAATACCAGAAAGTTAGCTCGAGACAAAGGCCTATGTGACGTTGAGCAGTAAAAGATCACGTGTATATCACATAATACTGTCTATCTGAGCCACTATCTGGTCAGCAATCTCTTGAGGGAGGCGCGCGTGGATAGCTCACATTCGAGGTCAATGATAAGCCCAGATTCTGACTGTATAGCCGG
The DNA here is from genome assembly GCF_010093595.1 of Mytilinidion resinicola. Classification (NCBI taxonomy): domain Eukaryota; kingdom Fungi; phylum Ascomycota; class Dothideomycetes; order Mytilinidiales; family Mytilinidiaceae; genus Mytilinidion; species Mytilinidion resinicola. Next base: position 292,812 of record NW_022985447.1, on the reverse strand, counting down.
TCAACACTTCGCGCTGATTGGCTCCGCACAGTTACACCATGCGCAGTCTTTCGGGATGTCATTCACGCGAATTCACTCTCATCCATCCATACAAGGCTTGCAAATATCCTTATTGCAGATCTCACGACATATACGCTGAGAGAAAGATACTATATTTCAAAATAATATGGCCAAGGGCCCGTAATTCTTTTTAGATGAAAGAGTAGAGAAAGTGACCAGACTCAGACGTACATAAACGCCCCCCTATATTCTCAGGTTGTGAAGAAGCAGTTCTGTGTTGATTTGAAGAGGCATAAGGCCCGTATATATAGCCTATGAAAAGGGGGGGGGGGGGTACTCCCCTGTTCCCCCTTGTTACGGATATGGAAGGATGTAACGCCACTGACACGCTAGTAGTGGCAACCTGAGTTATATTCACATTTTCTACCATACTCGTTCGGAAACAAGTACAAACACTAGCTTAGACTTATGCCTGGAGACATAAGATGCAAAGTGTAGGCTCGAGCACGCTAGCAACATGCAACGCTTCACTATTATAACGTCGCATTCCATTGGGAATTATGGTCCAGACCTTCTGCCCTTGCTCATTCGGAATAGGGCGGATCTGAGCTCCTTATCAGGGAGATTTAGTAGGAGAGAAGCTTTGGTAAAGCCTCGACGACAACAGGTTTGAAAGGCCCAACTTCACCATCCTCTAGCTGGAAGGCATTCAGTAGCGTGCCCAGAATGAAGGCGACCTGCACGACCTCTGGATTTTCATTAAACAATTTGCGAACTTGTGCAGGGATTCCCTTATAGACCTCCCCCGGAGCCCTCTCTCTGTATCTTCAAACTCAGGCGGCATATAGAATTGGCAGCTGGTGAAAAGTGATGAGAACTCTGGTGTATTGCTATGTAGGAAGATAGGTATATATAGGCGTAGAGGAGTCAAGTCAGCTGAGAGAAGGAACCTTATTTAGCTGAAAGGTGACGCATGCCAGCTGAGGAATGGCGCTAAGGATGCGCTAGTATAGTAGCGTTGGACGGCTGCCAGGAATTACCTGTTGGAATACCCGCCGTCAAGTGTATGGAGGCGGCTGAAGCCCATGCCAAAGGGAATAGGGGTTGACAATTCCCAATCAATAAGGCCAGGTACCTCGCAGTTGTCATATACCATAGTATTAACGTTGTTCAGATTAAAATAAGAGACAAAAAGTGGTAGTATTTAAAGCTGATCTAGTTTACCAAGCAGATCTCTCGCAGCGTTGTGGAATTTATAGATTTATTTATTCCGAGAGCATAGAAGCAATTCCAGATGTAGGCGGAGCTTTTAATCAATAACAAGCTTACTGCTGCTCTTAACATAACCTTTTAACAGAGAACTTTATAAATGTGACCCGAGATTAACCACTTTTCTCTCTTGCGCCATCCAACCATGTCTTGCCTAGAATGCACGTCATCCAATACGCCCATATCCCCTTATGTTTCAATTCCTCATCCTAGAGAAGATGAACATTCAGGGACGACTGGCCTAAGCACTTTCCGCGCAAATTTGAAAGGCTTAATATCTAGGGGTTTAGGGCGGAACTGGATGACAACCTCTTGGGCATTTTTCAAGGTTACGATCATGGTCCTACTGAAAAACCCTTGAGGACGTGGGCCGCGAGCCTTTGTAGCGGCAACGCCCGAGTGCAATCGGGCTATTTGCCGCGCCTTTGTGGCCTGTTTCATTGCTGCATTTAAGCCTTTGAGAAGGTCGGCATCAGAGGTGATTATAATGGCCATGATGTCTTAGGCGGTGGAAGAGCGTGGTTGTGATGAAAGAAACAAAATCGATTGTTAGATGTTTATCTAGTATGAGCTTGCGAATGCTAGTACTCAGGTTGAAATTGATGTGAACTCTGATTTCTATAGACGTCTAGCTAGTTGTATATATACTAGGGGAAGGAAGGGGGGCCACCCCCTGGGTGGCGCGCTAGTAAGTTCAGCTGAACACTGCACAGCTGAGCTTTCAGCTGGGTTCTCCACAACTGAGATCTTAGCTGGGTTCTCCACAGCTGATGTTCGGAGAATAGCTTTCTAGCATATGAGTTGTTGATCCTAGGTTGTAGTGCTGCAACCTGAGTCTAATAACATCGCGAACCCCACTGCAAGAAAATTCTTAAGACTCTTGGCACACTCAGCTCATACGGTACCATCTCAGGATGCCCCAGGAAAGACAGATTGTCGTTTATAAGTTAATGGCAAGTCTAACAGCTCCGTTGAACTGATGGCGGTTACTCTGGAGAGAAAAAAGGAGGGAGGTAGTGGACCCGGATTATCTATCCGACCTTTATATGCAACGCTGATTGGCTCGGCTGCAATAACTTTAGCGCACTGCTTACTAAGCGACATGGTACCCTTGAAGAACTGGATGCGTGAGGCTAGAGGAGATGGAGTACGTATTTTGAGGCCCATACGTGTAATCAGCGAGCTGGATAGACGTGAAGTAAGTAGATATATAGAGGTTTGTTGTTAAAAATGTAAAATTATACCGCTAGCGGGTTGAGTGAAAGCATTCTCGGTGTTGGAGCTCCAAATCGGTGATAGCGCGGACTATTGCCACGTGACTGTCACGTGTCCGCTTAACTATGGCTTACGTGATTAGTCACTTGGTCCTTCACGGAGCTAGGGTATTCTCTTGCGTGCCCCAACCTGCAGTGCATCGGATGAAGTAACGAGGGAAGAAACGCGATCATCATGTCTTTGAATTTATCACATGTTCGTATCTCAGATAGAAACATGAACTCACATACAAAGTCCCCTCCACCAACTCCTCAACCTCCCCACTCGAAAATCAGCAACGCCCAATCTTGCCCCCAAACCGATTCCTCACAACACCCCACCGCACAGCCTTCAGATGTGTATCGACATCATCCGGCGGCGGATGGCAAACCGCGCTAATGACTAAACTGCAATGTTTCCGCCGACGGCATCCTCAACGTAAACGGTCTCATCAGCAAGAAGAAAATCACAGCCAGCATGCCGATAAAAGCGATGGCGAAAACCAGCAGGCTGAGACTTGAGCACCCACACCGCCGACTTCGATGCATTGGGCTTCAAGTTTCCCTGGGCGTCGCGCAGATCTATGCGGAGGAAAGACTGCGACAGCAGCCAGTGCAGGACGCCGGACATGGTGGTTAGGGGGATGGCCCAGCGGTAAGGGACCTGTAAGAAATAGGCGGGCCGCTGGGCGCCGGCTGGGTTGGTGACGCGGAGGCCTTTGCGGGTTGTGGCGTGGCTGTTCCATTCAGTGATGAAGGAGATGGAGGTGCAGAGGCGGTTCAGCGCAAAGTAAGATATTGAGGGGGTATCTGCGGGGCGTTGGCTAACCATGTGTTGAATAGAACGCTGCGGGGAGAGAAAGACTGGGCGGCTAGTGGGAATAGTCGATTGGAAGATGTGCCCCACGCCCAGTACCAACCTGTCCCGGACCAGCCGTCTGTTGGCAGTGGCTTTGCGAGAGCGATAGCGTAGTCCGCAGTCATGAAAGCTAAGATGGCTGCGATACATCTGATAGCGGGTTAGTCGCTGCATATAGCTGAGTTAGATGATGGAGCATACATGAAAATGTTTGACCTCAAACGTCCGTGAGTATAGCTTCCGTACCGTCGTCGAGGCAGCTTCCAAATCTTTGGGTCTGTCTTGTTTCTACGTTTCATCTGCTTTACCAGAGTGTCTTTGCCGAGAGAGCAATAGTCTACGGTGGTCCAATCTGGATGTCCTAAGAACGAAGTGATTGCATCGCCTTGGGTAATGAGGTGTTCTGCAAAGATTGTTTCATGGTTTTGTAGACCGCAAAAGCTTTCAGAGCATTGCAGACAACCACAACGATCATGAATGGTAGGGCAACTTGCACCGCGCTGCTATTCTCTAAAGGCTCGCTGTAGGCAGATCCGATATGCAGACACGGAACCGTCTACGAACGAGGAGTCACAGTAATAACGCCCTTCCAAGAAGAGTTTCAAGAAATATTGAAAGTCATCACCTGAGGCCAGGTGAAGTTAGGCATGTTCAAGAGATCGTAAAGAGCAAGATTTCATATCAATTGCTGGGCCACAGACAATTCGTAAATTTGCCCCCTAGTGTTACTTCCCCCTAGACGGATGGTAATAGATAATGATTCGTTCCGCTGTGTCGGCCAATACAGGGGCTGCCATGTGTCATCAGCGAAAGTGGTATTGTCCAACGATTTGTCGGGAAGCTTGAAAGTCCAATTCCATCTGTTGTCGATGTCAATTTGGAAGGTGACACTGTCGGCTAGTAGGTAAAGATTGCCGGCGTCAAGAACGTACCTAGTGTCGTATAGAGATTTCCATTGGTCATTGTCAAGCGGACGGGCTTTCGACTTGATCTGGTCCACCATCCGCTGATCTGTACTGTTGACAATTTCGATAGAATAGTCTTGACCTGCGGTGACACCAAATATGGCAGAGTTGTACCTGTTACTCGATTATTCTTTCTTATTAATTCGATCAAGCAAAACAAATACTTACATTAGATGCAACGGTACAGAACTCGCTGCCAGTACGCCTCAAATAATCGATCGTCGTCTAGACATGTGCCGTAGGTTCCGGAAGCTCAGAATACCAACGTCCAGCCACTTTCTTTGGGCATGTGCTGTCCTTCCGAGTCGGGGTGCAAAGCAGTTGCATGCAGTAATTGCTCGACGTAAGAAGTCCCGTACTGAGAATATTGATGAGTACATGGTATATGGTGCTCAACCTAGCCATTTTACTCGAGCGGCCTCGACTTAAAGAGCCTATACCATCTTTGTAGCCTCCATGGTTGATGGCGCCGACTAAGACAATGATGAAGTTGGTAAAGAAGGCGAAAATGCATACGCCAAACGCTACTTTTCTACCAGTGCGGGAGTCAAATCTTCGCTGTATCATGTTGATTATCGTCTTGCGAACACCTAGGTTCCGGCGGGACTTCGAGTGTGGCTGCGACAGAAGGAAATCTGGCTCAGCATTGGCCTGAAGGTTCCCATCACGCGAAACGACCCCATCGGTGCTCTGCCTGTGTATAGTTAGCCAAAACATATCCAAGGAGGGCGAACGCTCTGCAGAGACGCCTCGCCTTGACGGCATCAATGACGTATGGGATGTTGCAGGGTGATCCGCCCCGTCTTCTCCAGATCTTTCATCTAGTGATACCGTAAAGAGCTCCATCTATACCGCTTCAGGCGTTTGTTTACACCAATCTGGGGTGATAGAGGAGGAAGTTTAAAATCTTAAAAGTTCAGCTCCATAGAGCCATAGATAGACCATGCCTTTGTCGGGGGGTTGATGGTATTTGAGGAAGCTGTACTACAGCCTTGCCAGAGAGTTATCTGGGCTCCTGCAGGCCGTGAGGCTGTGGGTGGTGACTTGGTTTCTAGCCACCAACGGCTGTTAGTACCCGCCGTGACTAGCCAGAGTCTCATGCGTGGTAGCACCAATCGTGGGGTGGAACAACTTCCCGGGCTCTCTTGGCATGCATCGAAGTATTTTAAGTTTCGACGCAATGGAAGATTTAGGCACCCTGTACGTCTCCATCTCCAGGTTCCCTACCATGACTGCAAATAGTGAAGAACATAAATGGTAGAAAAGAAAGCAAACGAGTAATGGCCCAAAGCAACTGGCGGACTTGGGAAACCGAATCGCGCTGGCCCCAAAAAAGGACAAATCGTATGTTAGAATGCCAAGCACAGTTCTTCCCATATTTCTATCAGCCTTCAAACCTACTCGACCTCCCCAGATTCACCTAGAAACTACCAGTATGTGGAACACGGGAACAAGAGACAGCGCGATGGCGATTCAAAAACAACATGCACACAAACCCACCACAGAACAACCTCGCTAATATTATAAACGCTAAAATACTAACAGCAGTATATCCTCACGCTTTATACAACGTGTCCAAGAACCCCTTCGCCAAATCCACCACCACACTCTTATTCGGCAGACTCCCCGCAACCCCATAAAGCGCCGCTGCATCACCTTTCACAGCGCCCTTCTTCCCCTTACCTTCCGCGACTCGCTTCCGCTCTTTCTCCCTAACCTCCTCAACCACCTCCACCAGATCCGAAATTAGCTTGTCTGCAGCGACTACAATAGGTAGCGTCACAGCGACATGAATCGCCGGCGGATTCTGCAACGCGTTAAGGTGCCACCCCTTCTCGCCCATACCATCCGCAACATCGTAAATATCCAGGGAATTCGACAAAAACGCAACGACCGACACTAGCGGGCGGCCGATAACCTTGAGATCAGTAGCGAGATTCGGGTCTTCACGGATCGTAGACTCGATCTTCTTAGCCGCACCCACAATCTTGTGGCACGAGTCTACGTAGCCGCTCTCGCCTTGCTGGACAAGGGACGCCCAGCAGCCTGCGATGAGCGCGCCAGGGCGTGATCCAGCAATGGAGGGCGAGGCGTAAACGCCGCCAGACCAGTCGGCGCAGATGAAGTACTGGTACTTGCGGAGCGCGTCGGAGCGGTAGAGCACGGTGCTGTTACCCTTGGGCGCGAAGCCGTACTTGTGCGTGTCGCAGCTGATGCTGGTGACGCCTTTGAGGCGGAAGTCGAAGGGCTCGGTCTCGAAGCCGGCTTTGGCGAGCAATGGGACGAGGAAGGAGCCTAGACAGCAGTCAACGTGGAGAGGGAGTTTCTTGCGCAGCGCGAGCCGCGATAGCCCGGAGATGTCGTCGATGATGCCATGGGGGAAGTTGGGCGCAGAGCCCACGAGGAGGATGGTGTTTGGGTTGATGAGACGGGATACGGAGGGCAGATGGACTTTGTAATGCGGTGCTTTGCAGGCCACGAGGTGGATCTTGATCTTGAAGTACTCAGCGGCCTTGCGGAAGGCTGTGTGGGCTGTTTCTGGGAGAATCCTAGAGTAATATCAGCACTCAGGTCTTCGTGTTTCCTGGATTTTGGCTGGTACATTTCTGGCTCCGTCACCCCCCTCTCAACAAACGCCTTCTGCCTCGCGCTCAAACAAGCCATAAGAATCGACTCCGTCCCACCACTCGTCGTAACGCCTGCAGCACCCTCCGGCGCATTAAACAGCGACAAGACCTGCCCACATCAGCACCCGTCAACACAAACCCTTCACCCCTCCAAACTCACCATTGCCACAACCTCCGCCTCCATCTTCCTCACGCCCGGAAAAACATCCGGATGAATCGGATTCGCCACGGTAAACTTCCCAAACGCCTCCGTCTGTAGCCGCAGCAACGCCTCCCCGCCATGATACACCGCACCGCTCACCCGCCCGTCCTCCCACCGCGTATGCTCCATACCCTCCATCGTCTGCAACGCCGCCCGCACCCGGTCCTCGCTCCACCCCTCCGTCGGAAGCGCCACCGTACGCTCCACCCCGGGTCCAGTGGGTACAAGCCGCCGCTCCAGCTTCAGCAGCGACTCGGCGATCTGCGTCTGCACCTTGGTGCGCACGCCGGGCAGGCGGAGGAAGATGCCATAGAGGGTGCGGCGGGCGGCGACGTACGCGTCGACGATGGAGCCGGCGACGCCGCGGCCGCGCAGCTGGTAGAAGGCGCGGCGTGTCCAGCGGAGGAGGAAGAGGAAGAAGATTATGTTGCGGAACCTGTACGTCGCACTCGTCAGTACCGTGACATCAAAACCATCGAGGAGGTCATTAGGGAGATAAAGCCGTACACGTCGATGTTGAGCGCGAGCAGCCGGCCCCGCGCGGCGCCCGACTGCGCGCGGAGGGTGTCGCGCAGGCTAATAGGCAGTCTGGATGAGCCGGGCATGGTTACTGCAGCGGGGAGGGAGGGTGGAGGAGAAGCATTAGAGGGCGGAGATGGGTTGGGTGGTATTAGCTGGTTGTTGTAATTCCTGTACGTCAGGTTTGGCGATCCCGCGGCCCACAGCTTCACATGGAAAGGTGTCCGATGCTCGGCCCGCTTTGAAGGACTTTTTGGGAACTGTTTGCGACGACCGTAGCATTTGTGAGGCGCATTAATCAATATTATATTGGACTACTACCCTCACACTACGGGAACTATGCTACGCTATGCCTTGTGCTGTGGAGAGGGTTGCAGTAGGTGGTAGCTTTGTGCACCGAGGCATGAAAGGCTTAATTGACCAATTCACCAATCAGCAACGGGCAGCAGCAAGCACTACCTGGTACTGCTAGCTTCACATCTTGTACGCTTCCTAGGAAGTGGTATATCTATGTGTCTATTTTACGGCTGGTTCCATATTGAGCGAAAGTCAGAGGGAAGTGGATCAAGACAAGGTGTGCAGCCACAAGCTGTATTGATGATGGTCCGGAAGCTAGCTATTGAGCGGAAGGAGGAAAGATATAGTTAACTAACACACAAGAAGCTGCTGAGTAAGCGGCTAGACAGGAAGAGGTCACAATATGAGGCTTACACCAATAGCACGCGTTCGTGCCTACGTACGTACAGATCATTTCCGGGTCTGCTTGTAGTAGCAAGTAACGCGGTACTTGCGATCAAGATTCACTGTCGCTTTTTGAATTTCTGCTAGTAGGAAGGGTCATGCATATTTACCCTTTGCCCAGTGAACATTCAGAGATAAAAACTTTTAGTTCCTCTCATAATGAGCGTCTCTAATAATACGACCTTGAAACCTACTCCATAAAGAGAATCCGGTAAGGATCCAAATCAGTCATTACTGCATCCATCAATCATCCAATCATAAACCCCATCAACGCTTTTTCATTCAAATCACCGCCCAAGACCACCTTCTGCTACTCCCACTCCCTCCACGCCTCCGCCAACTGCGCCGCCTGCAACCGCAACTGCTCCCGCTCCACCCCACTCCGCCACTTATCTCCCAACAGCCTAGCAATCGCCTTACTCTGGCTCTGCAAATCAATCTCCATCTTATTCCTCTCCAGCGCCTTCTTCGCGAGATACCCAAAATCCTCATCCTCAACCGCACGCTTCCAAACACGGCGCATGCGCGGCGAGTACAGCTGGCAACTCGTCCCAAGTGTGGGCTCGCCCTTCACAAACTGCAACGACTTGTTAAACTCCGCCGCAATCTTCGAGGGGTTCTTTTTCATGGCTTCCGGCCAGACGAGCTCGTCGAAGCATTCCTCGCAGACGGCGAATTCGGGGAGGCGAGGGATGAAGTGCCACGTCTGGTCTAGAATGAGCTGGTCGCGCGTGCATTCTTGCTTGTACGCGTTTTCCTTAGCGAGTTGAATGAAGGGTCGGAGGTCGGGGGAGCGGGCGCGGCGGGTGGCTTCTTCGTCTAGTTCGACAAGAAGGTCGAGATAGGCGGGGAAGCGGCGGGATGCGGTGCGGAGGGCGCACATGTAGGTTTTGCGGGAGTCGGAGGGGTAGATGCGGGTAAAGGCGCCGCGGAGGGAGGGGAGAAGCGCTTCGATTTGCTTTAGGTCACAGGGGCAGATGGCGAATTTGGTGACGTGATCACCGTACGAGTCTTTGATGCCGTACCAAGTCCCAGAGATCTCGAGATTGCCAGGGCATGGTTGCTCAATTTCGCGGATGGTAGCGAGGCGGTATAGGAGGTCTAGGCTCTTGTGTTTCTGCTTTACCATAAGTAGCCAAGCTAGTCGGACCCATGGCGAGCTGAAGTCGCAGTTCCTCAAGATTCGTTTTTCATGTACGCGGGTTTGCTTGAAGTAGGGGGCGAATTGGGTGTCTTCAAAGACGCCCTCATAGCAAGTTGGGCAGACGTCAAAGTTTGGACAGTTTTCAAGGGTGTACCAATCGTTAAAGTTGCTTGAAAAAGCCAACCGTGGGCACGACGGCAATGGCTTATCCAGGGATAAGGGCGCAGGAGCCTTATCGACTCGACGGCCGTCATAAGCTGAGGATGAGCGATTGGAATTTGCCCGCACCCTAGCCAGCCGTGGGACTTCCTCTGCAGCACTGTGACGGGATGTGACAAGGGGTCGAGACGATACTTTCTCATCACGTGATCGACTGACAGTAGGGGACGACGTCACTGGCGACCTGGGAAATGCTGCAGTCGCGGTTGGAATTGGTGTCATATATTGGGCGGAGTTCGGTTGAAACTGGTACTGTTCTACCGAAGGCATGAAGGTCTCGCCCGGCAAATCGTCGACAGGATATGGTAAGGTACTTGCCGGCTTGGGCGGCCGTGCAGGTGATGGAGATTGGACATCAATCCGCGGAGGGACAATCATGGACGGTTGCTTGGTGTGACGAGAGCTAGGCCTAGGCTCGTCCCTTCTTTCGTTTCTCGTGACTGGGGGAAAAGTGGAGTGCCAGTCTACATCATTCGCGTCAAGCGGCTTAGGTGACGGAGGGGGCATGGATGTAGTATGAAGGAATGATATTGGCGAGCCTGCTCTTGATGCTGGCCTTGAGCTCGGTCTAGACACGGGTTTCGTACGAGGAGGGGAATCACGGAAGTTGCTTTGCGCTAGTGTAGGAGACCTGGGAGGAGATTGAGGCCAAGGCTTCTCCTTGACTAAAGGAGACCCAGGCCGACTTTGAGGGTCTTGGAACCTTCTTGGACTCCTAGCATAAGGAGTCTCAACAGGGGGGTTCTTACTTTGGGGGATCTGACGAGGCGCCGATACATTGTGCAGATTAGAATTAGACGATCTTGGTGACGGTGGCGCCGTTGACGTCTTGGAAGAGCCCGAGCTGCCGCTACTGGAGTGTTCGTTTGGTAGCCGAGGATTTGAAGAGCGCGGGGAAGTTCGTGGGTCCTTGCCTGGGCCATTTAGAGATGTACTTAGATCCTCCTTCTGCAGATCCTCCTTGACAAAAGAGTACCGAGCGGGGCGTCGCTCTGCGCGAAGGTGGGCTGAGTCATCGTTGTCAAGATCCGAGTCGTCAAAGATATCGAGGTGGCTTGTTCTTGGTGACTGTGCAGAGTCGTACCGCCTGTGCTGTGGTTGAGCTGACTTCTCTGGCTTCGAGTTCTGATCCTTGTAATATTCCCGCGCTTCACCCTTCGGCACAGACCTTGGGATGCTTGACGCTTGAGGGGTGAGGGTCTCTGGAGAAAGAAAGTACTCGGCAGATGTGCGGGAGGGATTCTCCTTGGTAGGTTTGGAGATGGTGTATGGGCTCGGCTCCCTTCTTAGAGGAATCGAGGGTTGGTGAATATCGGTTTTCAGATGGGGCATATTCCCGCGTTCCGCAAAGCTCCTGCGTCGATTATCCCTGGGCCCAGGTTTATCCGTGCCGTGTCCAGGGACCAATACGAAACGCCTCTCGTCGTTCAGATCGCTTTTGGGCTGCTCCACTTCTAGCATGATCGGCTCTTGATCGACAGTGCCCCGCGAGCGGGCCTCACCGCTTGATTCATCCTCCAGGCCAACCCCACGGAGCTCTTTCGCGAGGGAGTCTATCTCGTTCTCTACACTCGGCGAGGGAGGCCATCGCGGCTTTTTCCGAGGATCTGGGCGCGGAGGATATGCTGGGGAGCGCGGGGGGAGTGTCGAGTAGGAGTAGCGAGGGTCGTAGGAATACGAGTGAGCGGCGGGCATGTCGTAATGTGATGTGGGAGAGGACGAGTAGATGTCGTGCTGGCGCGGCTGTTGGTAGTAGGACTCATGGCGTCCGGAGTGGTAGCGGTTTTCGTGTGAGTATGCCATGCACGGAGCGGAGCGGTCTCACGAGGACAGGACGTGAGCTGATACCTGAGGAGAGGACGCAGGGTAGAATTAAGAGACAACAAAACGAGTAGTAGCGATGGGAGATGGGAGGTGAGGGGTGAGAATGAAGGGTAGGACCTGTGGGTAGAACTGCTGCTATTACATACTCTGTAGTGACTGTGCGGTAGTCGGAGGAATTAAGTGGTGACGAAAGGCGCCCTGCGCGGGGCCTCGATGCCGCCTCAGCCCGTTCCTGGCCCACCGCTCTTCCGCCCAGTCACCAAAACACAACCTTACGACGGCCTGCTCCCAGGGTGCTCGAGAACTGCTGTTCGCCATTACACTAGGTGTGCTTCTAATTTTTGCAACGTTGCTGCTGCTCCTAGGCATACAAGTATGCGTGAGCCCTCGGTCACGATTGTTAAGTCCTGGTTTCCAATGTTCTCCCGCGTCGTTGATCCGTCTCCTCTCACACATCCAAACGTTTCTGGGTACGTGTCTGTCGAACGTTACGCCTCTCACGACTCTGCACGCTTCCGTGCCACTTCTCCAGTACCACGCAATGCAGCCTGTCCGAACGTTGATCGACGCTGTTGCGCTCTCTTTCAACGACAGTGCTGCTTCCGCCACCTGATGCGGCATGCGATGCGTTACCTATGCGATAAGATCCATGGACGAGAGCAATCTGCCAGCTCGAAGCATCGATTGTTGATACTATACCCGAAAACCGTTCAGACGAGAGCTTGCACGTGTACGTTTTCACGGTGTCGAGTACCCACCGGCCGCCTCCGATGTAGCGGTGGAAGCCCTGCGGTTTTCTCCACACAGCCACCGCCGCTACCCGCCTCATCGATGCATCAAAGCCGCGAGCTGACCCCGAGCCGCATAATCTCACCTGCTGAGTATTCTCATCTTCTCTAAGACTGGTGTATATCTTGAACACCGTCCTCTTTGGTCCGGCAAGGCAGACGAGTGCTGCTGAGCCGCATCCATCCAGCCTCACCACACGTGACCTCCGGTGAATCGAGCACACCCGCAGACATCTACCAGCTTGACCATCCGATACTATCGAGTGTTGATCAAAGGCTTACCGACAGCTGTTTAGTTACGAAAAGAGTCAATTTAAACGTTGCAGACTGCACCAAAGTAATACATTTCTGGAGCATGGATCCCCAAGATGTGCCGTTATCTTGGGAAAGACCTCTTGATTTCCGTCTATTGAAACACCACACCAAGAAATTATCATATGATGTAAGCGAGCAGTTGTTCCCTGATCTAGACCTAATACTCGAGAGAAAACATACAACACCGAACAGAAGTCTATCCCGGAGAGAGCATGCCACGAGATGAAACCCTATCGGAAAGTCCCATCGCGTTCCATAGGGCTTGATCATACGGCATCGTTCTTCATGAATCGGCGTTCCTCCTCATATCAGTCCGGCGTGCCCATAGTTGGGCCGATTGATAACACGCTTCCGTCGCACAGGAAATACACTGTTCCCACTGTTCAACACCGAGTCAGCATCAGAGCTAAATGGACCACACTTGAAGAATCGCTCACACGCAAATTTGTCATCGCCCAGTCTCCCATCCCCGCATTGCGCACTCACAAAACTCTCGAAGTCATTCCGGCATCTTTTCGGGCTCAATACAGTGACTCCATCGATACACTGTTCACCAATATTGACCATGGCCGTCACGGACCCGCCCGCTGTGGCGTTACCTGCGACTCCTGCGCCGAATGGATAGGGCGATTTACCGGGCGTGCATCCCGACACAGCTTCGCAGGCAGTTGCTATTGCCTCCCGCGCCGTCTTCAACGATGTTGAGTGATGGGCGCAAGTAATGCGAGTTGCGTAAGAGAAGGATGCGCAGGAACGCTTGGAGATGTCGGTTATGAATGGCGATGGCGCATCTGGAGAGAGTGGAAAAGCAGAGGCCGTAACAGCAAAAAGCAGCACATTGAAAAGGAGTGAAGGCATCTTGGAATACCAGGAGTTGGTCAAGTACTTCGATCTGCGGTCTGGAAGTCGAGAAGCTTTAAGCACACTTTCAGGGAGACGGGCTTGGATTGAAATAAGATGCTACGATCTCGAGGCTGGCATCCAAATTCCGTGATCGGGAAATGAGTTTCAGGTATGTCGGTCTCCAGACGGGCTGCAGGTACGCTGCAGGTACACTGCAGGAGAGCCGATAAAGCCGTTCACAGTTCGTCAACGACACCCGACGCACGGTCTTATCTCCGCTCTGGAGGCCATCGAAAAGGTAAAGCTTCCATGTACTCAAGACGTGCAGCCCCTGACTCTCAGCGGGCTCAAGGATGTGAGTCCGGAGGCGGATCGCGTCTCAACGCCTCTGTGCAACATTGTCGGCCTTCCCCACCGGAACCGAGAGAAAGATTACCACAGGCGGGCAGATCTCTCGATCGTCAATACTGGCGGTATTCACAAGACTTGCTGACTTTGAAAATGCAGTGCCAAAGACGTATACTGACTTATAGGACTCGGATTAAACTAATGCTATTCATCGGCTCCTATGCAACTTACTTCGGCGCACCCACATATGACCCTGGATGAGATCTACTTGCTTTCAAACGGAGTTTCTTCAGGACGTTCCGCCTGCGGTGTGATGCGAGCAAGATGTCTCCGCTGTCCATCGTCCCAGTCCAAAAGCGCGGAGTGAGCCGTCACTCGGTTCTGCCAAGCGTTAGAGGTTACTCAAGAACCAGGGCTGCAATTCACTTACATCCCAGACAACGACAGTCCCAGGAGCCCATTTCACTCGTGCTTGGAAGTCCTGTCCCTTTGCGATATGATCAAAGAGGAAGTTCAAGAGGTAGTCGCTTTCTTCCTTCTTATATCCGATAATCTTGCGGGTGAATTGCGCGTTCACAAATAGGGCCTTCTCGCCCGTCACTGGGTGGGTTCGTACGATCGGGTGAATGTTGGCCACAGGCTCGCGTCGTACAGCACCGCCTCGGCCTCGGCTATTATCGGCCTGCTCATGACCGGAGTGTACTGCCTTCAAGCCGTGCAGACGCCTTTGGAACTCAGGCGACAAACGTCTGTACGCCTCGGCCTGGTTGACGAAAAGGGTATCTCCTCCAGCCACTGGTCCGTCTAGCAAGTACAAGAATGTAGTTCCCGGTGGCTGCTCTTCGTATGTGACGTCCGAATGCCAGGCGACCGAATTAGTCCTCGTCTCGAAGAAGTCGCGCGCAGTTGTGTCTTCCGCCCCACGGTGGACCAGGTGAACCTCAGGGAAGCCTTTGGGAGCACCTGATGTAGGATGGATATGGTGGCGTCCGAAGTAACCTCCGTAATTTAGAGCATCTTGAATCGGCAGATCGGCGAAGTCTTGGTTTCGGAATGCTTTTCTACGGTTCAGTAACGTCCTGATGGGTGAATGATGGAGCCCGTACCAACGACCTTCTTTTGGGCCACGAACAACGCCAGCTCATCTTTCCCTTTGTCAGACAGCTTGCTCAATTGAACACCTTCGACTTCTGCGCCGATGTTGGATGTAAGTTCTGACACCTTGGCATTTTGGAGCAGGTTCGGGAAGGTAGGATCGGCGTCTTTGCCATGCTCCTTGTGCGTGAACGGTTGCAGGGGCTCGTATCTGGGACGGCTTTAGCACGACGTGCATGAGCTATGATCTCATCACTCACTTTTTCTCGAGGTCCCAGACCGGCAAGTAGTTTGGGTATTTCGCAGGAGGCTGCTTCGCGGTTCCCTTGGTCTCAGCCTCACTATTGAACACTTTCGGGCCCGACGAGAACGCTTCCTTGTAGTCGGCAAGCCCTCCAGACGCCACCACCTTGCTCGCGGAGCGAACGGGCAATTGGGGGGTTTCGATGAGAGCGGGAGCCATTGTCAATGCGGCTGTTTCACTCAAATAACTCGTTCAAGAGGGGTAAGGAAGCCGGAACAAGTCTGGATTACGGCTCCAATTTATATACGAGTTCTGCTTCATCATGGTCGGAATTCACGGCAATTAGCACCAGCAACCCCTCACTGATTATCCAGACAATGGAGGTAAGCTAGCAAGCGTCAGGGCAAATGGCGAGTTTCAACGGGGACATGCGACGAGGCACCACAAAGACGTGCAATCATTATCTATACGGATTGCATCACTTCTGCACAGATCACGACTCGACCGGGGTCGCGTGGTGTAAGTGGCTGCGACCTCCAGTTTTCCAGGCCATGGCGAATCCCGTGCGACGGCGATCCCCGCTTAACTGAGTTCTGACGTGCTTCCAGATGCTCGCGAGGCCGCTCGTCGTGGAGGTGGAGGCACGACTAAACCCCGGCCAATCACGCCATAGCACCTCCAACCTCAACGCCCTGCCCTTTCGGTCCGCCAAGACCACTTCCGGTGGTTGATGCAGCTGGATGTCGCACAACCTACTCCAAATGGCCTAGCTATGGATCGCGAAGCCTCGTGCTTGCGTGATTCGAAAAACAGTTCTCCAGAAATGCTCATAGGAGGCCTGAAGTGACTGCTCTGACAGTTGATCCAGCATTTCGCCGCGGCCGACATCGCCCACGGTGAACCAAGGATTACCCTACGACATGATATTCACGCAGTCGTTTCTGTCAAAGCACACCCTCCACGGCGTGGGATGTCTCGCGACTGCAATGGCGGTAGATTCCCACGGCAGAGGCATGCTATGCGAGTGATGAAGAACCCGGCCTTGTACGCCGGTATAAATAAGCCTTTCCAAGTCCCTGGGCTGGCCAAGCACGCGATTCCAACTTTAGACCGTTCCTGACATCTCTCGACTCGCTTGCTGACTGAACCATGAGCACGCCGTTCGAATCAGACAAGGATCTGAAGACCGACTATGGCGTCAGCGAAGCCGTCGACGCCAGGCCCACCAATGGAAATCCAAAAGAGAGAGTGACCTTTGCGACGGCAGGAGTGGAGTCTTTCTACGTTCCAATCGATAGTTACGAAGGGCGCCATCGCTATGATCCGAAGTTTGAGTGGGAGCCGGCGGAGGAGAGGAAGGTTGTGATGAAGGTAAGTCCTCGCTGACTATCAAGCTCTTCCTTGTCCAATTCCCTCGTGTATCAATTCAAGACTCTGCAGAGTCCGTACACTGATAACATGTAGATCGACAGACGAATATGCACCTAGGTGTGCTTGATGTTCTTCGCCCTCCAGCTTGACCGAGGGAACATATCGCAAGCTCTAAGCGACAACATGCTAAAAGACCTGAAAATGAACACAAATGACTACAACTATGGCCAGGCCATTTTCTATCTCTGCTTTCTCTTTGCAGAGGTCCCGTCTCAGCTCGTGTCGAAGAAGATCGGCCCAGATAATTGGATCCCGATCCAAATGGTTTCTTGGAGTTTAGTCGTTAGCATGCAAGCATTCTTGAGTGGAAGGTCGTCATTCTGCGCTTGCCGGGCATTGCTTGGCCTAATTGAGGGTGGCTTCATCGTAGGCTCCACCATCACGTGCTCGTGTCGCGACCCTATATGAGCGTCTACTAAGCAAGCATAGCCGGACAACATCCTCTACCTGAGCTATTTCTACACAGGGTTCGAGTTACCAGCGCGGTTGAGTTGGTTCTGGGTGTCGTACTGGTTCACGCAAATTGTTTCCGCATTCTTTGCATACGGTGTCTTGCATCTCCGCGGCCATAATGGCATGGAACGCTGGAGGTGGCTTTTCGCCCTTGAAGGCATGCTTACCGGCGTCATCGGCATAATCTCGTACTTCTATCTCCCGCCTTCTCCAACGCAGACCGCGAGCAGGTTTCGCGGAAAAGGTGGATGGTTCAACGAACGAGAAGAGAAGATCAGTAAGCTGACTCCTCATAGCCTACATATTCCGAACATACTAATCGCCCATCAGTGGTCAACCGCATCCTCCGAGACGACCCTTCCAAAGGCGACATACACAACCGCCAAGCCATCAGCTTCCGCATGTTCTGGGACTGCCTCCAAGACTACCACATGTGGCCCATCTACCTCATCGGCCTCACCTGGCTGATCCCCTCCAACCCCATGACCGCCTACCTCACGCTCCAACTCAAAGCAATCAGCTTCAGCACCTTCGAAACCAACCTGCTCACCGTGAGCAAACGCCTGCACCCCCTCCCTTAACCCCAACTAAAACTCCACCCCTAGATCCCGGCCTACACCCTCTTCATCATCCAACTCCTCTTGTGGACCTGGGTGTCCGAAAGCTGAACCAGCGCTTCCTCGTCTGCCTCGTGTCGCAGATCTGGGCGCTGCCGCTCGTCGTCGCCCTCGAGCTCGTCCCCGCCGACGCCTCCCACTGGGCCAAGTACGCCCTCTCCATCCTGCTCGTCGGGCAGCCCTATGTGCACGCCATCCTCGTCGCCATCACGTCGCGCAACGCCGGCACCGTGCGGACGCGGACTGTCGCGAGCGCCATCTAGAACATGACGGTGCAGGCGGGAAATATCATTAGCCAGAATATTTACCGGGATGACGATAAGCCACTGTACCGGCGCGGGAATAAGGTGCTGATTGCGATTTGCTACTATAATTTTGTGCAGTTTTTGGGGGTGAAGTGGTTTTATGTGTGGGTGAATGAGTAAGTGGATGTTCCCGGGGAAGGGGATTTGGGTAGAGAGGTTTCTGTGCTGACTGGTGTCTGTGTGTTATAGGAAGCGCCAGAGGACGTGGGGGGATGAGTCAGGAGGAGAAGGAGAAGTATTTGCAGACGACGAAGGATAAGGGGAACAAGAGGTATGTTTCATGTATGTTTCTAGTGACAATGGGTCCACTCTAACGCAGACTCCCAGGCTCGAATTCCGCTTTGCGCACTGAATGGGATGTGGGAGATTTTAGACGGCTTTGCAACGTATGTACAGTACATGCCGAAAACCCTTCACTGTAGAATATGTTATAGACACATAGAAAGCTACGAATTGTAATATAAGGAAGCCGGATGAGGGCATCTTCAAACCATTTACATCTCTAGTGTGAAAGAGATACCCTCTGCACGTGACTGAGACTACCCAGAAGGGCAAGGCTTGGCGGCCAGGAAAAGTGTGGAAGGCAGAGAAAGATAAAGATACCAAGAGATGATGCACGATTAGTAAGAATCTCTTGGTTCTCTGCTTTCCACACTTTTCCTGGCCACCAAGCCTTGCCCTTCTGGGTAAAGATTCTGCATTATCCCTGCCTTCCGCGCGGTTCTGCCAAGCCTTGCTTCTTGAGAGATGTGTCACGTGATGAGCTCGAAGTAAAGGGTACGAAAATGTGCATGATGGGTAGATGTTGAGTAGAACACCGGACTTTTTGCCTTTTCACGCGGCTCGGCGGTAAAAAGCTTGCGACTTGCTAAAGAGCACGATGTGGTTCGAGAAAGCGACGACGATGAAGGGCACCCGCGTCTATCAACTTTTCGTTTCGCATGGGGTCAATTTTGTAAAGAACTTCCAACCAAAAGCGCCCCACAGGGCGTGTGTCCTGCGTGTTTTCGATCTCCCTCGGCGTGGAAGGGCCGTTCGAAGGGTGTGTTGTGGGCCCAGTGCGTATGTACAACGTTTCGACTCGAAACAAGCGCGTGGTGTTTTGATCTAAGATCTCGGATCTGAAACTCGGAGTGGCTCGGGGATTGAAAAGTTTTACATAACTTGCCCGATCTATTTTGAGGTGGGGGGCGTTGGATTTTTGAAAGAAACATGGCGCGGGCGTTCGTTGTTGTGGGATTGTTGGAGTTGGGTGTTGCGAAACAAGCGTCCCGTCACTTTTTTGTTTCTTGTCCGTTTTTTTTGGCAACACCCACGTTCCATCCCTCCAAACAGAAGTTATGGCGTAATGTGCGTTGACGCGCACTCCACCCTGCGTGCGTGCCTGCCTGCATGCGTGCATCACTGCATCTCGACAAGATTTGCTCAGATATTGGACATAAAGCGGGAGATAGCCCCGCCGATCACGATGATGGAATTTCTATAATCTGCGGCCGTTAGAACAGGGGTCCTTGATATATACCAGCATCTCAATCATCACCCCGCCATCCCCAACGCCGTCCTCAAAATAGCAGTCTCATCCCAACGCCCGTCGCACGGCAGACGTCGTAGAACTCAGCATTTCGTTGAGGGCTGGCTATCTAGTGGCGAAACCTAATCTATACTCTACAGGGGGTTGGAAAGGCCCGAGTATGACGCGTCACATGTATCTCTCAGTCACAAGATTCAGATTCAGCCATGGAGATATAAAAAGTACAGGTTTCGCTAGAAATAGAATCCTAGGTATTGATTGTGATTGTTGTGCCTTTGCAGCACATCCTTCGCACCACCTCAGGTAGGCAGGAATATTATGTTGTATGTGGTGATTTATGGTAAACCCGCTAAATGCTCCCTACTTGCTTGCTCCTCTTCACCGTGAGGAGTATATTGGTATCATAGAAATGCGCGATGCGATGCGATGCGATGCTCAGACTCCAGAAAATGCTAGGGATTGAACCTTCCCTCCGTGAAAAACGCCGTGATGCCTTGCCTCCTGTCCTTCCCTTTCCTTTCCTATCCCGCCACCCCATGCAAATGTGTGATGACGCGCGTCCTAAAATGTCTCTAATGCTTGAATTGATGACCGGCCAGATCAATCAGCTGCTGTCGTCACTGGTGGCGGGGTCGCTTGACGAAGAGAATTTTCCATTCCCGATCGGCCCGAGTGTCCACACCCATTCCCGCCGCCGCTTCCTGCGCCCGGCGACGGGGGTTTCGGGACACGAGTCTTCGCTGTCGGATTCCTCGGAGGACGAGGAGTCGCGCTTCTCGCCGGTGCGGGGGCCGCGGAGTCGGAGTGGGGATTCGGTGGAGGAGAAGGTGGGCGAGCTGGATTGCGAGATTGGCGAGGATGGGGCCGGTGACGGGGTTGTAGAGGGTTCGGAGGAGGAAGTGGATAATGAGAGGGTGGATGGTGAGTGTGATAGGGACTCGGGTTCTGATTTCGACTCGGTCGATTGTGTTGATAATGTTGAGGCTTCGGAGCTTGAGGATGACGATGTGGAGGATGATTCGATGGAGAGAGTTGAGCTGCTTGAAGGCTCAATGTCTGAGTGTGCCAGGGTGTATGTCGAGGTGGTAATCTCTTCCTCTAGAGGTGTTCGGAAGGATACTTTCTTCGTGGCGGGGAAGAAGGGTCGGTAGGGCGCCATTTTTCGCGGTCTTATCGATTGTGCGGGACTGTTCGAGAGTATGGAGGGGAGGTTGTGGGAGAGCTTATAAGGCACTTTGATGGTCGCCGAATCAGTGGAGGAGGCTGATGTCGAGCCGGAGTTGAGCGTGGAGGCGGAGTTTGGAACTGATGATGTGGGTGTGCTGGTATCTATCTGGAGGGCCGTCGCGGCGCCAGAAGCTGCCTGGCCTAGTCCTGAGATTGGCACTGAGCTGTCGATTGATAACCGTGGCTTGGAGGGTCTGCCCAAGGCTGGCGCGGCCGAGACAGGTGCCTCATATGCGTTGCTGAAGGTGTTGCGGACGGTGGGGGAGACGGCCGAGAGGGTCTCCAGTCGCAGACTCGCCTGCTTGCCGAACAGCCGGGTCTGCTGGGTGTTGAGACTGAGTTTGGGACGCAGCGGTGGTTGCGAGGGTTGCGAGGGCCGCGAGGAGGGCTGGCGCTGGGGTAATATGGGCAGCGAGGTGGTCATGGTGGGCGGTGGCTGCTGTTCACGCGGCGAGGCCAGGGACTGAGGGAGGGCGAGCATGACGGTGGAGGTTGCGGTCGTGACCGTTCGCAGTCACGCCGGGGAGGGGCCTCTGATAAGAGGGAGGGCGGCGCGGGGCGCTCAGGCGCTGTCGTCTTGGGAGGAGGCGCAAGGTACGATGGCTGCTGACGGCGATGGATCAGCAGGCGTGCAGGCGGCGCGGGTGGTGGTGTCGTGGGGCTGGCGCGAGGCTATATATTGGCAGCGGTCGCGGGGTTTCAGGCGGCTTCGCGGAGGGGCACGTAGGGCATAGAGACGGTCGAGGCATGGTTTCAAGTGGCTGCGGCGTCCCTTTTGTTGCGCTGCGACGCTGCGGCGCTGCGACGCTGAGACGCTGAGGCCGACGGCAGGCTGTGGGGCGTCGAGGCAGGCCGCGCGTGTGAGAAGCGCCCGTTCGGACCCTGTCGGCTCCAGTCCAGCACGCTTGCCGGGGGGTTATTTTTGGCCCGATGCGCTATTCTAGTTTCGCGGCGCCCTCCATCCCAAGCGTCGCCGGCCACAGCCAGTCACCACCGAACCACCCGCAACGCACCAACTCGTGCGCGTCGAGCTCCTCCAGCTGACGCGGGCCTGGACGCGCTTTGCGTCCCCTGAGCCTTGAGGCAGCTCCAGGCGTGGCCGGTCTCCTGTCAGTCTCCTGGCCGAGGATTTGGGCCCTCCAGCCGCCATCGTCAGTGGCAACAGGTGTGGCTGACGGGCAAGGCGACGAGCGTCCCGGCAGCCGGGTGATCCAGCGCTGTGGCACTGTATTGGCAATATTACACGCTCACGGCGAACTCGAGACGACGTTCCACGCCGCATCGTGAAGTGCTGGTCGGCATCCCGTTCCGCGCCTTCGCGCCTTCGCGCCCGCCAAGCCCGTCCTGCACCTCCCCGGCGCCGTCACCATTCACTCCCAGCGGAAGGGCCGGTATCGACCAGTGACGCATCGCAGCGCTCAAGAAGCCGCCGACCTCGACCACTCCCACAACTAGCACTGCGATCACTCCAACCCAACAGCCGCGCCGCTGCCGGCTCCAACACCAACTCCTTCATCGCGCCCCGTCGGCGCCTCTTGCACCGCTCCGTCTCTCGCGTCGTCCTCATGCCCGAATATGCAGTCCGGTCGACGCAGCAACGCCCGTAAGAGGCCCTGCGAGCAAATCATCATCCACTTCGTACGTATCGCCCGTCTCGCCCGTCTCGGTGGCCTAATTTCACCTCCGTTCTGCGCCTCCGGCCTCCAACCTCCTCCGCCCGATTGCTAACCCGTCGCTGCTATATTCGCAGGATTACGTACGTTTTGTGTCTCGCTATCCGTATAAGGCCTATACACAGCATGTCACTGCGCAAGTTTGCTTCTGTAATACGAAACGCTGACTGGGGCGCTTTCTAATCCTCCAGGATTGCTTCTACGCTTCTGTTTTTGAGGCTGAGACGCCAGCCCTGCGGTCCCTGCCGCTGGCTGTGCAGCAGAAACAGATTATCGCCACGTGCAACTACGAGGCCCGCCGTAGAGTACGCCGCCTTATCCCACGGTCATCAAGCAACTGTGCAGTGGTGGTTGTGATAATGCACGTAGCCGCTGACATGGACCAGGGCCTCCGCAAGCTGCAGCCCATCAAAGAAGCGAGGAAAATATGTCCCGATGTCGTAATCGTGCTTGGGGAAGATCTCACCCGCTTTCGAAATGCCTCCAAAGACCTATATTCCTTCCTGCGAGCATTTTCGTGGAACGCCAAGGTCGAGAGACTCGGGTTCGATGAGGTGAGGTTGTCGCCTATTGCTCGTTTCTGCTCAGCCTCCAACACACGATTCCCGATCCTCACCGAACACGACTCGAGGATTAGGGCCTGTCAGTCATCCTGCTAATACGAAGACCTGCTAGGTATTCATGGATGTTTCAGATATTGTCGACTACAATCTCACCCTGCTGAACCCGAATGACCTAGCCAACTCGTTCTTTTGCCTATCCAAAGCCGACCCAACCCAAGGCTTTGCTGTTGATGCATCGCAGGTGGCGGGTCACACTTACCCTGGCGAATTGCAGGATAAGCTTCCTCTAGACGCTGGGCAACTCCATGCACTCCGGCTGCGGTTGCACCTTGGCTCCCATTTGGCGATGCACCTACGCCACCAACTAGAACAAGTCAAGGATTATACCTGCACCGTTGGCATCTCAACCTCTAAGCTACTTGCTAAACTAGTTGGGAATTTGAATAAACCCAAAGGGCAGACCACTCTGATGCCTCCGTATAACTCGGACGTTGGAGAATCGGACAATGTCACCACATTCGTTGACAGCCACGAAGTTGGCAAAATCCCGGGCATCGGCTTCAAGCTGGCCCAGAAAATTCGTGAGCACGTCTTGCGTAGACCTGCCGAATTTGACAATGGCTTTGTGTATGGTGGCACGAAAGAACAAGTCCTCGTTCGCGACGTGCGAACACATCCAGGCATGAATGCTGAAGTGTTAGAAAAGGTATTAGGCGGTCCGGGCACTCCGCACGGCATCGGAGGCAAAATCTGGGGGCTCGTAAATGGAGTAGACGAGACCGAGGTAGGCCAAGCACGCGAGGTGCCTAAGCAAATAAGCATAGAGGACAGCTATATGCGACTAGACACCATGGAGGAGGTGTTGCGAGAGCTACACACACTAACCAGAAGCTTAATCACTCGCATGCGCATAGATCTCCTGGAAGACGACGACGAGCTCAACACAGACTCGGTCGCCGCAACCGGTGGAAAGAGATGGATAGCCCATCCAAAGACCCTCCGCCTGTCGAGCAGACCGCGTCCACCGCTCAACGCAGATGGAACTCGTACTAGAACCTTCAATCGTATCTCACGCTCCGCGCCCTCTCCCAACTTTATCTTCAACCTGACTGAAACGGTCGATAATCTTGCAGAGAAGCTGGTCGCCGAGGTCCTGCTCCCGCTGTTCCGAAAACTACATCCCGAGAAGAGCGGCTGGAACTTGAGCTTGATGAACATTGCTATCACCAATATGGAGGACACAGCAAGTGACACCAGAGCTGGGACAGGGCGGAACATTGCGAGGATGTTCAAGCAGCAGGACGATGTGCTGAAGCAATGGAGAGTAGAGGATCGAGACCGTTCGCCTAGCCCGGCCGCTGATGCCACGATGGGAGAGCAGCCAGATCAAGAAGACCATCTAGGCAACAAAGAACAGCCGGATGAAGGTGTCCAACTCAAATCAACTCCTCCGATCACGCACCAAGGCTCCGAAGATATCATACCACGCTCCCAAGACAGTCGCGCAGAAGAGATCGGACAAGGCTGGGACAGTGACGAAGAAATGGTAGATGAGATCTCGTCATTCAGATGCGACATCTGCGGTGCCATTATGCCAACATTTGCCATGGTCGCGCATAGCCGCTGGCACTCTGAGGACTAGTTACTGACTTGTAAAGTGTGCATTCACCATCTTGCTGGTTTAGACAGCCAGCAAGCAAGCCCAAAATCCCAACTTGGTCCCGTGCCGCATTCCAAGGCCAGTCATGTGGAGTAGAAGGCCACAGTACACTAAAACCATTTCAACAAGGAGCTGCCTATGACGAATGGATTCGCAGGCGAGGGAAGGAACGTTGTAGGAACGGTAGTGAAACCGGGCCCGCAACAGGTGTCAAAAGCCACATATTCAAAGGCGGTTTGGTATTTCCAAGTTGCATGTACTTGATATAAAGATGCCCTTAGAAAGTCAAACGCTTTTTTACCAATCACTCTCAATCTCTCTTGTTATAGTTTTCCTGAGTCCTCATCCACGCGACAGTATGCTACTTTTAACGAATCATATTGCGGTGTTCCTGCTCTGCGTAAACGTAGTTTTGGGTAATCCGGTCTACATCTTGCCCAAGGGAACTCCAACCACAAATTATGGCAGGTGTCTCCGCCTTTCCATCATACATCTTTCTTTCATTGACCATGTATAGGTCAATTACCGACTGGATCGGCACTCTTCTCCTCGTTTACCGGCGTTAGACCAAGTAGGACTACAACCGCCCTGGTGGGCATGTTCACATCCGATATTGAGCCCTGTCTTCCTCGATCTAGCGAGCTTACATCTTCCACGCCTACCGTAGCCATTTCAACGCTGCGTATGACGCTGACGACGCCGAAATTGGAGACGGCAGCCACGTCCTCATTTTCTGGAAACTCGTCCATCTTCTGTGGCACCGGAATGGCCACATATGGCACTGGAATCGCTCCTTTGTGCACTGCGACGGCTCCCTCTGGCCCTAGAACGGCTTCCCTTCGCACTGAAACGGCTTCTTTTCCTCCTATAATAGCTCCAGTTGCATATTCCAGAGCACTGGGTCCAACAAACCCGACTGCGGTTCAAGATCGTCAGCATCTAGCACATCGGCTCCAACGCTCAGCCTTCAGCTGGGCTACGTAACCTCATCGACTACTACCTCTGGGCCTTCGCCTACTGCGAGTAAAACGGGCAAATGCGACATGTACTTCTTCCAATCGCGCCACACACTTCAAAGGAGTGAGCTATCAGAAATTCTCGGAATACAGATGTCCCGGCCCTTCGACCCAAAGTCTACTGATCGTAGCTGGAGCTACGGAAGCGTTCTCGAGAAAGACTTGGCGGGCGTCGGAGTACTAAAGCTTGCAGATCCCTTCTTGAAAGGTACTATGGATATGAAATACGTTCCCGGCCCATGTTACGGTGCCTACGATATCCAGCTGACTTACGCGGGCGCCTCTTGGATGATGAGTGGGAATACGACGAACTATGATAATACGTTTAATGGCACGGATTACGCGACGGCTACGCATGACGACTGTGGGTATCTTGATGGGGCGCCGTTTCCTGTGCCTCAGACTCCGGTAAGTTGACGCTGTGTGATGGAAGGAGTGCCTGGCTGACGCAATGGAAGCATCGGAATCAAGGGAAAACGCAACACCGACAATTCAACTTTAGATTCGAATGCACCTACTACTCCTAGTGCGGTTGCGGGATTGCAAGCGCTCCGTGTGATTGGAGGAAGATCTTCACGCAATAAAGTGCGTGCCGTGTAGCACTGTAATGAGCAGGAGTGGTTGAAAAGGGCTGAGCTGCAAGATGCTCTACAAACACAGGCAGTATCGACATGCGTATTGTAGACCTACATGTCTTCGCACTTAATCCTGCCTTGCTTTAGGAGAATGCTTTGCGAGAATTGAGTGGGTAGCTGTACTACGCTATTTTGCGTTAAAATGCGTTTAGCTTTCCATTCCTCTACAGCAGTATACTATCGAGTCTAGTGCCACTAGCTTCATGGAATAGATACACCACTCTCAAGAACATACAAAACAAGAAGCCAGTGGTGCTAAGTGGTGCTTGATATCGCCTATTGCTGACTGGTGGAAAGATCAATTAAGCCTTTTATGCCCGCACTCTTTGCGATTGAGGGAAAGACGGGAGGGTTGATACTGCGGAGGCATTGGTGGAGGGGATCATGGGGTAGGTGTGAAGGTTAGGTCCGACGTGCTTGAGTGTTAAGCGCTAGTTGGAATGGATAGCAACGTTGTTGGTAGCATTCTCTATGGTCACGTGATCACGTCTTTCCTAGTATCAACCTCTTCACTACTCCCCTGCCCCCGCCTTCTACGCAAGAGCTAAGCTGACTCCTCTACCGCCGGCGGCTATGCGAACATCTCACATCTCACATCTCGCATCCGGCTGGCGTCTCTTACCTACCCCTCCTCATGGCCCGTGCACCTACCCTTTTCGGCAACCTCTGCACCAAAAAGCGTTGAGCACAGAGCGACCCCTCATCCTACTTCTAATTAATTCGTATAAATTCAACAGCACGCCTTCAGGGCCTATCCTCCGGCTGGATTAAGGAACAGAATATCGCGAAACTTTCTACCGGAGCGGAATTAAAAGAGAGTGGCGGGTTGGCGAGATATAGCTGCAGATCGTCTATCGCACATCAGGAATGTGTTTCCGTCTTGCGTAGGTAACTTGGCCGATCTTTAGCCTACACTGATTCCTCGCCCAGCTCTGCTCGAATATGAATGAATGCTTACAGGATTGATACTCCAAGTAAGTTTAGGTAGTGTCCGCTAAATGTCTAGCACATAGCCGCGGTTTAGATCGCCTCTTTATCAATTGGTAAGTCAGATCTAAAGGCGACGAAGTTTACTAACTTCTCTATGTTGCAGTTTTTACAATTGCGGCAATATAACGCTTATGAGTGAGTTGAAGCATAATGTCGATTCTCATAGTGCGACCACTATCTACGCCGCTAGAAGTACGTATAATATAAAACGTAGCTGCGCTGTTGGTGTGGGCATATTCGTTCCAGCCTAAAGAGTGTTTATCACACTATAGTCTTACAACGATATCGTAATCGTCTGTGATCTACTCGGTGTTCTAGCATTCGAGTATCTCAACTCGGCCTGGAAACAAGCTGCTTGAGACCAACGACTTATCTCTCTCAAAGAGCATATCTGGTCAAAATCTGAGCGTTGGATTTTGCACAGGGGCTCACGCGCTAATAGCTATTCGACTGATTGGTTGGTTGGTCCCTCGCACCGCCTCATCCAGATACGGGATTGCCGAGCTGCACTGCCACAGACCGTGCACTCCGCCAGGCAGTGCTGCACGACACTAACCTCGTACATTCGCTGAGTCAAAACCCTTTCCTTCATATAACTAGTCCTTCATTCATTGACCAACAGCCTTTCATCTCCCCTTCCCTCATCCGTCATTCTGTCGTAAGGCTCCCAGTAAAGCATGGGTCTCCGCGACCGAATCAGGTCGCTACGATCCGGCTCAGCCTCATCTTCTTCCAAAATTCCACTCTTTACACCACCGCCGCCGCCCGGGCACAAAGAACTGCATACTCGCAAGGACGAAAGCTGCCATCGCAATGCAAGTGTTCAAGCTATCTCAAGCGGAGCATGCGCCCATAAAAGGCTGGCCGCATGTCAGCTATCTGCAGCCTTGTGCTGCGCTTGCTTGGATAAGAGGCCAAGTGCTGCTACGTATACGGTATACGTGGATGGCACTGGCAATGTCAATCGTGGAACACGGTGGCGGCATTATTGCTCGGGTAGCGCAGGTAATTTGTTTTCTAGCAGTTCCTATTCTGATGTCCAGATTTGCTTGAGAAGAAAGCATATCTTTATTCTTCTCCTCACTTTGTTGTCAAAACCCTGTAATTTCGTTTCTCAAGTCACTCTCATGTCAATATCCAGAACCGTGGAAATACAACAAGGTCAACCTCAGAACCACTCTCGCCCAGCTTGCTGCCCATCTCCTTCCTCACCGAGAGCCTCTATTTCCTGACTTCCTGTCGTTACTTATACCTGATATCATCCACACAATGCTAACGACCCTAAAAGTCCACTGGACCCGTCAAGCACGCCGCGGCAACCGTCTCGAAAGCCCAATGCTCAAATACCTCCACCTTTCCCTATCACGTGGCAGCCACACATGCAATCTTGACATCCCGAGCTTGCAACCCGAGACTCTGAGCGTCGAGGAAGTCCGTGCAGATGCCGCACGGATGCTGGATGTCAGAGATCCGGCTGCTAACATCATTGACCCATCACGACTGCGGCTATACCTCCGGGGCGAGGAGTTGAGCGATGATACAATGAGTGCTACTAACGCAGGCATGGGGTTCGAAAGGTCTGCCGACGAGAGGATCGAGCTCTGGTACACCATCGAGCAGCGGGATTTCGGGGTGCGGATGCTAGATGAGCTAGAGAGGTTAGAGAAGGAAGTAGCAGTGATGGAAAAGCAGTTAGCAGACATGGATGACAAAGAGAAGAGGTACACATACTATCTTCTTACAATTCTCGTCCCTCCGCTAACCCTCCGCCTCCCAGCAATGCACCGGCAGTCTCCTCACCCCGCACCTGCATAATCTGCACCGACGCCCTCCCGCCCACATCCTTCCCACCCCAGCCGCCCACCGCCCACTGCACCCACAGCCCCCAAGTCTGCACCGCCGACCTCGACGCCTGGATCCGCTCCTCCCTGACAACCAAAGGCCCCGCCGCCATCGGCTGTCCAGAATGCGGAAACCACCTCACGCACCCCGACATCCACCGCCTCGCCGCCCCGCTCACCCTCGCCGCCTTCGAAACCGCCCAAACCCGCGCCCTGCTCAGCGCCGACCCGAACTTCCGCTGGTGCCTCTCCGCCGCCGCCTGCGGCTCCGGCCAGCTGCACGCCTCCGGCCGCGCGGGGCCCATCATGACGTGCGGCGCCTGTGGCTTCAAGCAGTGCGTCATCCACGAGCGGGCGTGGCACGAGGGGCTCACGTGCCGCGAGTTTGACGAGCGGGTCGAGGCGGATAAGATGGCGGGCGTGGATGCAGCGACGGCGAGACTGCTGGTGGAGACGACGAAGACGTGTCCCGGGCGGCCGGGGGTGGTGTGTGGGTGGAAGATTGAGAAGGCTGAGGGGTGCGATCACATGACGTGCTCGCGGTGCGGCGGGGAGTTTTGCTGGGTGTGCTTGGCGGATTTTGCGGGGATTCGGGAGTTTGGGAATGAGAGGCATGAGGCGGGGTGTAGGTATCATACGGGGAATTTGGGGGGGTAGGTGGGGAGAGCTAAAGAGGTGGAGGTTGGTGGAGTTGATGATATGTACTTACCCCTTGTATGCCATTCGTGGTAGAGGGTACTTTATGTACATCTAGGACATAAGGTTGAGATAAAAAAAACACATGAAGCAAAACATCCAATGGCTTGCACCGATTGATATTCTTGGAGAAGTGCCTACCACATGCAAACGCCAGGGAAATGCTAAATCGCAGGACCGTCTAAGCCACAACGCTAAGATATCGAAACAAAATACCCCGATAGTCACCGACAGAAAAGCGGCAAAGGTACTCACACCTCCAACCCTTTCCAGTTCCTGTATATCTTCTTATGCTGTTCCAAGAATAAGAACGTGAGGATCGTATGCGGTCCCATTCGTATAAAACTAGGCACCCAGCCCTTGAACATCCACCCCAAGCCCTCGGCGCGGAATATATCCGTCACCAGCCTGACGAGCCCTTTATGCTCGTGGGAGCTCATGACACGGGTCTTGATAACATCCACGGGGGAGCACACGGTCGTGGCGACGAACCCTGCCATGAACGAGGCGGAGAAGTGGGTCGTGAGGTTATCTTTTAGCGAAGTGTGTGCAAGTAGCAATCGTTTAAAAATGTCGTAGGTCGCAAGCTGCGACGCAGTCATGAGGATTGCCCGGATCGAGTTCGGCCAGACGCCGCGCGTCAGAGACTTGGGCCCTTCCTCGCGTGTCATTCGTATCAGCCCGTCAATTGCGTTTTTGTAATTGCGGCGTTTCTCTGGCGGAAGGGCGGCGTCGTGCTGCATGCGGACATTGAGGACATCGGCGGGGTTGCCGACTACACCGCCAATGAAACCGGACGCCGAGGCCATGCCAACAAGGACCAGGAAAGATGGGGGAGCCGTGGGCGTCGTGAAGTGGTCCTTGAGCTCTTCGTACACACCGAAGCGCGTCATGCTGTATGTGGCCTGGCGGAGGAGGGAGGCAGAGAGCTGCGCAAGAGCGATTAGCAATGCGCATAATAAGAACATGGAATTGGCTATCTTACCCCACGGTATAGGCCCGTTATCCCATCATCCTTGGCGACGTGGGCAAACATTTGTAGCATATTGAGCCGGTGGCCATGGTGCGGCTGTGTCTGGAGTCGCACCTTGACTATAAAAAAATTAGCAACACCCCGACGCGCCAATTGCTCCACAAACTCACCTAAGTCCAGCGGGTGGGTAATGCTCGCGGCGAAGCATGACGCAGAGCCGCCAAACCAAAAGGGATAGTGAATGGCGCCTTTCTGGGTGCTTTTGTCCTTCTTCACGGCCGCGGCGGGAGCAGACAGAGGTTTGGCGGTAGCAGACATGGCTCGCGTGGCATCCTTGAGAGAGCGCGGAGGCAGGACGTCACGGGCGGTGGTGATAAGTAAATCGAGTGAGGTTGGTCTTAGCCGTCAGCCTCCAGGCCGAATATCACCGATTTTTTAGGACGGCCCGAGCTTCGTAGGGACGATCGGCTTGGCAACGTTACTTTTCGGCGGGCGGCATCCGTAGCCGACCCTGCCCTCACCACATTTTCATGCATCGCTGTGGTTCCTGTCTATCATCTGCACGCGGAAGAAGACAACTGCATGGCCACTCGTGTAGCCGCTAGAGCCTCGTCGGCTGTTCGCGGGCCGCCTTCTCTGCTTTCGCTCGCTAGACGGCCGAGATGGAGGAGCCCTTCTCCTGTTCAGTCGTGCTACTCCTCCTCAGGTACGCGTCACATGATCTCACTCTCTCTCCACGTCCTCTTCTTGTAATCTTGGATTTTCTCGTCTCATTGGACATCTCTGCTATGCCTATACAATCCCTATTCAATGAGCTTCCTCACCCGCCGTTTCTTAACCTAATCAGCCGTCTCTTAAAATAACATCTCTCCTGTTATGCGTTTCAGTCATTAAGGTGGTAGACATAAAACATAGTTCGAATTTCATTCAATTTCGCTAGAGCCTCTCCGAAACTCATACTCTGTGAGACTGATAAGCGAAGACATTAATTTGCTAAAGCGGGTATTAGGTCCAACCTCAAGCATCGCGATTGAAGGTGCAGATGGAAAGACCTACAAAACCGATGAATGGATGAACACACCTCCTTCCATTCTCTCAGCCGTCTCAAAACGCCTACACTTACAGCCCGACCACCCCCTCGCCATCACCCGGCAGCTCATAGAGTCCCGCTTCCCAGGCTACGCCTACCACAATGCTCTCTTCCCCATCGTAACCACCCACCAAAACTTCGACTCCCTCGGCTTCCCACCCGACCACCCAGGACGCAGCCGGACAGACACATACTACATCAACTCCAAAACCGTCCTACGAACCCACACCTCCGCTCACCAAGCCGACACCTTCCGCGCCAACGAGACTCCCGGCTACCTCATCAGCGCCGACGTCTACCGCCGCGACGCCGTCGACCGCAGCCATTACCCCGTCTTCCACCAGATGGAGGGCGCCATGACCTGGGACCGCGACTCCGTCCCCGCCGGCTCCACGCTCGCGCAGCAGATCTGGGCCGACGTCGCCAAAATCCCCGCCCACCCAGGCCTCGCCGCCCAAGACCCCAACCCGACCATGCACCCGGACCGCAACCCCCTGCAGCCCGAGCACGCCGCCGACGAAGTCGAAGCCGTCGCTGCGCATCTCAAGCGTTCCCTCGAAGACGTCGTCGTCGCCATCTTCACCGCCGCCCGCGCCGCCACCACCACCCCTAGCGGCGACGCCCCGCCCGACGAGCCCCTCCAGATCCGCTGGGTGGAGGCCTACTTCCCCTTCACGTCGCCCTCATGGGAGCTCGAGGTCTTCTGGCAGGGCGAGTGGCTCGAGGTGCTCGGCTCCGGCGTCGTGCGACACAGCATCCTGGCCGCCGCGGGCGTGCCCACCCGCATCGGCTGGGCGTTCGGGCTCGGGCTGGAGCGCATCGCGATGCTGCTCTTCTCGATCCCGGACATCCGGCTCTTCTGGTCGGAGGACCAGCGCTTCCTGTCGCAATTCAGCGCCAGCAAGCCCATCGCGCGGTTCGCGCCGTTCAGCAAGTATCCCGCGTGCTTTAAGGATGTGTCGTTCTGGTTGCCGGTGGGTGCGGGGGGGAATAGTGCGGGGGGGCTGGTGGCGGGGTTTCATGAGAATGATGTTATGGAGCTTGTGCGGGACGTCGCGGGAGATTTGGCGGAGGACGTGAGGTTGGTGGATGAGTTTACGCATCCGAAGACGGGGCGGCGGAGTTGTTGCTATAGGATCAATTATCGGAGTTTGGAGCGCACGTTGACGAATGAGGAGACGAATGAGCTGCATGAGAGGCTGAGGCGGACGTTGGTGGGGAGGTTGGGGGTGGAGTTACGGTAGGGGGGTTTGGGGAGCAGATGAGAGTGTGTGTTGTTGCTGGATGTGGGCGTTGGGGGGATCGGTTTGTATGTATATATGTACGATAGTTGTAAACACCCCATTTCTGCAGACTCGATGGCCCTTTCCTGCGAGTACTACGGCCGGGCCGTTTGTGCCACGCTTTGCAATCATCGCTTCCTCCACGTCGGCGACATTGTCATTGATGCATCTTGGTATGCTCAAAGCCCTCCAATCACCACACCATCCACCCCATCAGCTATATCTCGCCAACCAGCGCCTCTTTTCGAATTCTGCCGCGGTAGAAAGTTTCGCTATGGTCTGTTGCTCAAACCAACTGCTGGATAGATGCTTAGGCCCTGTTGTTGAATTTATATGAATTAATTAGAAGTGCGGTGAAGGGCGCTCTGTGCTCCACACTTTTTGGTGTCAGAGGTTGCCGGAAAAGGCAGGTGCACGGGCCAGGAGGAGGGGTAGCTAAGTAGGGGAGGACATCACGTGGCTGCGAGGTTGATTCTCGGAGAGTTATGGGATCACGTGATTGTACAAATGCGATCAACAACACTGCTGTTCATTTTCTTCGTTCTAGCCTAGCATTGAACACTCAAGCACGACGCAAAGTATAGAGATATGGTATTGATCGTGCAGCGAGATGCATGTGGTTAGTAAGATTATCTGGCGCGTTCGTCTTCTCGCTGCGTACTTCCTCACGAACCACCCTCGCCAGGTCCACCCCAGCTTATCCTTGGTCCAGCACCAGTCCAAACGGCAACTATGCTCAACTTCAGAACTATACAAGCATGACTAACTGCAGGCTTTTTTCCTTTTGCTACACAGCAAGGCTACGGGTCTCGAGCAAAACGAAGCGCTCTTAAGAAGCAAACCATTCTCCTACCTCCACCTGAACCCGTTTCTCAGAGCGCTACGACCCCTCGTTGCACACGGACAATCCTCCGAATGGCATATCGGCAAACAGGCGGGTCGCAGGACGGTTGCAGAACGTTGTACGAGCCCTCGTGGCACGATAATAAAAGCCGAGAGCCGACACCGGGTCATATGTGTAATTAGCCGTGCGGCGTTTTCTGACAAGAAGCGCCTTCGGTCGTACAGACGGAAGCGGAGGAGTTCAGTCTGTCGCTTAGGACTCGATTATCGATAAACCGGTAGCCGGCTGGGTGAAGCCTGTGCGGTTGAGTTCGGGCGGCCGTGAGGTGAGGCATGGGTGTCTCGTCAGAATAGCCGTGTCTCAGTGGGGTGGAATGAAAGACTAATGAGATGGTGCGAGCGACTTTGATGAGAGCAGAAACGAACGTTTAACGGAGGGCTGGAGGGTTGATACAAGAGTAGTTCACCGGTGGGAGTGTGAGTGATGAGGTTCAATTAGATGTCGAATGAGGCAGAGAGTAGGATCCAAGAAGTGCGTGGAAGCTGGTAATCGGAGTTCGAATGAATGATACAGGTGAATACCTCCGTTGAGACTGTCGGCATTGGAAAAGAAAGGGCTCGCAGCCCAAGGCTTAGGTCTCGCGTTTGATAGCCTAGTTTCGGTTTGCTGGATCCAGAGCTCGTATGGTGTTGCAACTCCAGCGTTTCCCATGCTTGGAACATTTTGGGGCCTACACAACAGCACCAATGTGTCAAATTCTGCCGCTTCCTAGCGAGCTCTAGGGTAGGCGTGAAAAAGTAGAAGATGGAGAAGCCGAATCTTCTAGGGCAGAGGAACAAGCAGATTCACGATGATTCCCATTAAGCGTCCACTCAGCTTAAGATCGCCAGGCGAAATTCGCCCCAAACCGATCTGCCTCGTGATGGCAAGGGTGCCACGGCAGCTGGTTGGCCCATGAATCGTGATGAGTTTTCGGAGAGTTTCATGCTACTTCCGCCGGGAGCGTGGTGTTGCTATGTGGAAATCTTATCGATCCGTGGCTGGTATAGTGTATTGAATTTCTCCGCGCGCGAGGCCCAATAATAATGAGGCTTGATATGGAGAGGGTTCACGATAGGCGGACAAGCTACATATATTATGACGGAGCGAAACTGTCCGATTATATTACGCGATGCTTGAAGGGGGATATGGCTCGCGATATTGCTTTTGCAACGCTCGGAGGTGTCCCACGGATGACTCCACATTTTTCAGTCGGGAAAAGCGCCTCAAGTGGAATGAAGCCATCTCAGGTTGGCTTTAGAGTTGTAGAGAGGGAATTTCGTTGTCTTGAACCCAGCCTACCGTTCTATAGACGTCACACTCATAGTTTCGAGTTGGTTAGAGGGTCAAAATTTTTGCTCTAGGTACCGATGAATGGGAATAGAAACGGCACGATAGACAAGCCTTCGCTATCGCAACGGCTCCCCAATGAGAGGCGGGTTCGGCTACTGGATGTTTCACGCACTGATGCCCAGACGTCACAGCTGCTCCCAGCAATTCGGCTCCGAGATACTCGAGCCCATGCCGCATTGGCTGCACTAGTTTAGCACTCTGCAGCTGCAGGAACGAGTAGAGGGCTATCCTCAACGGTCCTGTGATGAACTCTTTCCGGCCGCAACGCACCAGAAGCGGCGAGGGCTGCTGACGATATGCAAGATGGGGCACATGTGAAGATGTGACTATCTTTCAGCGGGTAGTGCCGTGTTAATGTGAAGCTCGTGAAGGCACCCGTGACCGTAGGGATAGATGCAGCATCCATCGCCGGGGCAATTGGCTTTCCTGACGAACATTACGTGCATCGGAGAGCCAGGTGCAGGGGAGGTGGACATGGCGGCGGTGGGTGCTGCAGAATGGCAGAGGCTTCGGGCCGCGTCCCGCAGGCTCGAGGCCGGAGGTGCCTCAGGTCGTTTCGATGGCGCACCAAGCGGGACAGCTTCGAATTTCGTGCTGGAATTGCAAGGTTGGAGAAAGCAGGCGTGGGATACGGATGCTCCGATCCATGATATCGGACATTAGAACAGCGCTGCCTGATCAACCTGAATCGTCGAGAGGAGAAGATGTTCGTCCTTGATACTCCCTTTGTAGAGCGAGTTCAGGGGCGGTAAGCGTGGCGGAGCTCGCAATGGGCAGATCATGATTGTGCCTGTGAAGAGCGGGGAAGCGCATGAGCGTTCTTGAGCTTTAGGAGTGATGACCTCAGGGTGATGGTGCAGGCCGGAGAGACGCGGAGAGGCTCGATGCTGCTGGATGTGCCCTGAATGGTGACGGCACGAAGCTTGGCTCTCTTGAATTGCAGGTTGAAGCGGGGCTGGGGAGCTTGGGAGCTTGTCTGCTGAAAGAAGCCCTGGAGAGCATGCCGCCCTAGGCCGTTCCGAGGAGCGAGTGCCAAGGGAGAGTTGCGAGATCATCCCGGCCTTAACACATGCTTCTATGTATGTACATATGGCTTCTTTTTGCTGGGGAGGGAGGCCACCCTGCCATGCAGCTGTCAAACGCACGCGAGCTTCACGCCAAGGGGCGCCATCCCGTTCGCAGGGCGGCCCCAGCAACCTTCACCAGCACGCCAGCTCCTCAACACCACGCCAAATCGGACATGATGCGGGGCAGCTCGAGTCCCGCCCGGCTCGTCCTGCGCTGGGCGCCTGTCTCTCTCGCGTGGCCAGCGGGCCTTGCTGCACGGAGCGCCTTTGCGCCCTGTGCATGGTGGGCTCCATCTGTTTCTCGTGCTCAGCGGCCGCCATCAGCCCTCAAACACGCCCGCCGACGCCGTTCCGCGCTGCGACGGCCGCTCCGCCCTCAAAACACGAGGCGCCGCCGGGCACTACTGCCTCGCCCCGGGCCCTGGTGGAGGAGAGGAGAGCCGTCATGGCCTGCTCCAACGACCTTGCTTCGTCGAGTCTTCACGTCGTTCCCCGACAGCGAGCGCGCCGGAACGTCCCGGTACTCGAAGGTTCTTACTTTGGTGCGTGATGCACGCGGTGCAGAGTTCTGTATGAAGCCCATGGCGGGCACGGGCCGGGGCTCGATGCGGAGACTCGGCCTCCATACAGGCTCCCGCCGACGCCGCGTGCCTCTTCTGTACTGGCATACAGCACTCCCGGACACCCTCCTGGCTGCTTCAATCGTGTGCTCTCTCGATGCAGCAACAGACGGTCCATCTTCGTCGCCGTGGGATGCGCCGGAGGCATGATGGTCGCAGTACAATCTGGCAACACGACGCTGGTGTGACTGCTCTCGAAGCAGTCTCCGATCCTGTCCCTGCTTGGGACCTCCAGTAAAGGTGGCGGGCACTCACCTGCCTTCCTCGACATGAATCGCGCGCGGCCGTCACAGGTATAAGCATATCTATAATAGTCTGCATTATGACCCGGGCCTCGCTGCACCAGGCGCGCGCTCTGGCACGTCCGCCCTGCAGGTTCCCCACGAATCGTCCGCAGGCCTTGTCAGGCCTGCGTTTCACCAACATGCGGTCTGTCAATCCCCTTGCCAGCCCCCCGAGAGCCTAGACGCATGTCGCTACTATTGGTACTTCGCATTGGCCTGGGGTCTGCTCCTTTCCCTTGTAGCAATAGCAGTTTGAAGGAGCCACACTTAAAGCACGAAGCTGCCTTCTCGACGCCGCTGCAAGGGATCGCGGGCCTCATGTTTGACATGCCAGCCATCCGAGTCTCACAAAGATCCAGGTCCTAGCACGACGATAATAAGCCCTCGTGCTTGCTGGCCCTCCGCCATGACACACATCGCCAATTGCATGCGGCCCGACGTCGACAAGACAAACGTTTATATAACGCAGGAAACGCCGTCCGCTCGCAGCCCAGTAAGTTGTCCGCCACCCGCTGCATTAATGCCGCACCCTCCACTTCATAGGAGTCGTTCTCTAAAGGAAATCCAGGCTTCTAGAGAGACGGCAAAAGTATTTGGAACCCGCCCCTCCAAGCTAGGTTTGCAGCAGCAGCCGACTTCAAAGTATCAGCTCTGGCCCACGACGTCCAATAGAAGTCCCGTAGGATCCAACAAGCCGGTACTGCTTTCAGACAGGTCGATAGCATTGTCCATGGGCCGCTCTGTCACGTCTCTGAGTGATACTGCCGTCAGTCCCGATTCAACTCCATTCTGGCACAGAGGAGGTTCCCTTTCCAGGCGGCGAAAAGTCAGCGTTCCAGAGCTTGGCGGCACAATGACTACCGTTCAGGAGTCAGCTATAGACTCTCGTAAGTCTACTACCTCGGGATTATATGCTCTGCTAACAAATGTTAGCAACCATTCCTGGAAGACCCCCTCTCCGCAAATCACCATCTGAGGGATTCGGCCATGAACGATCTAGTAGTGCTCCTGGAACCAACTGGCGAACTGGTCCGTTTGGCGATGCTCTTGTCTCCTGCGTTACTGGCCCCTCATATATGCAGCTCGAAAAGTCCTTCCCTATGGTGCCCTCGGAACCTTCGAAATCGGAACTCCTTCTCCCATCGTCGGGTGGGAAGCCTCTGTCCCCTATACTCAGTCCTAGCGTATTACCCCGACCAGTCTTGAAAGTTGAAACCCAACCAACATTGCTAGAAGCCATAGATATCCCCCCTGAGGTTCCCCCAAAATCGCCCTTCGTCGAGAGAAGAGGATCCCCAGCGCCGAAGCTTCCATCAAAGTCCAGCAAAGCACAATTAACCACCCCAGTCACAGTCACGCCTATTGCAGTCTCACCGAGTAGTGCACTTGGAGGTCGCCGCTCGCCAAATGCCCTGCATGCTACTGCGATCTCAGCACCAACAAGCGCTATAACACCATTGAACGCTGTTGAACGCAGAGTTTCTCCAAAGGCGGAGGCTAGGCCGGAGAGGCCTAACATTCACGCTAGGAATAATTCTGACACATCAATACTTGATCGGGGACGACCAGTCAAGAGGTCCATCAAAAGACAACGCAGCCGGACCTGTTCTGAAATAAATGCCTCCGACACCATAGCACCAGATACATGGAAGCTACCCAAGGGCATGCGTGCCATCGATGCTTCTTCGCAGATGAATGAAGCTGAAAAGGAAGGATTACGCTTGCAAGCAATTGACCAGGCTGGGCAATTCGAGGTCTTGAACAAGAAAGACGTGGCTTCGCTGTCAAGAGTATGTTCCTCTCGTGTCGCCAAATTCGACGGCAGTACTAATCGTCCCATAGGAGCTACGCGCACTGGACGAAAGGTGCGAATACCTCCGTAAAACCTACAAGTCTCTTCGCGCAGGCCGCCAGAAGCTACACGGCAGGATGATTTCTTACCTCAAGCGAGGGGAGACTGTCATCTTCTCCAGGGAGAATCTGCTCAAACAAGAGGAGGCGCTAGCAGAGCTCGACGTCTCCATTGACGAGTTCATCCTCAAGCTCGAACAGGCAGAGAATCGACGTTTGCGCCTTCGCCAGAAATTACTGGAGCACGTTGCCGCCGCCCTGGTTCTCAACCCGCCCCCCTCGAATATCGCCGCAGAAATAGCAGAATCAACACCACCACGAAGCCCGGACAAGACTGAGAGCCCTACCCGGATCGACAGGAAAGACGTGGAGTCGATCAAGATTTACGCCGATGGTCATGTACTCAATCTGTTTTCCGACATTGAAACGGCGATCGGAAAGATGTGCGAAGCATGCTAGCGTCCTGCACAGGATTATGAGACAAGTGCCAAAAAGTACCTTCCTTACTCGTCACGGACAGCCAATGGTGGTTGCGCCGCGTGTTTCCGAACGGCATTGGAGAGAGGTGGCTTATATTAATTGTTCTTTTTCATGTGCAACCTCGGTCTGCTTTTGTGCCCCAACGGCGCCATTCTGCTATGTCTTTTCTACGGTCTTCATTGTTCAACGGCTTGCGTACAAAACGAAGCGACGAGTGTGTACGCGCTCCATTGGATGTTTTTCACTTCTTCTTCTGACGATACCCGGGCCGCCTCCAGCCA
Source organism: Mytilinidion resinicola (assembly GCF_010093595.1). NCBI lineage: Eukaryota > Fungi > Ascomycota > Dothideomycetes > Mytilinidiales > Mytilinidiaceae > Mytilinidion > Mytilinidion resinicola. The sequence goes on along the minus strand of NW_022985447.1, from coordinate 252,754 downwards.
GCCTTCTGCATTTGAAGCCCGTTCAGCATGTTTCTCGGGGCGAGCTTGGGGAGTTGCACGGCGTTCCTGCAGGTGGTGGTGTCTCTAGTGTGCGCACGGTTTCAGGGTGTTGCTGGAGAAAATGAGACGACGATTGCATACTTCGTATTGGACGCGCCACGATGGTGACCGTGACCGATTGCGCATCTCAACTAAAAACGTGAAGCTCGGGGCAGAGCCTAATAAAGCTGTCGCAGTCTCGGAGAGCGAATGAAGACGGGAAGGTCCAAGGGGCAGAGCCGTGGGGGAAACGACGGGTTGCAAACGCCGCTCCGTCTGTGCAGCAGTCAGCAGTGGTCGAAACAAGGTGGCCGCTTAGGCGAAACGTGGATGGGCTAGCGTGTCGCCAGCGCTAGCCCGAACATGCTAAGTACAGCCAGGCGTGCCGACCACGTGCACGGCACGATCTGACGAAGGGAAAATTCTCGGGAGTGATGTTCTTCCAGCCGGCTTGGCGCGAGGCAAGACGACGCGAAAAATCTAGCGGCATGGGTCGGCTTGCCGCTGCTCGTGCTTCATCATGCGCCCCCAACGACGACGCTCAACGCACCGGCTCACTGTCCGCCATGTCCACAAACTCCATCAAGCTGCTCACGGGCAACAGCCACCCCGTTCTTGCAAGGCTGGTAGCTGAGAGGTATGTATAGTTCCTCTAGCAACAATTGCTATCAATGCTCTTGCTAACGTTTGCCAGGCTTGGAATCGAGTTAACCAAGATCCTCGTCCTGCAGTACTCGAACCAAGAAACCTCTGTGACCATTGGCGAGTCTGTTCGCGATGAAGATGGTATGCTCGCCCCACTTCAATACACATACTCAATCTGGCATTCCTCGAAGCACCCGAACCTCTCTGACTCTTTCAGTCTTCATCCTGCAATCCACCGCCCCCGGCGACATCAACGACGGCCTCATGGAACTCCTCATCATGATCAACGCCTGCAAAACCGCCTCCGCGCGCCGCATCACCGCCGTCATACCAAACTTCCCCTACGCGCGGCAGGACAAAAAGGACAAATCTCGGGCGCCAATCACCGCGAAGCTCATGGCCAACATGCTGCAGACGGCCGGCTGCAACCACGTCATAACAATGGACCTCCACGCCAGCCAGATCCAGGGCTTCTTCAACGTTCCAGTGGATAACCTATACGCCGAACCCAGCACGCTGCGCTGGATACGGGAGAATTTGAATGTCAAGGACTGCGTTATCGTTAGCCCGGATGCTGGAGGTGCGAAGAGGTAAATATCACCCTGGAGATTGCGGATTCTACGCTACGGGTTCTAACGATGGGTAGAGCTACCTCCATCGCCGACGGCCTCGACCTTGGCTTCGCCCTGATCCACAAAGAGCGCGCACGCCCCAACGAAGTCTCGAAAATGGTGCTCGTCGGCGACGTCAAAGACCGCACCGCCATCATCGTCGACGATATGGCCGACACGTGTGGCACGCTGGTCAAAGCCGCCAGCGTCGTCATCCAGCACGGCGCTAAGGAAGCCATTGCGATCGTCACCCACGGGATTCTGAGCGGCAACGCCATCGAGCAGCTGAACGGCAGCATGCTGAAGAAGGTTGTGGTGACGAACACGGTGCCGCATGAGGAGAAGAAGGAGCGGTGCTCGCGGCTCGAGACGATTGATATAAGTCCGACGCTGGCAGAGGCGTGTCGGCGGACACATAATGGGGAGAGTGTGTCGTTTTTGTTTAAGCATGCGCCATTGGATTAGAGATCATTTTGCTGGCGTTGGTGGGTTAAGGGCATAGCGGGCGATGATCAATAATTATGCGTTTGAGCTTGTATACAATAAAAGGTCTCTATTGGGCCATACGTTAAACATCTTTAGCTTAAAAGTTCTTCCTTTTGAGTTTAAAGTTATCGCTATGATACGTATGTATGTTCTCTCGTCATCGGTCACCCCGAATTGGCCCAGTCGCGATTTTCAAAGTTGGGGTTTTCCAGTCACGTAATCTTTCATCTAGCTCTTCATCTGCCTCTTCATCCGCGACGACTTCCTTATTATACAACCTGTATATTGGTATTTGCCACTGTCTAACTGGAACACGAGTAACTGGCTGATCTTTGACAGTCCTTAGTTCCACTTGATCACGGCTTCGAGCTCTTATTCAGCGAAGCCAACCATCAAGAGGCGCTCCTTCAACGTTCATTCAGCAAAGCCTCCTTCCCATCGATGCAGTTGCGTGAACCGAAACAGCTCGACGACGGCCTCACGAGCCAGTTTGAGAAATTGCTCAGCCCGCCATCAGTGGACACGGAGGCAATACAAGGATGAAAGGCGACGAATCCTTGGAAGCGAATACCTTCTTCTCACGAGATTCTCATCGGCGCATCAAGGCATGCTGCATCACGAGCATCGTTTAAACCCAAACTATGCCACCGTTTTGTGCTTTTGCCATTGAATGCCTCTCAACAGTAGCAACAATCCCCGCATGGAACCATGCAGCGTCTCGAATTATGGCCTTGATTGTGCGGGCAGAGCTTTTTAATGCTATGTTCGTGTCGCCGACGGGTACTTTATTTGGGCCGCGTGGATTTGAGGCATTGGATGATCCTGGCGCTCCAATAGTTAGTAGTGACATGTATATATGGTGTTGAAGCTAGTGTTTAAAAGGGACGAGCTTAATTAGCACCCCCCTTTCTCTCCGCATGACCCCCCTTTTCTCTTCCTACCACCCCCCCTCCATTTAGCCTAGCTTCGGCTCGTAATAACTTTGTTCCACCAATTAGGTTGTAAGCGACAGTAGTGTTAAATAACGGTCTTAATTCACTAATACAGTACCGGACCTCTCTACCGGACAAGAAGGCCTAACAGCGACGCAGGGCTCTGCTTCCTTAGTCTCCGACAATTAACCAGCCCTTAAGGATGGCCTTTTGTCTACTCCTAAGGAGGAGGCTGTCTATAGTGAAGGAGCCGGTGCAGCAGGAGAATCTTCGGGTGTAAGACCTTGGTATAATGGTGTATACGGCGTTCCTTTTAATCAGCAATAAAGAGGTGGCCATCTAGGAGCTTTCCGCTTCTAGACTAGCTAGAGTAAATAGAGTAAATAGACTATTGTTGCATGTGTATAACTCAGGTTGCAGCACTACAACCTAGGATCAACAACTCATATGCTAGAAAGCTACTCCGAACATCAGCTGTAGAGAACACAGCTGAGATCTCAGCTGTGGAGAGCCCAGCTGAAAACTCAGCTGTGCAGTGTTCAGCTGAACTTACTAGCGCGCCACCCAGGGGGTGGCCCCCCTTCCTTCCCCTAGTATATATACAACTAGCTAGACGTCTATAGAAATCAGAGTTCACATCAATTTAACCTGAGTGTATACATCCTTTCCGATTTGTGTAGCCTTTCCAATTTACATAAGCGAGTGAATCTAATTAGTGGAACAAAGTTATTACCACCCGGAGCTAGGCTAAATGTAGGGGGGGTGGTAGGAAGAGAAAAGGGGGGTCATGCGGAGAGAAAGGGGGGATTGCTAATTAAGCTTGTCTTTTTTAAATAGAAAAGGCGGGAAATTGTGTTAGAACGTAATAGGGAGGAGGGTTAATTAAAGTTGCTATAAACTGTGTTAAGGCTAGTATAGGTAGTATAAACATAACTGCTATACTAAGTAGCCAGCGTGGTTAGTAAACCGGCCAATCCTCACTCGGATTGATGGCCGGTTTGTTAATACGTGCTTATAACAATCCAATCAATCGATCCAGGCTCTTTTCAATCCTTAATCTGTCTAACCCGCACTAGAAGGCTCCCGCTTAGCCTAAAAAGGATGAATTTACACTCCTTTTAGGGTTTTACTTGAATAAGTACTAATCCGTCCAACTAATCCACACTTATAAGCGGTCAGTTCAATCCAATCCCTATTTTTGTCCATCCAGTCCAGTCCAATCCAGACCCGAAATTGCAATTGGCCGGTTTACTAACCACGCTGTAAATAGCGCTCCCCTTATAAGCCTAGCTATATATTAGGTCTTAGGTAGCTTTATAAGTGCGTTCTTGCCATAAATAGGGTTTCTTCAATAAAGAAACGGCGTAAGCTACGTTAGAACCATAGTTAATAAATCATGTCATATGCTAAAGAACTTCTAAAAAGAGTACGAAGGCGGTAAAAGCTGTAGCGTAGACTGCTTGCAATTTGCAAGCGGGAATATCTAAGTATTGCACACTAATTTCTAAGGGTATGCCGAAGGACATCTAACCGCAGTAAAAGGTGTCAAGAGCCTTCAAACAGCTTGCGTGCAATCTAAAGGCTCGAAAAGTTGACATGGTATCTTGGTCTCCGAGGGCATGCTGTAGGCCTTCCAACGGTGGCAGGATTTCGGCAAAAATCCGTAGAATATGTCGTGCGCGATCTGGAACGTTCGAGCTCTGACATTGCATCTTGATTTGTCAAAACATGTTGTAACACCTCCAACAGTGGTGGTGATACGTCAAAAGCCGTGAATTGACTGGCATGTGATTTGCAAGTTCAAGAATTTGACATTACGTCTAAATTCATAAACCTATGCTGAAGAACCTCTGGCGGTAGCAGGAAGGTGTCAGAAGCTGTGAAATAGCTCCCATGGGATCTGTAATCTCGACAGTTTGACATTGCATCCCAATTTTCGAGGGCACATCGGAGGACTCCTGACAGTAGTAACTGGCTCTAGAACAGCGAATCGGCTTGTATGCGATTTGTGACTCTTATGGTGCGGCCTAGTTTGGCATATCGATGGAGCATATAGCAGATTCTCACATCCAGCGTGTGTACACTTCTCTGGCACTGTCTGGAGCGACTCAGTGAGTTTTTCAGCCGTTCAAAATCTTGAATTTCAAATCCTTCATAATCCGCTGGGGCACCCATGACAGTTGCAAGTGATTGTGTACTACTGGGAAATTTGAGACACCATGTCAGAATACCTTTAATGTAACGTCCTTTAGTAGGTAAGGTCCTTGTGTAGTGGCACTGGCTGACCTATTGCCTAGGTATCTATGTACACAAGTCTGCCTCCGCCTGAGGTATTTTAACAATTTTCCGATCAGTCAAAACAATGCACTTCGAAGTCGCTGGAGCATGTTGAGGCACCCATCACATTGGCAAGCAAGTGTAAAGTCTTGGGTATTCATTAATCATTCATCGTCTTTATTCGTGACGGAATTCTATCTACAGTACCAGGGAGAAAGAAAAAGCAGCGTCAGCCCATAGTCCAACCCAAGCGATGCCCAAAAACAAGAGAAAACCCAAAGGAAAAACCAAGACCCCCAAGATCTGGTCGCCGATCAAGCCCGTTTGGCGAGGCCAACTTCGACCCTTCGTACCCCCGAAGGGGGTACGAAGGGGAAGTCAAAGCCTTAAGCCTGGACAATCAGCTTACCGGATTTGCTCGCCCCAGTCCTTCTCAATGCCAGCCATGTCCTCCAGAATGTCGCTCCCTCCCAGCAATCCCATCGGTTCCTTTGGTTTCCTACCCCTCCGCTTCTCCGGCCAGACCTCATGGAACCGGATTGCTCCATCGCTTCCTGCGATGATCAGACTTCCCTCCTGTTTTGTTCTGCTCCGATGCCTCTCGTCGTGGTGTCTAGTGTATTCATCGCTCGGTCCACCAGGGTATGCGATGGCAAGCAACGCTCGGCTCTCGTCTTCCCATGGGATGGAGACAATTTGCTCACACGCAGGCCACGAGAAGACGGCGATGCGGTAGGGGTGCTCGGGCTGGGCAAAGCCAAAGGTCGCAGCAATCTCGCGACGAGTGGTGCTCCAGACCAGCGAGGTGACTTGAGCTGAGGTGTCGATGGCGGCGATGGATGCGCCACTGATGGTGTGGTAGAAGTGGATACAGCGGTCGTTGGAGCCCCCGCCGATGGCAAGAAGGCAGCTCAACCAAGGGCAGAAGGCGATGGCCTTTACCGCGGCGTTAAGTTCCCATCTGTGTTCGTGGTGGCCTTCACCGAGTTCGATAGCACTACCTCGGCCGCGGCCAGTCCGCTGCATCTGCTGTAAATCGCCGTTTCGTTGGCGGTGGATGATGTCTCGGGTGTCGGAACGGTACGTGCCGTCTTGGTTGCGGCGAACGTCCCGCAGGATGTTGCGGGTCTTGAAGAGGAAGCAGGCGTTGTCGTTGCCGCCCGTTGCGAAGTATTCGCCGTTAGCAGACCACGCAAGGCCGCATATCTGCTGTTTGTGGACCTCGACGTGGACAAGGAGTTTCAAGTTGCCAATCCACTCGACAACAACATCGTCCCAGTCCGGCCATTCGACAGTGTAGATGAAGATGTCACCCTTTTCGTCGCCAATTAGAAGCTCGTGTGTCTTGACTATCCTCTCAGGATTCCGCGTCGAAGGCAACTTCACGGCGGTTGGTCTCCAGGACATACAGGAGATAGGCCTGGCTTGCTGAGCGTTGTACCGAACTATGGGGTCCCATGGACTCCAGAGCGATATACGACCATCCGATCGTCCGGCCGCGAGAATTGCATGATGCGAAGCTGGTGCAAATGCCAGTGACGTTATGTATCCCGTGGGGTCCACCTGATGTATCACATTATTCAGATTGTCCGGGATACCAACGCCATTCTTCTCCGTCCAGAGATGAACCACGTTTCCGAGTGCCACGGCTAAGATCTTTGTACGATGGTGGTATGAGAGGACTGAACAGTAGTAGTCGTCACGTAGTTGTGGCGCGTCGAGAACTCGGAAAGGTTGGATAGGTAGTATTCTTCTGTCTGCATTTGCGGATTTTCTCGGCTCTGCAGTAGTTCACCATGTTAGCTTTCTGGAAACAATCAATCTTAACAGTGATGAAAACAAACGCGTTGTAGATCCTTCTCTCATCCAAGCACTGTCATTCCAAGTGTGCTTCACATGGGGCGTGGTGCGGCTGCTCTGTCCATTTGACACCGCTTCATGTGAAGTTGGGTGTCCGAAGGCATTCGGCAAGACAATGTTCAGAGTTTTGTCGGACCGGTCAACGTCAAACGCTAGGGCGAGACGTTGTTCATAGGTATCCAGTTCGGCGGCAGCATCCGATCCGGTGATGAACATGGTGGTATACAAAGGTGCGTTGGTTCCGCTGGCGAGGAGCCCTCCTCGACCGTTGGTAACCCCGACGACTGTATCGGTTGCTGCAGACGACCCACCGACGTTCCATACGGCGCCGGCGCTTACCTGGCGGTTCACTCCAATTGAAGTCGAACGGAGCCCTGGGCGGCCTCGGCTTCGGGTTCTGGCCATCATGCTCGAGTGATTTTGACGAAGTGTACGAAGCTCCTCGTTTACACGTCGACTTCGGCGGAGAGTTGGGCTGAAGGGATCGGCATTGGTGGTATCGGCCGGAGTAGCCCTTGAAAAGTGAAAGCTCTCTCTTGTGCTGATTTCCGGTCGTCTTTGCGGTATGAATCGATCTGATTGTCGAGTTGGTGTACGCAACGGTGATGTTGAGCCACCTCGAGCAGCGTATTGGCTTGGCCTGAGGGGAGAGCCCGAGCGGCGGAGTGGTATGGCAAAGCCAGTCTTTGGGGCCTCTGGGAGAATGAAGCTAACTTTGGTAGACAATGGCTCTATGACGAGGGGTTCCTCGGTAGCAAACTCAATTTCATCCACGTCTTCAAGTGAAGGCGTTTCGAGAAGCTCCTCAGTAGGATTATTATCTGTGATCTCGATTGCCGCTTCTGGCCCATCTGTGTTTAATGGAGATGCAGCCCCGTCGGTGTTGAGAGTCCACTCAGCTGGGAGAGGGCTCCTGGTAGGCTTTGGTGGAGATGCAGCCCCGTCAGTATTGAACATCCACTCTGCTGGGAGAGGGCTCCTGGTGTACTTTGATGGCGATGCAGCCTCGTCGGTATTGAGCATCCATTCTGCTGGGATAGGGCTCCTAGCAAACTTTCCTCTGAAGCGGGTTTTCTTCTTAGGTTCGAGCTTGGGTGGTGCTGCGATCTTGAACTGTGTCGCTACGGCGGACTTACTCGGGACGGCCGGAAACTGGAATGCTTCCCAATCGATCGGCGGGGAATAGTAAGGCGTGCGTTTGATTGGATCGCAGCAATCAACCAAATTCTTTGATACTGGGGTCGCTACTAGCCCCAAACCCAATTCAAGAACTGGAATTATCTCCGAACTCTGAATCTCGGTTGAGGAAGTCGGAGGAGTAGGAGGTGTCGGAGCCCATGGCTCGGGAAGAGATATCTTGGACTCGGGAGGAGAAGCCGGTAGAATCGGATCCAACTTCTGTGCTACGGGGATAGCTACTAGTCCCAAGCCCAAGTCAAGGTCCGGAGGCGTATCCGAACTCTGGATCTCGGTCGCAGGAGTTGGAGGAGTACGAGGGGCCTGAGCCTGAGACTCGGGAGGAGAAGGCAGTAGGATCGGATCCAACTTCTGTGCTACGGGGATGGCTAATAGTCCCAAGCCCAAGTCAAGGTCTGGATGCGTATCCGAACTCTCAATCTCGGTTGCAGAAGTAACAGAAGTTGGAGGAGTAGGAGGGGCGGGAGCCTGAGACTCGGGAAGAGATATCTCAGACTCTGGAGGAGAAGGCGGTAGGATCAAGCAGTCATTGACGTGACCCCGGTAAGCTCCTTTTTCGGGCGAGCAAGGAGGTGTAAGAAGGTGAAAATCGAAGACCAACGCCCGTTTCATGGCGTTGTTCAGAGCTGGATGAGAGCGGCGTCTTTCGGGGGCGTCCGCGATGAGGTTTTGAGACACTGAGATGAAGCCGGGTCTCGGGATGATGGGGAGCTGAAGAAAGAGAGAAGGTTAATGACAAAACTGATGAAGAATAAAACTAAGTGTACTAACAGGATGGAAGCTGTGGTGCCTTTTGGGCACCAGAGTGACAACAACGGCGCTATACAGCGCAGTTCTTGCTAGTCCGGCCATATTTCGGGTCGGGGTGCGTATTGGGGGATGGTACTTGCTGTTCTGGGTGGAATTTTGATGACAAAAGCTGGAAGTTGCGTTGGAACTTGATACGGGATGTATGATGGAAGTGGCTACGAAGTGTGGAGGCTGGGGAAACTTCTTGTACGCGTCGACGCTTGGCGTTTTAAGTAAGCATGGTCATAGCACGCGCGCAACGCGACCTGAGGTGGCTGGGCGAGCTTATATGCTATCCAAAATGATAAATTTCCGGCTGCTTCAGAAGTTCAAAAGCTCTTCGAGGCCCTTCAAGCGGTGATAAGAGAGTGTATGCAAGCCTGTGATGAGACACCTGACAGTGTGAGGAACGCACCTGACTGAGATGCATCCACTGGCAGACTGCATCGCAGCCCAACACGCCACCATTTGAGGGGCCTCAGGCGGATAATAAATAGACTATGCAAAATGATGAGCTTACATCTCGTAAAATTATCTCGAAGCTTCTCATGTGGTGGCAAGACGACGTACAGAGTTCCGTGACGAGACACACAACAGCGTGCAAAGCGCATGACAAGATGCATCCACTAGCCGCAATCCCTTGTCATAGATCTGTATATAGTTAGCCAGGGCTGTCTGAGATGCTCCATAGAGCCATAGGATTGTCAGGCACCTTGAAGCTCTTCCTGCAGCGGCACGAGACTCTAGGCAGATGCGCGATGAGGCAATGGAGGGAGAAAGAGGGAAACGTCAGACGTCCTTGTGGAGCTTACATATGTTCCAAATGACTCATTTACTCTGTGTTGCCAAGAAAATGTCTCGAGGCATGTCGAACTGTGCTGAACCATTGTACACAGATCAAATATAGTATGGGGAGTCTTTCTATCCTCTTGCCCTACGTTACTAGAGCAAGTGTTGCATTCAATGCATCTTGATAATTCTCCGTATACTGTTCCGCCACTGCTTGTAGCGCCTCAATATATTGTCAAGAATGTCGAGCAACGCCTTATACTTCTAGTCTGTATGAACATGTTCACTGCTGTCTGAAGTGGTCTAGCGAACTTACCACGTACGCAAAGGACCAGAGTCGAGATAGAAAAAGAGAATAATGTCGAGGGGAAAAAAGCTTGACCAGAGATATCGAGATGGAAAAAGGGGTTAAGGTATTCATCATGTGACCTTGGACCTGATCCGAAACTTGGACAATAGAATGAAATAAGCAGTCTTCCGTCTTGTTAAGATCTTTAAAGATACACCAAGGCACCTCAAAAAGGGGCAAGCATGTGTGCACACGTCTTCATCGAAATTATATTATAAACGGGACATGCCAAGAGCTAATTTACAAGCTCCCCGATTGCGACTTATAGGCCCAAATGTACCTCCCAATCGGAGCATGTAACCCTAGCACCTCTCGACATGCACAGACCGACTCACATGTTCGTATACCGCGCCGTCTGAGACGGCGGAGCTGGATTACGAAAGTTCGAACGAGTTGTAAGGAATGTGACCTGGAACCTCGGGTGACGGCGAAGATTTTGGAGCGAGGATGACATAGAGATTGTTGAGATCTGCTTTCCAAACTTACTATGATAAAAAAAGTCCCTTCAAGAGTGGCAGGCAATGTGCACTCTCGTAGAAGGGCTTTCAAGTAGTTCAGATTCCTGAATAATGAGATCGCAATGGCCCTTACATGGCCTAGAGATGATGATGGCGATTTGATTGCTAAGATGTTGACCGTATCTTAATCTTGAGCTATGCCCCCTTGTAACGAAGAGGTTGTGATTCTACTATACCAGGCAGGGACAAGGACGATCCAATCTTCGGGGTCGATGGCCTCCAGAATGATGAGAGGCTGAGAGTGGGATGGCTTCAATCTTAGGCCCGATTGAATAGAGAGAGGAGGACGTGAGTAAGGCGACGACGCGTCGAAATAGAGGAAGGGTGAAGTTGAAAAAAAGTGAAGCGGCTAGGTCCCGACTTGACCTAGCGCTCCAAGGTTCTTATGCAATCCATTGTACGGCCTGACAGCGGCCGTGCGCGAGTTGTGCGTCCCATCACCCAGACATTGCCTACCACCCCAACACTTTCCAGGCCTCGTGCTTGATCTCTACAGGAGCTGTTAGAGACTGATTCTGGAATGGCGAGCGTATGTGATTGCCTGTTATCCTGTATGGAGCCCTGCTAAAGTGTGTTGTAGCACGGCGTCTCGCGCGTTGCAGGCAGCCAGACGCGTTCTGACCTGGCGCGAGAGAAAGAGCTTCAACAAATCGCCCGTTACAATGAGTTGGTCGAACTCGTGAATAGAAAGGTACCCGTCTATAGCTATCGTTCTTACTAATAAGCTGACCAGATGTGCGTGCCACAGGTTGCGGAGAGACAATACACCGTGGAAGTGCTTAGCCTCACTACCAAGCTTCTTACCGAAAACCCAGAGTACTATACCATATGGAACCACCGCCGGCGCGTGCTGCAGCACCTCTTCCTTAGCCAGACCGAACCGGCGTCCTTGTCCTCCGATAAACACCAAGAGACTCTCGACTTTATCACCGCCGATCTTAGTCTCACAACTTCCCTGCTCAGGCAGTATCCAAAGTGCTACTGGCTCTGGAACCACAGATATTGGGTGCTGCAGGTGGGCGAGGCACGTTTGCAGGCCGTTGCCGCACGTAAACTATGGCAAGGCGAGCTGCAGCTTGTCACTATGATGCTGGGCGCCGACAGCCGCAATTTCCATGCCTGGAGTTACCGGCGGTTTGTTGTCGGTGAGCTAGAGCGCATTCCGGCGCAGCCCAACGAAGTCGTCCCAAGCAAACAAAGCATGGTGGAAGCCGAGTTTGCCTACACTACGAAGATGATCAAGGCAAATCTATCCAACTTCTCCGCATGGCATAATCGGAGCAAACTAATCCCAAAGCTCCTTGACGAGCGGGAATCGGATGATGTAGCAAGACGACGTATGCTTGACGACGAGTTTGCCCTGATACACGAAGCATTCCTCGATCCTTTCGACCAGTCAATCTGGTATTACCACCAATTCTTGATGAGCACGCTTTCATCGCGCAACTCGCGAGAGTCGGCCATCATACTAGACCTCACCGATACCGATCGAAAGCGGTACTGCGAGCAAGAAATCAATTTCATCAAAGATATCCTTGAGGATGAAGAAGATTGCAAGTGGATTTACGAGGTCCTCATACAGTATTCGACCTCGTTTCCAAGCTTGAATGGTAACGAAAGTATTATCACGGCTGATGACTTGAGGGAGTGGCTTTCTAAGCTCAGGGGTCTTGACCCCCTCCGACATGGCCGATGGGCTGACCTTGAATATACTCTAGGTCTATAATCTAAGAAGTCCAGTATCGCAATTGAATATATCAGTTCAGAAATAAGTGCCGGCCTGCCCTGAAATCCCTTTCAAAGTCCTACGTGGCCCGCCATCTTAGCATTGTCAAGGAGTGTTTCGGGAAGGAAATCGTTCCCTTGCCGTCCCATTTCGTCTCCTGTATTCCGACCTCTTGATGGCCGTCCGTATTAACGACCTTGACATTGGTCCCAGTCACGGTGTAGACGACGACGTCTTCCGTGTTCATACCCTCCAAAAGAGTCTCGAACGCTGAGGTTTCGTGTATATTCACGACAGCTAAGCTGACCCATCCAGAGTCATCTATGGTTGCGCTAGCATCCAAGAACGGCGTCTCTATGGTCCCTCTTATCCACGCTGGCTCAGTCGGCCCCTCGTACTCGCCACATGCCACGTGAACTGACAGGGTATGGCCTCGCATGTACTTGCTAAAGAGCAGCAGAGGCCACCACGTCGTTTGCTTTACTAGGCCGGTTTTTGTAGTCATCAGAGGCGATATCACGTTCACGGACTGTGCGATATTCGCCATGCCCACGTGTTTTGACTGCCGTATGAAGACATTGAGCCAGACGCTGACAGCTAGGGCGTCCGAGAGCGTATATCTAGACAATGTTACTTTTCTGAATTTATCCTTTCTGGACCCTTCGGGGCGAGGATTACCTCTCTTCCGCCCCGTCTTCTCCAGGAGCTCGCGCGGGATCCCACACATTCCACTCGTCGAAACAGATTGTCTGCCGAGGTACAGAGGGCGGAACCCCGTTCTCGATCCTTGCCAGATCTATCAACCCTGTGGTGATTTCAATGGCTCTCTCTGCTGCTCTAGGAGCTGTAGTACCCCAAAAGAGGACGGTTAGCCTGCAAAATTTCGTCCTATTCGTTCTTTTTTTTGGCTTACCGGTGGCATTTGGCAAGTGAGTCTCCGACGCCGTGTAGATATGAATACTATGCATCGAGATTAGAGATGCGGTATTACTCCCGCCCAATCCATGTAAATCAAATTTGATGCACTCTTTCAGGACGTAAGTATCCCACGAGCTGAATCCAGTCTCTCCACAAAGTATTAGCTCGATCGAGGGGTCCAGAAGCTTCAGCGCTTTTGCCCATTGGTACGCTTGCTTTGCGTAGTCTTCCTTGGTCATTTGGCCGACCTGCCACGGGCCCCACATCTCATTTCCGAGCGCCCAGTATTTCACCTAGAGGTATCAGCATCAATAGAATATCTGTCAGGATTTACGCACGTTGTAGGGCTTCTCCCGACCGTTCTCCCGTCGGAGGTTCGCGTAGTATGTGTTCTTTGATGAATTGCAGTATTCAACCCATCCCAAGGCTTGTTTGTGAGCTTCAGTGCTCACGAATGGGTAACTCGTAGTGAATACCTTCATCAAGGGTGCCGGTGCCGAAATTCAGCGCAAAGTATGGCTCGGTGCCTACCACTTCGCACCATTTGAGGAATTCGTCCGTGCCAAACTCGTTGCTCTCTACTCCAATCCAAGCAAGTTCGGGCCTAATTGGAAGCAGTAAGTCAGCTGGCACGTGATTACGTGAAGAGCGTGTGTCTTCGAAACGGGCTGTGCATGCATAAATCGAAGTTGGGCATACGCATGGAGGCAGATATTAATTACCTTCGAGGCCGCTTGTGCTTGGGACCCACTCCGTCAAGCCAGTGATACGTAGCGACAAAGTTGCCTCCAGGATAGCGGACGACTGGGGCTCTGAGCTCTTTGAAAGCCTCGATGACATCTTTGCGAAATCCATTCTCGTCTGAAAGCTCATTGCCTGGCTCGTAAATTCCGCCATATATACAGCGACCCATGTGTCTGTGAAGGAAGCGATTAGCGAAATCATGCTTCACATCCTGGGTAATCCCTACTCAGTAAATCCACCATATATGTTGTCGTTGATTTTTGAGAGCTTATGCGACGTATTCAGGGAAATTGTAGGAGTCTCCGACTCTGAAATCTTTGTGAAGGTAGCCATCTCTAATTCCTGAACCCAAGTGACGTTGATGAGTATGAGAGCCCGCGGAGGTGCTGTAGAAATGAAGTTGTTGTCGCCGAGCTATGTTTCTATTGGTGGGAAAAATCGCGATGCAAACGCGAAACTCATGCAAGCACTCGGTCACTAGCTTCGGCATCTCCAGCGCCTAGACTTCTCCGCATCCTAAGTAGCTAGGATACCCCATAGCTTCTCCACTAGGGCCTCCGACTGGACAACTACATTGGGGGAAACCCCATGTTGGGGTAGCAAAGGATAATCCCGACCATTGTCTGGACACTATGTGGTGTGTTTGCCGGAAAATATCTGACTGGGTAACATACGGTGGGGCATATAAAATGAATGGACACTCACACTCAAGCTTCGCTACTCTTTTGCCGTCTAAGAATTGAATCTCCTTGAAGGCGACTAGGTACAAACATGGCTCTCCCACCCAAGTGGTATCAGGTATGAGGTCTTACTCAGCATCTCCCATGATTAATATCTGACGTTTTGTATACTAGTTTTTAGTGAGTGTCTTCGCATCGCTTGGGTCTTTACTCTATGGATATGACCTGGGTGTGATTGCCGAAGCTATCGCATCGCCCAATTTCACAAACAAGTTCAAGGCCTCTGACAATGAAACGTAAGCTTTCTCGTGGATCGGCGTACCGGATTGTACGGCTACTAAATCGTCTGGTTGCAGTGGTGCGGTGGTATCAGTGTTCACCGGTGGCGCTTTCTTTGGCGCTGCCTTTGCTGGTCCGCTCGGAGATATCCTTGGTCGGAAGAAAACTATCTTGCTTGGAGCACTCGTGTTCTGTCTTGGTGGAGGGTTACAGACAGGTGCTCGGGATTTAGCCTACCTATATGCCGGCCGTGCAATTGCTGGGCTGGGGTAAGTGAGACATCGACGAAAACACTTTCTATGTAGACTGACTGTTCTGTAGTGTCGGTGGCCTTGTCATGATTGTACCTCTCTACCAGGCAGAGCTCGCACATCCAAGCATACGTGGACGGGTCACAGCTCTTCAGCAATTTATGCTAGGCGTTGGCTCTCTTGCTGCAGCCTGGATATCATACGGCACCTATGTTGGATTTGCTGATGACAATTCCGCCCAATGGCGACTGTCTCTCGGAATCCAAATCATCCCCGCTGCAATTCTGGCGCTTCTCATTCTCCTTTTCCCAGAATCTCCCAGATGGCTCATTGACCATGGGAGGCCGGACGAAGGTCTTCGAACGCTCGCGCAGCTCCATGCTCATGGAAACGAAAACGATGCCTGGGTTCGGGCTGAGTTTGAACAGATCCAAGAAGCCATCACGTTCGAGCACGAACACGAAGCCAAGTCCTATACCGAGCTCTTCACTGACCGGTCGTGTTTCCGAAGGCTCTTCCTAGCTTGCGCCCTTCAAGCTTCCGTCCAGATGACGGGGGTAAGTAGAAACGACTTGCATGTTTCAGCAGCAATACTAACGCAGCCAAGGTCTCTGCAATCCAGTACTTTTCGGTCACGATATATGGGCAAATGGGTATAGCGGGAAATGATACTCTAAAGTACCAAGCCATTAGTTCAGTGATCGCCCTCATAGCGCAATTTCTCTGCATCCTCTTCATCG
Organism: Mytilinidion resinicola; assembly: GCF_010093595.1. Lineage (NCBI taxonomy): Eukaryota > Fungi > Ascomycota > Dothideomycetes > Mytilinidiales > Mytilinidiaceae > Mytilinidion > Mytilinidion resinicola. Next base: position 236,924 of record NW_022985447.1, on the reverse strand, counting down.
ATCATACCGGTCGACGCTGGCCTTTAATATTTGGAAACTTGGGCAACATGGTTACCTTCATCATTGCAACAATTCTGCTGGCCAAATTTCCCCCAGGCGCTACGCACAACAATGGTGCGTCGTGGGGCTTCATCGTCATCACCTGGATATACAACTTCTCTTTCAGCGCGACCTGCGGGCCATTGTCATGGATCATACCTGTAAGTATACCTTTCCAATCCCCGTCTTTACGCATTTGATTACTTCTCAACTAACATTTGCGATAAGGCGGAAGTCTTCGACACGCGAACACGGTCCAAAGGTGTCTCGATTGCCACTATGACATCGTGAGTCGCTTCTATCACATAATTACCTCGATCTATTCTAATTCTTCCAGTTTTGCCTTCAACACCATGATCGGCCAGGTCACAAAGCCCGCCATGACGCAGGTTGGATACCGTTACTACTTCCTCTTCATTGTAAGCGGAATTCTCTTGCTAATCCCGAGCCATGTGCTTACCAATGACCAGATTTGCAATCTGACAAACGCCCTGTTCTTCTGGGCTGTGCTGCCTGAAACCGCGAAACGACCCTTGGAAGAAATGAACTACTTGTTCACGAATGCGCCACTCTTTGTCCCGACTATGAAGAAGGAGGATTACATGACGGATGACCTTCTACACCGCGTTGAAGAGGTGGAGAGGAAGCAGAATGCCGTGTCGCATATTGAAGAAAAGGTGTAGGATGATTGGCGCTGGCATATACAGATACAAGCTTGACAGTACGGTGAAACGAGTTTGTTGGAAATTGAGAAATACATGATGCACCTATTTCATCGACAGAATCCGTAGCCCTGCCAGTATTGAATGAAAGCTCTTCTGGTGAGCTCCACTTAGCACTGTGATACCTCTGATTTAACGTGACGAAGTCATCATCTGCCAATGATGGAATTATTCCCAGTAGCACCCCGTCTGTTCCGCTTCAGGTGTTCATTAATGAAGCTAGGATTCACCCTGCTGCGAGTTGGCAGGTGGTGTTTCCTTGGGTGGATCGGAACTTTTCTGCTCAACCTTGCTTAGCCCCGCCCAACGGCCTATCGAAGACCAGGATGATGGTGCTGCCTTTGAAGGCTCAGATGTGGCATTTTTTGTTTTTCCTATATCAGGTTGGGCATTGCTAATGGTCTGCTGAGCAGCTTCTCTTGGCGCTGGAACGAGCGGTGAATTGTTCCTGATTCTGTCTCAGTGAAAGCGCGTAAAGTAGAGCAGTTCACACCAACTCTGCCTTGCTGTGCTCTTCTTCAAACCGTTTCCGCTGCTGCTCCTGTAAAGCAGGTTGCAAGGCATAAGTTGCTGACAACGTCAGCTCCATCCCAATGCTCTCACTCAACAACACACCACCCACCTGTGAGCACCCCAGTAACTGTCGCTAGAAGCGCACCAGCAACCCTTCCACTCATGACATTCGGCTGATACGATTAGTGGTGCAGCGTCATCAAGGTTGAGTCTCGCTCCTTGAGCAAAGGTTTAGCGTCATCACGTGCACGGGTGAAATCGGCCCGCCCGCCAAGGATCTCTCGACGCGACTGAACGCGACGGAGCAATGACCGGGAAGCAGACAGCAACACCGCCACCTACCCAACGCGCGGCGACATGCCAGAGAATTCCAATGTCAAGATGGCGAGAGAGAGGGTATGTCCAGGACTCCGATGAAGAGGACGAGACGGACAGCATCCCCTCCAGACCTCCAAAGCTCGAGCAGACCCAATCAGGCGGGGAAATCCAGGCGGCCACCGGGTCTCCGTCCAATTCGCAATGCCTAGTAGAAGGGAGTTCTGCTCCTGATTTCTTTCCAACAGCAGGAACCCTCCTTAACGTGCCTGATCAGGTCAGATGTCAAGTTTTTGAGGCTAGAAACATGGCTAATCTGTTTAGATATCTTCTTCAATCCGAGAAGCAAACAAAGACGCAGTCGACAGCGGCTCTGAGCTCTCTGAGCTTGGAAACGATGATTTCGACGAGCTAGAACACGCCGTTTTAGATCCACCTCCTTTGAAGTCCGGCAATGAACCCCATAGAAACTTCATTACACTCGAGAAGACCACGCGGACCGCGCTTTCACCGTCAGTCGTTGTCATATCGAATGCACCCACTCTGGAGAAAAACCACGAGAGAAGCACTGTAACAATCGATGATGGACCAGACCACGAAGAGGAGCATGCCTTGGGTGATAGGGACAACGAAGCTGTCCAGCAGACGTACGGCCGGACATTCCGCAGGCGCAATCCGATTCAGCTCCACCCTTATCTTCTCGAAGGCGAACGTTATCGTCAAACCTTGAAGTCGCGTGGAGTCAGGCCTATATTCGTTGCCTCCGAATCGTCAACTTCTAGGCTCAATCCTGATGCCGTAGAAACACAAGAGCGGGATTTCCAACCCCTGGAAGAGACGCCCCCTAGCAGTCCAGTCCGCCGTGCGAGGTCGCCGAAAGTAAATCCGACCCCGAGAACCTCCAATCCGCAAGAAGGCATCGGCTCGCCGTTTTATCTTGCCCTGGATGATGATGACGAATTGCCAGATGTCGAGTCCCTGATACGACGTAGAGTTCCTAATGGAGTGCAAGACGGGCTCAAACGACGTAAATTCGTGCACACCTACGGAAGAAAACTTAGGCTTCCACAAAAGACCATCCGCACCATTCCCCTGTCGAAGCCGGCGCGTGCTCTAGAGAATTCCGGAGGCGACATTTTCGACATCCCTCCGTCGCCTCCACGGGTAAATCAGCTCGTATCATCCCCTGTCAAATTTGCAACTAGGGTCTTTCGTATGCCCGACGGCTCAATCGTGAACGGACTGCCAACACCAATCACTTCATCTGAATCTAAGCCTACCAATCAGCAGCCTATTGATTCGGAATCCGAGAGCGATACTCCACCTCGAAGCGTATTAAAGTCGAGATCTCGCCTGTCCCGCCATCCTACCATCGTTGTAGAGTCTTCATCAAGCTCGGATTTGTCAGGCTCGGAATCCGGAAAGAGCGACATCAGCCTGAAAAAAGTCAAGAGGAGGATCAAAGGAGTACTTCCTGCATCATGGCTGAAGCTCGACCGACAAGCTCAATTGAAACGGCAAAAATCGACAAGCCCTCAAAGACCCCGCCACAAATCCCCTGAAAAGTTTGAGCTGCAACGAGGAATAGCACGAAGAATTACCAGGCTTCCGACAGCCATTGCAAGGCTGAGTGCCTCAGAGGAGCTGAGTGGTTATGCGCTTACCGTTTCCGATGATTCGGACACTGCATCCATTGCTGCAGATGTGCAACTTTCAAATTCTCCTGAGCCTCATTCCTATGTAACGGAACGGAATGTCAGCTCGACTATGAACGACAGTATGATCGATGATGTTATGGAAGACAATCGCATCGATTACATGCTCCCCTCAACATCAAAGCCCAGGTCCTACGGTGTAAAGCGCCGGAAAAAGCAACTAATGTTGGCTGATTCGTACGGGCTCCCTGGCAAACGCCTAAAAGTCTCAATCTCTAATGGCCAAAGCCATAGTCTTGTAAAACCTGCTTCCGGTCAACAGCGCCCCAGGAAGAAGACTGCCTTGCTTGGCAAGCCACGAAATTCAAGGCCCAAGCCGCCTCGATTAAGCATCTTAGATTCTCATCAGACAAGAGGTGAAAGTACAGATGAAGTTCCTCGATTCATTCGCCTTGCGGCGAGACAAGCTCGTCGACAACGTGACAGAGGAAGACAAAGTCCGAGTCATAAAGCTGTCCGCTTGCAAACACTCGAAGATACTGAGGATGCAAATGAAGTTCTTCATCAATGGAGGGCTGGGACTTTGAAACCCCGGTCTAAATCGCCTCACTCTACCAGCCTGCGCTACGAGCGTCAACCGCTCACGGATCGAGATGATAACAAGCAGCAACGGCAACTTCCAGATCCTCTGCCCAAATCAACATATCTTGATTCAATCCAACCAGGGGTGGAGTCGCGAAGAAATATGGAATTTAAATCAGTCTCAAGACTGCGACAAACTCGGCTTGATCTAGTGTCAAGCAGAAGAACGAATGCTGCTCTAAATTCGTCCCTCGTAGAGATGCGGACTTACAAAGCACCGAATCGACGTCTTCATCATCCACAAAAATTGTTTCGACCACCACCATATCGCAATGCGCAATTGGAAAGCCTCGAAGCCGAATTTGACCTCGCCCATCGGAACTCCGCGTTTCAAAGACAGCTGTCCCGCGCGAATCTGCAGTTTTCGAATCAACTTCGATTTGGAGACACGACTAGCAATCCTCAACTTTCACGGTTCCTTGCTGACGACGATGCATCGTCAATCTCGCCAGGCACCGAACATGAGAGCAGAGGCCACCAGAACTCAAATAATATCTCTCAGCAACTAACCAAACCTCCCTTGCGTATTTCCCGTAAAAGACCGAGTACGCGTCTCGACGTTGAAGCACGAGAATATCGACAGCCAAGCCACCCGCTTCCAGTACATGTCAACAGTCAAAGTATTGAGATCATTGAGGACGATTCGCCACAACTATTTCTTCAGGGACTCGGTCCATTTGGCACTCGGTACGCTGAAGACTTCGATGTCTTCCCGTTAGATGTGGGAACGTATTTTCACCAGAGTACCTTCGTTGGGAGTGGAGAGCTGGGTTCATGCTTGCATATCGATCAGAGAAACCTTGATCTTTCTGTTACCCACAAGACTTTGATTCACCTAGCACAGGATCTTTGGTGCAGTGCCTGGACGGAGGAAGTCTCGTCAGCTCTTACTACCAAATTCCAGGATCTGTCCAGCCAGCTTGACCAAGTTATGCAAACGTCCATGGCGGAAGAGGCTCAAAATACTGCCATTCAATTACTTTCATCCACGTCAATCTTGCTTCGACAGGTTATCTCCTACTTTTCCATTTCACTGCATTTTCTTGACCCTATAGATCGAAGCTGGAGTGTAACAACGATGTTCGAAATCTTAGACCAGAATTACATGGCCCTGTCACCCGCACAGAATAGATCGAGGTCAGCTGCGGTCGTTTCAGCACCAGTGGCGCGCCAAAAAGCTCGAGCTCTATCTTATCTACTTGTGTTGGCCGCCCAGGTGGTCCGTGTTGCGGACAATAAGACAATTGAGGAAACGACAAAACTCAAACTGGATACTTTAGTCAAGACGGTATCGACTAGCTTGATAAGTACAGCAATCCGCCAAGGCCAAGAGGAGATTCGGACGTATCCGGAGGACAGTCGACATCGTCAACAACGAGAGGCTGGCATTCGAGACGACAAAACTTACGTTCAATGCATTGTAGTTGCAATGCAAACCCTCTCCTGTCTCCACAAGCCTGGAGTCGGCTTTTGGGACATTGTCAACGACAATTTCCTACCGAAGATATCGGCTTTCAACCGAATTTCACAGTTCGAGCATGTTTGGTCCGACACCTTCATGCTGCTACCATTCGGGGAATTCGATATAAAGGGCATTTTGCAAGTTGGCTCTCGCTTCGTCCATACATCGGAAAATTGGGGATTTGTCAAAGCCATGCTCAACCGCCTTTTCTTGTTGTATCCAGAGACGTCAAAAGGTTATAACTCGTCCCTAAATACATATGTTAGAGCTGTCTTAAGCCGATGTTGCACACTCATCAGCAGCTGGGGTTGGAAGAGATGTGAAAGCATTCTTGGGGCAATGTTCGATTTCTTTGCAAAAAATAAACTATCCCTTCTTCGCCACGAAGAGGGTCTAGGGTCGCCAAAGTTCCTGGGTATGCTGGCGGAACATCCGTCTCTACAGGTCCAGCCAGATGATCGATCATTTACCATATTCCTCAAATGTCTCGCCCTCGGTCTCAAAGGCATGCAAGGAATCTATACCGACAAGAAAATCCGGAATATTGTCTACCGGTCCATTCCAAACCATGGCCGTACATACCGTAAAGACGAATCGATTAGACAAGAAGACTTAGACGCCCTACGAAATCACCACGATATTCTCTGTACTCTGTATTGGGCCTCGCCGATACAATGTCGGCCTCGGCTTGACCTTCTTCGCGAGCTTGTCGACCATGCGTCCTCTCACAGAGAAGCTTGCAGGCTCAGTGTCAGAGCCTGGTCCGATCTCCTAAGATTCCAACTGTCGACCGGCGAGCCATATGAGTCATTGTTACCATTTGCTTTGTGGTATAAAGACATCATGAAACATTCAATCAGCCAATACCGAATGGCGAGGACCGAGGCCGAAAGTCAGTACGGCAGTGCCAAGATACGAGGAGACGACATTATTCCTCTTGAAGTTCTGCAGTCGACGATTCGAAAGAATCAGAATCAGGTTTTAGCTACGTTGAGAGATGCAGTTGCTGGACTGAGAAACGCAATCGGATTCTCCCACGACGAGCACAACTTCACATCTTTTCTGAGAGATGCGTCTGCCATTGAAAACTTGGATCTTTTCGACGTAACCAATCCTCGGTCCAACGACGTCGTCATTGAAACTTTAGCCGTTTTTGAACAACATGCGAAACACCGGAAAGCACAACACGCGGAAAAAAACTTCCCTAGTGACAACGAAGAAAGCCAGGATTACGGCGACGTGCCTGATTTTGACGATTTTTATGACGTTACCGCAGACACGAACCAGCAAACCAATGACAGTAATCCGCTCGACTTTATCCACACACCGTTGTGGCACTTGCTTTCAAACTGCTTTGGAGCCGAGGCTTCTCCCGGGGACACAATGCTCACCAAAGCGGTAGATACATGGACAGCTGTCGCACAATGGCAGGTAGACTTGGGCAAGCGGACGTGGCATGACTACGTTAGATCGTTCAGTGTCGTGTCTTGGCACCAACTTCGAGACACAGAACAGAGCCGCAAGTTTGCCCCATACTTTATGTCGTCGGTGATCACAAGCGACCCGAATGCATACCAAGAATGTCGCCCGGAGTTCATTTCCGCTTGGGTCCTATCACTGGTCGATCGCGAGTCCATGCTCAAATTTCAACACGTTTTGACTAGTGTTCTTGTCAATGCCGACCCGCGAAATCCGCTACTGAAGAATCTTCCATTCCTAAGGGAGTCTTCAACTGGCGAGATCACGATTACGGCGGCCACATTCCGAGAGCGCAGAATCAGCCTCATTTCCTCCCTCCTAGCGAATATGCGCGACTGTTACGAGGGTACAATGCGCGACAATCAGAAAGAGCTTGTGAACACGCGAAGCGAGTATACAGCGCTTCTCAAGGATATGATGTCTGCGATGAAGCGGAACTATTTGGAGCTTCAGCGGTGTGGTGCCCCGTTAAAAGGCGCATATGTCGAATTCGTGCAAACGGTGGTCCAGTTTCTCCAGCAGTACACGTCTCACATATGTCTTGTGGATCGATTTTTCACCGATTCGGTTGCGTTCCCCCTACCGACGACAGATCCCACATATGTAGTAGGCCGGCTCGGAAGCTACTCACTGAAATTGGCAGATCCCCGCACAACAAAGCAGCTCTCGACGTTCATTCAAACAGTGTCTGAACGCGCCGCCGTCGACAATCAACAGTCATACCTTCTCAAGCAACTGTGTACTGCCACTTCCAGTGCATACGAGTCCGGGGATGCCTCACGACCCACGTTGCGGCACGTCCTATTGCAGGACATTTTCCCAGCATACGTAGGGGTATCCTTAAAATCAGCGACTGGCTGGATTGTGGCTTCGCCGATACTGCAGGCTTCGTGTCAGATCTTCCAAGATCTGTTCTATCAGTTCAGCGTGTCGGACGAAAAGAGCATCCAGTCCTGCCTCGAAATGATCAGAAGCACGCTGGGTGGAATTTACGAGGCAGCCCAGCTGTTGATCGACCACGCAGGATTACTTGAACAGGCCCATACCCGGCGTGTAGTCACATTAGTCCTCCGAGCAATCACGGCACTCTTACCTCTGCTGGACTATATTCATGCCAGTACCGGAAAAGCTGCCAACGTTGTTCCTTTCATCCTATACTTTAGGCGCTTCAGCATTTTCGTTGCACAGACGGTCGTGGGCCGAGACGTGGCTCTAGCACCATCGGTTGACTGCGACGTTCCGGATGAGGCAGCACCAATCTCCAAGCTGCGCGTTTTCTGCACCCAGGAGCTTGACAAGGCGATGACAAATTGGGCCAAAGTTGCTGACAGCTATTACGTAGTGAGAGGCAATGCAAGAAAAGAAGTGTCAGTGCACCTTGGCACTATTGAAGAGGAGGGAGAACAGATGCTAGACGCCATTGAAGGGTTCCTCGTAGCATCGGGGAGAACAAGGGGAATGGGAGTGGAGCAAGGGGAGCGGCGGAGGGAAGCACGAGCAACGAATCTTATCGTTTAACGAGGTTATGAGGATTTAGCGGTATTAGCGGCATAGCAGGCGTTCTGGGTATGGTAATAGTGAATGGACTCGTTCAGTTATTATTTAGTGGCATGATCAAAGAATGAGCATTGCACGTGATTGATAGCTGTTCCCGGCAGGCCCGATCGCATGACGTGCAAGAAGCCAAAATGTTTCCCTCATGTCAGACACAACATCAACATTAACAAACGCATCCACACCACCGCATATCCATATACCCCGAAGAACCCGCGCCAGTCCCGCGGCGCGCTTCTCCCCTCCGTCGCTACTCTCAACCCTCTCGTCCCCGCGCGGTGGCCCCATGGAAAGCAACCAGAGTGCCGCCCGCGAAGCTCGCCGTTTCCTTACCGACCGAGTACGCGATGACTGGGCCTGGCCGGACGCGCCGGCAGCATGGTCCCAGTCCGACGAGGAAGTCCGGAACGCTCTTGATTTCAGGGAGCGCGAGTACGGCACCACATCTGGGTCTGACGAAGAAGCCGACCCCGCCGCGGGCGCTGGCGACAATCCATACAAATTCGATTCACCTGACAGTATAGCTGTGGCCGTGGAAACCAAGCTGGAGAGCCGCAAGAGGAAGCGGCGGGAGCTTCTGGCGGAAGAGATGGCGTGGAACGAGGGCGTGGCATGCTTTGTGCAGCGGAGAGATGCTTGGACAGGTGCCGCCGCGGTGCAGAAGTCCGGCGCGAGAAAGCACAGTGCGTCAGACCAGCTTGAGCTGTTTGACATGGAGCTAGATGGCTCATTAATTTCCGCAGGAGCCAAGCATGCACGACTCACAGCTCAGTCCGATCCGAATGCCGAAAGCCTCGTCCCTGTTGCTCGGCCTCTCCTAAAACACAACCCCATTCGGGAATCTATCACCAGCAAGATATATCCGGATATATACAACAAAGTCGTCGTCACCTCGCGAACCCCCTCCGTGCCTATAAACCTCGCCGACATGACGCGTGCGCTCGTGCAAGGCTGGAAGGACAATGGGGAGTGGCCTCCAAAAGCCGGTCCTCTGGACCCTCTACCGGGAGGAAGGAGGAAGGTGTCATCTCTGTTGAGGTCTCCGACCGGGAAGAGTGAGGCTAAGTATGGCGACGACGATTTCCTTGCCAATCATCCTCACGTGAAGAGAGGTGTGGAAAGTGTGAAGAAAATATTCCGTATGAGCGGAAGTCACAGCGACGTAGCCCCTTCAGGACATGGACGAAGTGCCAGCGATGCAGCTCCTTCTTTAAAGGGGCCGACTGTACCGGATGCTGGATAATTGGACCGAAAGGCTACTACCGTCAGCAGCAGGTCAGAAACTTGAAACTATGCTGTGCTACTTACTTATACCCGGTGCCTATATCCAGTACTGCTTTTCAGCTCCTCCTATGACCTTGAGGGGCAGACTTCGTTTGGATCGAGGACGAGATGTTGTTGAGGAAAGAGTGGGGACACATTTTGAATCATTGGCGCTGATGAAGGGACTGAAATACGTTCTTTCACAAAAATGCCAACCTAGTCTGAAGGAGACTGCACCACCATTCCCTACCTGTGAAACGGGCTTCGTCAAAGTTTGTGGTCATTAATCGAGAGTGGACTGGTGTTAATCTAGTTAGCTGTAAGTCAATGACATCAAAAACTACGGCCAAACAAGTCTCCTCAAAGCGAACTTTTACACATGATTGATCGCCCGTGACATGTATGTTCACAGAGGACAAGTCGAATGGAAATATGAGTAAACAGGTACGCGAAATGTGCAGTTTGTTTCCTTTCTACTTGCCAATTCTCCACACCCTTCTCAATCTAATGTCCTTCGGTGTGATGCACCTTCTCTCTCCTAGCGTCCCTCCACATCGCTCCAATCACATACAGCATATCATCCCTACTTTCCCAGAGAGGCAGAACCACACAAATCAAGAAACTCGCCCAGGCCCAGATGAACGCAACCACCACATATCCCGTAAAGAACCCTCTCGAGAACACATACCCGGTGCCATACAGCGTGAACGGTAGTATAATCATGAATCCCAGCGTGCCAACAATCAACGCAATCAGCGCAAGCCGCTTCTGCGAGCGGACCTCCTCCGGCGTAAGTGCACACATGGGGACCGCTGGCTCTTCAAGGACAGGCTTGATCGCTTCGGCCATAGAAGATTTGAGGACTTTGTGCGGCTCGACCCGAGGGTCCGATGTTGTCGTCGCTTCCATCCCCTTCTCGTTCAAGTTCTCCATGTTATTATTAGGGAAGTCTCCGGACTCGTTTTTCCGTTCTGCTTCTTCGGAATCGGGCACGTCCTGTCCATCGATCGTCTCAAGCACAACAGTTTTCTTGTCTGGGACGAGGAGAGAGAGCACCACGATGCAAACAAGGCCCATGCCTAAACTGACGCAGTCGCCGGTCAAGCTGTTGTAAACGTCGCCAGTAGTCGCGATGGTAATGCTCCCCGAGCGCACTTTCGTGCACACCATCCAGGAGATGAGGCCGGAGCAGAGCCCCACGATCGGCGAGACGATAGCGGCGAAGGTAGATGTGCCGTCCCAAAAAACGATGAAGGCCATAGGAAGGGCGCCGCCTCCTATGAGACAGGCCTGCGTGCAGTTAGCTTTAGCTTTGCCTCATCACGTGATTTAGAGAGCCCTTACCAGAATACTAATGAGATAGTTCAGCGAGATCCCAGCAGCATGGAAGATACACGAAATTGTCGACAACGCAACCCCGTAGATGATCAAGCCGCCGATGGAGACCCAGAGCAGCGCTTTCACGGACGCTTTGGGGTTGATATACGACTTGTAAACGCCGAACGTCATTAGCGAACTCGCTGCGATGCTTTCAGCGGAGACCGAGGATGTGACCGCCATGAATACAAGGACGATGAAGAGGTAGGCACCGCTCCCGCCCATGAGCGAGATGATCGCAGCGGGCCCAGCAAGCCCAGCAGAGACATCAGCCTTGCTCAGAGTGACACGGAGCATATCGTTCCCTTACAGTGCGGCAGCCGCGAGACCGCAAGCCGTCGACATGCCAAAGGGGATGGCGTACCAGGCGAACGAACCAAGAATATAGCCTGCGGACGACGCATGAGCACACTTATCATTTCCCTAGTGCTACAAACTTACCCTTCACAGCGGTGGTCGGACTCGACGCGATAGCACGCTGCCAATACGCCTGATCCGTCCAGACGTTACTAAACCCACCCAGCAGAATCGTCACCGCTTTCACCAGGCCCGCGTGCGATTTAACCGTCAAGAACGAGCCGTTGTCAGAGGCGGCAGGATGCTTCTTCTCCGCGGACTTGAGGAGGTCGTAGAGCCGGCTCGGAGATCCAATGTCCGGATTCACCGCATATATCTGGAACATGAATGTGAAGATGCACGCGTACAGAATGATGGTGTGGAGGTAGTCGCAGATGAAGGTGGAGCGGAGCCCGCCGACGACGATGTAGCACGTGATCACGACCGGGAGGATCCAGTAGGAGGCCCAGATGTTCATGCCGGTTAGGGAGGAGATGACGGCGCCGCCGCCGGCCATGAGAGCTGCGCCGGCGATGAGGTTGGCGATGAGGCCGAGGATGGTGAAGAGGATGTGGGCGATCTTGCCGTGTTTTTGGAGGACGATTTCTAGGGGAGTGTGAGTATGGTGTTGGTATAGGGTTGAGAGGGGTCAGGTGACGTACCAGGGAATGTATGGGCGTTGTTGGAGCGCTCTTTGATGCGGAAGGCTGTGAAGGCGAAGAAGAGCGTTTGGAAGGTTCCGAAGGCACCGTACCAGAGACCGCCAGAGACGCCGTAGGAGTAGGCGAGGGTGCAGCTGGTGAGGAGAGTTGAAGCGTGCGTCCAGCTGGAAACGATACCGGCAGCAATCATTCCTGAAGCAATGGTCAGTCACACACCTTACATGTTTAGTAAGGGACGTATTCACCAGGTTTGATAGATCGTGAAGCTGTGTTGAACTCCTCGGTAGATTTGAAGGTGTTGTGAGAGCCATACCGATTAGAAATCTGGGTGGAAGTGAGCGAGTCTTACAGAGCTTGACTGATGCTAGAATAGTATTCTTGCAAGCGTAAATCCAATCATGACAACCGCGAACGCAAGTCCGATTCCAATCGTTATTCCATAGCCCGCGCTGGGGTCGAGGATCTGTAGTCCAGCCATCGTAGTCGCTGAAAATTCGTGGATTAGTACCCCCGACGCCCATCCAGGATAGACATATATGTACAACCACGATTCAATCGGCGAGAACGCGCATCTCCGACGGCTATTTTCCGATCATTTGGAGGCATATGATAAAGTGGAGGTCTATCTAAAGGTTTATCTGGCGTCGACGTTAGGGCTGGAGGTAAATACCACCTAGAGGAAGCTAAAAGACTCATGACAAGCTCGGAAATAACTCTAAGGGCCGCATATAAAGACAGTAGTCTCCCAACACGGCACCACGGCACATCTGATCCTGCTGATCCATAGTTGATAGTTATCCGATGCTTAATGTGTGATAAGACGTTCACTAGGTTGAGGTCGATCCTTTCCGCATGCGGTAAACCTTCGGCTTGCGGCTTCCGATGCCCGCATGTGCCACGATGCAAGGTTGGACATTGCCGTGGATATGATTATATAGAGCGGCTTATGAGAATGTATGAGAGGTATTGACAACAAATTGAAAGACAGTTCAACGAAGACGGAAGGACAGAAAAATGTCAGAATTCCAGGATCTCTCTGGTCAGTAATGTTGACCTTCTGGATATATCACTCAGGATGCTAGTACTATGTATATTGTAGACAACTACGCTCAATGTTACGGAAAGAATAAGCTACCTTTTGGAGAAAAACCTGCCCTGGTAGTCATCGATGCTGTCAAGGCATATCACACTCCAGGTATCTCGTTCCATTCGGCTTTTAAAATGGCTAGCCACTAATCAAAAGGTTACTAGGATGTCCCCTCTATGCTCCCGAGCGCTTTGATAAGGCGCGAGACTCTATCGTTCGATTGATAGACGAGTTCCGCCGTCTAGGCCTGCCTGTGATTTTTACGTCTGTGATATTCAACGCCAGAGGTAAGATCCTAGCCTCCGTGTTTGGGTTCTGAGAAGGTATTTCAGGTCGGAATAGCCGTATTTCGGTATTGTCGACTAACGCTTCCCGGTAGGATTGAGCGAAGGTAAATGGTACAAGTACAAATTACCCAATGTTCTCAACGCGTACGACGAGGGGAACCCCATGCGCGAGTTCGCCGAGGGAGTCGTCCCAAGGGAGGATGAAGTGATCGTGTACAAGCAGTACAGCAGCAGTTTCTTCGGCACTAGCTTAGCAAGTTTGCTCACAAGCATGGGTATCGATACTACGGTCTGCATTGGGTACTCGACGAGTGGCTGTGTGAGAGCAACGACCCGTAAGTGATTTTGTATTTCCGATTTTGGTATTGCAAATAGCTGATGGGAGCATAGTCGATGCAATGCAGCATGGTTTCTGCCCGTTTGTTGTACGAGAGGCCTGTGGAGATCGTCACGAGAGCGTTAACGACAACAATCTATTCGATATGGACCAGAAATTTGCTGAAGTTGTTACGGAGGCGTGGATGATGAAGACGTTGCGGGAGAAATTTGCCAAATAGTTTGAGGTCAATCTTGGCTCTCAAAGCTCGAAATCAGGTAGCCCAAAATTATGCTACTCCTTGAACAACCTCACTCGATACTATCAATGGCATGCAGGGACGCATATTCGCCGCACCTCTTGGCGATGGTGATAGCCGGGAATATATCTCCTTACTGCTAGACTGCAGCTAGCTCTTCTCCAGAGCCACCGGGTTCCTCCATCTAACACATCCTGTTTTATAGGCTTGTCTGTGTACACTTGCTTAGCACTGTTTGAGGTCTTTCGATACATTATTAGCATTTGCAAATCGATACTTTTGGCAAGCCTAATAGCTCTTCGCGCCAACCCAGACGCTGCCTAAAAGCATTGCCACTTTTCCTCTCCCGAAGCCTAACCACTGTGCCATGCATGGTTCCTCCCACACACCAAAAACACCGATCCATCCAGACATAGTAGCGTACTGGTCACTACCATGCCACGACGAAACCTACCTCTCCTGTTTCTAAATTTACCGGTCGAAATTCGTCTCATCATCTACGAGGTGATCTTATAAACCTCCATGATAGAGCTCCGCCGCGTAAGTGCTTTGATCTCCATGTTGCGTCGCGCCAAGAAGTCAAAGAGTGGGTGCGAACGCTTTCAAGACTTGCCGAAGACGCGACGGGGCTGCGAAAGATCTCCGTTGATTAGGCTGAATGAAAGATTTCTAGGCATCCGTTCAAGATTGAAAAGCTGGGATTGGACGTTGATGTAAGTTTCTTGCGTGCTGTACGAAATATCCGAGAGGCGCAGAAGCTGGAACTGTACAGATACTGCGCAAAAGCGGCGGCCAGATTACTCGGAGGCGAACATGGGTATACTTTGTTACATGTGGCGTAGATGGATATGAATCAAGTCTAGCAGCATACCTGGAGTTTCAGAAAGGGACGGAGCGTCTGATCCCGTAGGAGACAATGAAATACGAAAGAGTATCTCAGATTTTTGGCCCTGAAGCAGGCCGAGCCCCAGCGGAAGTCGAGCCAAGCAGATCGCGTGTAGTTTTCCCTAAGATTTCGTGCCTTGAGAAGCTCTCGACTTGCGTATACGTTGGCAGTGCATTGATATCTAGTTTGGGGAGAGATATAAAGAGGTGAAAGAGGAAAGAAGAGTCATGATTTCTCCTGATGCCGACGTAAATACGGCTGCCTGTGGGTGTATCAAGGTGCTCCCTGGAGGATTGGGACCGAAGCCGAAGCTTGAGAGGATGGTGCAGGCTGTAATTGCCATGAGATAGGGATAGTGAGTATCAAAAGAGTGGTCGCACGGAAGAGATAGATTTGCATTGACTCCGGATATCCCCTATTCGCCCTGAACCGCCTTCTGCCACAGGTGAGATGGCGGCATCACCTCCAGACACCAGCGGCTTCAGCTTCTACAGCCTTCCATCAGCTTCCAAAAGGCAGACGAGCCACAGTCGCGCTGCTGGATGTGGCGGTGCAGAAGCAAGAGGGCGCGTCATAACCCTAAGCGACACCTTTCCTCGCCGGACTAAACTCTATCGGGACTAGCGCCCCCACTAGCGCCGCGGCCTGCCTCGCAATAAAAGGCTGCGTCTGCCCTGCTTCTTCTTTTCTTCATCCGTCCCGCGACCACACCACCCAGTGCCCAACCTTTCCACGGCGGCAGTGCTGCTAGGCAGGCTGCAGACAGAGACGAGATCAGAATGGCGGCCCGTGGTGGGAGCTCGCGTCTCCGACTCCGTCGTAAGATCTCACTTCCCCTCCAGACTTCCTGCTGCAGATTTTGCTGACCGTTCAAACAGAGGCCTAAGGGCCCCCAAACCGCCTTTGCTGCAACATGGGAGGACGAGGATTATCCTGTAGCCGATGCTCGTACACCTGGGAGACCCCCAAACACCAAAAAGCAGACGCAGACGCAGGATGGGCGGATCCGACCTGAGGAAGCGCCCGAAGCCCGTACGCATGGGCAGCCCCCAAACGCCGAAAAGCTGACGGCCAGAGCCTCCGGGTGCGCGATCGATGGAAGCCGAAGCTGAGTCTCCCAGGGGTGATTCCCTACACTCTCCCCTCCTGTACGGACTGGACACCAACGTGCGCGAACCGGGGTGTATACAGTGTAAAACCCTTGTTTCGTGCACGGTGGTGTCTAGTCCGTGCAGGGGGGGAGTGTGTATGCAGATGTCGACGCTGACGCTTTTGAGAGGACGCACGAGGTGTCCCGGAAAGTCTTCGGAAAGCCAATGCTCAGCCCACCCGTTGGGAATACCGTGGCATACGGGCGCTGATGCGGAGGTTGGAAGAAGGAGTGCCGGATTCTTGGAACAGTTCAGAACCACTAGGTTCTGGCAAGGGTTGGTCAAGGAACGACGCCTTCACTGCTCTTGTAGCCGCACCCGCTTCGGAATACGACCACGCTGGAATGAGGAGTAGGGGTTGAGACTCGAGGTCATCACAAAAAGCTACAGTCCTCCGCACTAAATTGACTTGAGCGGACTCCCAGCTTTTGTGACCCGTCTCTCTCCCTGAACAAGCAGCCCGGCGCAGAGAGAGACAACGCGGACGGTGTATACAATCAGTGTCGGGTTGACCGGAAGCCGGGAGAGGATCCCACTGGAGAAAAAGCTGGCGCTAGCCTGTCAGGGGAGGGCGGCGAAGTAATACCATAGGGAACCTGGAGGACAAGAGGAATCAAGCTCTGCCTGAGGCGGAGGCTTGGGGGGAGGATAAAAACGAGATGGGATGGAGGAGAATCAGGGTGGAGAGTGATGGGGAGGAAGGAGGGGACTTGGGGTATATAGCGCAGGCACTCTTTTTCCCCTTACGAGGGTTTTTAACGAGGCTTGCATTTCACCACAACGTTCTTCCATGCACAGTGCACCGTGACTCCACAAGACAAGAGAAAAAGATTCACATAAGAAACAGAGCAGACCTACAAAAACTCAAGAAAAGTTCAGAGCGACGAACGACGATGAATGGTTCATGAAAACTTAAAAATACCTACGTCGAGTCGATAGCCTACCTCGATTCCCTGTTCCTACCCCTTCCATTCAACCCAGCAATTCCAAAGTCCGTTCGCGATACCTTGCACAATCCTCACCTTGTCGCCGCTCCCATCGTGCGCCTCGACCCGCCATGGGCTGTTGGCATCGCTTCAGACGCCGAGATCCCTTTCAAGCCACGATCTCATCCAAAAAAACCCGAAGTCTCATCAACGCCATCTTCTACTCTACCGAGTGCTCGATTAAAGAGGACGATCTGGCGCATAGCCATCCATCGAGAACGTAGACGCCAAAGAGCAGCGATGGAGTGTCGAAGGACGTCGGGAGCCGGGGAACGCTAAAATCCCACGGGTTCGCAACGGTCACGCGCGCGGGTTCCGAACAGCATGGCGCATGCACATGCACAGGAACGTTCAGAGAGCGCGAATTTCAAAGTCCCAATCACATCTCAATCATAACGTAGAAGTGGATAGCCTTTGTCAACTATCCAGGTCATATGAACTATTGTATCATTTTCTTTACTAAAAGCACGTGTCCTCCACGTGTCCTTCCCTAATTACGGATTTTGGCCAAAAGGGGTCGGTTTCTGGCTTCAAAAAACAGAATGTCATCCCTACCCACGAACATTCTCCAGTATGGGCCACACCCATCCTGGGCAACATGTCTGTGTCCGTGTGTAGGACATGCTCTTCCAGAGGTCTCACTCGGACTGCAGGTTCTTCTTTCCACCTCCGCTGGACTCTCCACGGGAATGTCCGCCCGAGTCGAAAGAATGGCCACGAGAGTGACTGCTCTTTTGGTCAGGTTTCTTCTCCTCCAAAGTGTTTGCGCGAGAGCGTTTGTTTGGAGAGATAGCACCGAGAGGAACCTTGAAAATCTCCATCATCTTTCTCCTTTTGCTTCGCACTTCTGGGTCAGTCTTGACAACTTCTTTCAAAGCCTCGACCTCCTCTGTTGCAGAATTGGCGACCTTCTCAATCGCAAATTTTGCTTCTTCAGGACTCAATTTGTTGAATGCGAAGACTGCGATCAGGTAGAGGATTGGCTTGCTAAAATTCCTTCCTTGCGATCGGGAGTGCGGCGGCGGGAACAAGGCATTTAGTCGAGCACATATGATGTCCCAGAACTCCGAGCAATGGTGCTGAACCTTGAACTGAAGATTGTGGGGGTCGAAGTCGACACAGGTTTGGTCATAGGGCTTATTCAGTGCCATCATTTCGACATAACGATCGGCGGCTTCCATCTGTTGGTACCTAAATTGGAGAAACTCCCTAGCGGCTTCGAGTGTCTTCAAGTCATTTTCGTCGCCGTTGATGATATCGCGCAAAACAGCGTGATATCCGCCCTCTGGTGAGTCTTCAATGTGTGGATGGCCTTTGAGATATCGAATTGAAAGCTCTTTGACGGTGGTGCATAGTGCTTCAGTGCTCCCGCCATATTGGCTGCTCGCCTTCCTCTTGCCCAACAAGCCGCCCGATGGCTCAAAAGGTGTTCGTGGGGGCTTTTTCTTATCCCTGAATTGTTGGGCAGCTTCCTCGGCCTCGAGACTCAGATACTCTTGTCGAAGTTCCTCTGAGACGTTGGGATCGCGGTTCTGAGGGCCTCCTGGGTGAAGGTACTGATCTTTAGGCCAAGTCTCAAGGCTGTCCCAACGATTTTTGAAGTCAGCCATGGGAATTCCCGTACGCTTACCCCATGTCTCTTCCCAGTCATCGTCCTGTGCGGTGAAAACGAAACCATGTTCATAACCACGACGGTCAATTTCATTGAGGAGTAGCTGATAGGTAGATCTTGTGAACGCCTGGTAGGTTTCGAACTGCTCTTCAGTGAGAGCGTCTTCATTCTCGTCATTTACAAGCGGCTTTTCTGTGACTGGATGGCGAGTGAGCTTCTCGATGACTGCTGAAGCGAACATGCTCCCACAAGCACGTCCCAACGATTCAGAATATCGCCAGGCCTTACTCCTTCCTCTCGGACCAGCTGCAGTCAAGGCAGTTATTCCACCAGCCCTTGACATATTGCATGCCCAGCCTCCAGAATAGCAAGCATTTGTGATGAGAGTAATGTCAATCATGATGTTTTTTAGAGCATTGCGAAAGTCAACGATAGTGAAATGCCTCTCGTCGAGCTCCTTGTTATGGCCGAGTTGGAGTGGCACCGGTGCCATATTTATCAGCCTCGCCCTCTGTTCCTCGCTTATCCCAATATTGACGCCTTGAGTGAGGATGCCGTGGGTGAATATCAGAATGAGAAGGGGCTGGTTGGCTTTTTGAGCCGCAAGAGCTTCTTTCCTGAGGGCCTTCTCAAACGAGGCTTTGAGCAGTTTGGGCTCAACAGATTTTGGGGGGTGTAGCTCGGATGCACTTGTTGCATTCTTCAAAATCTGGCTGTCGAGAACTACTTTGCGATCGTTCTTGTAGGGGTTGCCGTGCAGAAATTGCGTGTGCTTCTCAACCAGTTTCTGGAGATCTAAGCAATGCAGCCAGGTCTGGTCTTTGGTGAGCCCATGAAGCACGTTCCAGAACGCAAAAAAATCTGAAAGCATCCACGCATCGACGTCCCGCTTGCCAGGGTTGGCAATACCCAAAGGTGAGATTCCCAACACTGCAACAACTCGAGTGTTATTTGGAATATCCGGGATAGTGTGAGTCTTGAACTCATTGTAGATCCGGTTTTCATCGGCTCTTTCGCTTTGGAAAATGCCTCCCCAAGTGGCAGGTCGTCCGGGATGGATGTTTTTGAGAGCTTTGCTCAGAAGTTCCGGCTTGTTAGGGTCCCCCGCACCGCTGAACTTCCAGGGCAAGTCTGACATGATGGGCGCAGTATGGGCGCAGTGTTCGCTGAGCTTGTTGGCTTGCGAGGAGTTATTCCAATTTTTCGGGCTGGAGGAGGAGTGGGAGAGAGTCGTAGAGGAAAGCTTTTATAGTCGTGTGATGAGTGAGTCGAAGGATTACGTGGCACACGATTCCGGAACCTTGGTTGAGACTGGGGCTTTTCCAGATCAGCACGTGCTCAAAATATCCAGCCTTTGGACTCGAATATACCTTGACAGTGTTGATATCATCGATATAGGCGTATCAGTTGACCGGGGGCACAAGCATGCCAAATTAGGCGGCTGCATCCTTAGTAGTCAGCAAAACAACACCCACATAGACAAGAGAGAGAGAGAAAAGGAGAAGGAAGAGCAACTCGAGAAAGAGTCGATGTGGAAGCTGAACTTGCTTGCCAGAAAAAGTGGAGTGCAAAAGGAAGAGTGTAAAGGCTTTGGGTAGCCCTCTTATATACCCATATTGACAGCGTTGTCACTGTCGGATCAGAAATCTCTTTCGAATCACTCCGCTATCTTCCTCGACAGCTTGCCGGATCACCAGTTGCTTCGCCGGATCACCAAATCTCCGTCAGATCACAGGGAGCCTCATCGGACCTCTCTCCTGCTTCCCATTAGTTCCTCGCCACGGCGATTGCTCATCGCGAGATCGCGAGCCCGACTCAGTCCGGTGTTTGTGTCACCCTGTAACTTCTCCTTATTACAATGACCTCGTTCTTCTTCCAATTGCACCCTGAAAACTTGCTCAATAGCCAGCAGGGTGCTTCGCAGCGCTATCACAAGCTTCCGACAGCGGCGGCGACGCCAACTCGAGCAGTTGTTCCACCCTGATGAGCCCTGATGATCGCGGCTCGATGCCCTTTTCCCGACATCACATGCTTTTGGGGGGGTTCCTGACCTCACTATGTGCTCGCGGCGACACGGTATCCAACAGGCCGCTCGCCGCTCGATGAGCTATCGTAACGTGATTTGAGGTAAATCAGGTATGATGATGAGCAATGAGAACGAGTGGAGGTGATGGAGATGGGTGGGAGGAAATTATGGCGTATGCTTGAAGCTGTTGCCCATGATCAGAAGCACGTGATCATTCATAAGCAGACTTTTCATCATCTACCTCCACCCACCAACCGTCCTTATCGTATTACACCTCCGCGGAAAACGGAAACCCCCGAAATCCAAGAATCGTACAAAGAAGTCCTACCAAATCTAAGTATCAAATGAGGGGCTTGGGTATCAAAGAAGCATCCAGGCCGTCCCCCACAAACCCGTTTCAATTTCCCTCGCCATACGCGCCTCACCAATTCCGTAAAACTTCCTCCTCTTTTTCCATTACTCACTCCCTCTTGCCAACTCCATCTGACGTCCTCATCATCTACACCACATTCGTCCCCGGCTCCACAGCATTCTCATCATACGACTCCCGCTCATACAACCTCTCCGGCTCTACCTTCCGCCACAGCACATACCTCTGAAAGAAATACGGCACCTGCCGAAGCCCATACGCCGCATGCACGTGCGTCGGCACGGAGAACACCTGATCCAGCTCCTCGAGCGTCTTGCCCTTCGTCTCCGGCATGAAGAGCAGCACGAGCACCCACCCAACCAGATTCCACGCCGCGTACCACCCGAACGCGCCTTGCGGCTTGAACGCTTTTAGCAGCGACGGCCACGTGATGGACAGGATGAAGTTGAAGAACCACGTCGTCGCCGTCGCGAGCGACATGCCGATGGTGCGGATGTAGAGCGGGTACGCCTCGGCGGAGTACGTGAAGGGGACGGGGCCCTCGCCGGGGGAGTAGACGATGCCGAAGAGGTAGAGGCCGAGGGCGATGCAGCCAATGTGAGCTTTGGAGCTGCTGGGGATGTAGAAGGAGAAGCCGGTGAAGAGGAGGCAGAGGGCCATGAGGGGGAAGGTGGTGAGGAGCAGATTGCGGCGGCCGAAGGTGTCGATGGTGTAGATGGCGGGAATAGCGAAGAGGAAGTTGATGACGCCCCAGCCCAGGGAGGCGCCGAGGGCGGATTGCTCGCTGAAGCCGGATTCGACGAAGATGGAGGAGGAATAGTAGGCTATGACGTTTACACCGCAGAACTTGGGGAGGTGTTAGTGTGGGCTGACTTTTGTGGGGTGTTGAAGATTTGGAGGAAAAAAGGGGTTCAAGGGAAGTCGGGGGGAAAGTTCAAACTTACCTGCTGCATGAACATGACAATCTCAGAGGCTATCATGGCACGCCTATTCCTCGGAACAGTATACAACTCCTTGATCTTACTCTGGCCAATGGTCATGCTCTCTTCGGCCTTGAGCAGCTCCGACATATAGAACAGATCGCGAGCCGCCTGGACCTTATTGAAGCGGAGCTTGCACATGGAGTGATAGGCGGAGGAGTGGCGGCCCTTGGACATGTACCACCGCGGACTCTCGGGGACCAAAAAGACGAAGAAACACACAAATACGGCGGGAAGCATGGCCGAAGCCATCATGATACGCCAGTTGAGACCGGTAATGTTGTGCTTATCCGGTACGGAGTAGAAAGCTAAATCAGAGACGTAGCCGAACATAATGCCTGGAGAAGTCAACTCGTTATCCTTCCTACTCCGTTTCGTAAATGAGCTCACCAAAAGCAGTCCACATCTGCCATTGCATGACAAGAGCACCACGGATCTGCGGAGGTGTGCATTCGGCCTTTACATAGTCGTCAGCCAGGAACTCGAATTGAACAACATCCGAACTTACAGCATAGATAGGAACAGTAGCCGACTTTGGCCCAATCCCAAATCCAAGAGCAAACCGCGCAATGAACATGTGCCACCACGTATTCACAAAACCTTGCCAGAAACACGCAATAGCGCTGAAGAGGCAAGTAATGAAGATGGTACCTCGACGACCGAACCAATTGCTGCAACCGAATCAATTTTCTGGTCCTGCTTCTTCTAGGCAAAGACTCGATCACTCACTTGTACGGAGTGGTCAACCAACACCCAATAAGCGCACAACAAAGATACGGCGCCCCATTAACCAGCCCCGTAAGCCACGTCGACCGCTCGTCGCCATTATCAATGCCAAACTGCGGCAAGAAGAACAGCTGCGCACCGTTCACAACAGTCTCATCTAAACTCTCTCAGTATCTCTCCTCTCAAACCCTCACAAAACAACGTCACTATGAATCAACAGATACTCACCCATCCCCTGCACCGCCGCACAAGTCGAGCACAGAATAATCACCAAATACAGCAACCACGGCTGGCTCCACCGATGCGTGATCTCCTTCACCAGCACCGCGTGCTCCTCATCGGTAACGCCAAACTGCTTCATGATGTCGATGTTCTCGGGGTCGCGCGCCAGCATCGCGCCCAGCTCGAGCGCGCGGACGTCGTCGGCTTCGGCGAGCGCGTGCTCGTACGCGTAGTCGCGCCCCATCTTGCGCAGCTCCTCGTAGCTGTAGCCCTGGAGCGGGTTGGCGAGCTTGGCGTTGATGTTGCGGCGGGCGCGCTCGGCGGCGGACAGGGCGATGCTGGAGTTGCGCACGGGGTTGATCTTGTCGGGCTTTTCTTCGTCGCCGGAC
Organism: Mytilinidion resinicola; assembly: GCF_010093595.1. NCBI lineage: Eukaryota > Fungi > Ascomycota > Dothideomycetes > Mytilinidiales > Mytilinidiaceae > Mytilinidion > Mytilinidion resinicola. Next base: position 213,608 of record NW_022985447.1, on the reverse strand, counting down.
GAGTGGCGCGCGGAGTGGTGGGAGGGCAGCATGGTGGGTGGTGTTGAGGTTGAGGTCTGAGGGGTGTGAGTTTGAGATTGATATTGAAAGTGTGACTTGAAAGTTGAACTGGGATCCTTACTCTTGCTATAGAACCTGCTGTGCAGTGTTTATGGTGACGTTTGTAAGGTAGAGCACATGGAAAGGGGGCGTGAGGGTGCTATCAAATTCTCGAATCGTGGTGTTCGAACTTTGAACGAAGCATCTATCAACCGCCTCACTCAATCAATGGCAACTAAGAAGCACAACCAAGCACCACGGTATAAACTGAAGAGCAAGTCAGTCCCTCACACAGCTTGAAGCAACCTATGCGGGGCCCCAGGGAATCACTCATTCATAAGCTCTCCCCACCGCCGCTGACGGCGAGACTGGACCCGGGCGCTGGGTTACCACTAAAATCTGCCCAACTGGCCCCACGATGCATGATCATCGTCCCTATTTACTCAAACAAACCCGCCGTGCCGCTGCATGACGGAAGACAAGCCCGACGGTCGCGTGAAAGCACCATTCGCTTGGGTCTGCGGGTCCTTGTCCACGCGATAGGCGGCACACAAAGGAGGATGTTCGCCTGGGTACCGCTGCTGGCTGTGACGTCACGCCCGATCCTGCGTTGGTATCATGCTGCATGCGGGCTGGATGGGGCGAACGGGCGGGGACAGCCATGGCTTGGAACAGTGACATCTAGGCAGTTGGATCATTTGCTGGAGGTTTCATGGCACGTTGATGCCTCTGGGCGTGGAGGGGAGGGGAGTCTGGGGAGAGCTAGTGCCATTGGTAGCGGGAACGGGAGCGCTGTTGTTCGAGTCTCCTTGAGCTTTGATTCTGCATTTCGCTCCAGCTGCCTCTTACAACCGCAGGAAACAACATCCGAATACCAGATACACGGTGAGCGACTTCTTGCTGGATCCTTTTCACAGGATCTGCATCGACGAAGAGCCCTGTCGCTATTGTGCCAATGCACTTCGCTAAGTGCGCCATTGACGCAATCGTTCCCAGGGTGCTTGACAGCGCCCAGGTGTGGGGTAGATAGCCGTTGACAAGTGGGGCTTGCACAGAATGCTTCGTCTTCAAGCCTTGTCGTGTGTCTCGCGGGAATGAGTTCTGCCAAAAGGTATCCTGTTATTAGAAATGGAGAAGCAAAATGGTGCACGATTTCTTGACTAGAGTGTAAGCTCTTGAGCCTCCAAATTATGCACAGAGAAAACCTTACGTTCCGATACCTATGTAGATAGACCCTATGCCACCCAGTTGGTTTACTTCCAACGTTGCAGACGCCTAGGAAACCACTTATTTTGGCCACTGCTGATCACATCACTCTCATACCATATTCCAGAAAGCGCGAACAGAGGAAGTCCGCAGGGTGCGTGTCTCAATCACGTTGGAATCTCAGGACTCGCTAGCTAGAGTATGGCCATGAAACTAAGAGAGCACCGCGGATTGTTTTGTCGTTAATACAAACTGCATGTCGCCCTGGAACAACGCCCCCTATTCCTACTGTCCGATTATGAGCCAAACAGCGCCATTGCGCCTCGTTGAAAACAAAAGAATCCGAAAAGCTGCTTTGCCGCTCAATGCCATTTCATGTCCGCATTACCTCATACACCATTCGTAGCAACCACGTCTCTGCTCCAACTCAATCGCTCCTCAGCATGCTCTCCACCAGATCGCCCAGTGGTCCCCAGAAGTCTTTTGAGCCCGACGCAAGTCCATGCTCGTCGATGAAGAGGACATAGTGCTTGAAGCTCGTATTCAGATGCGGTTCGAGGCCCAGTTCGATGATAACAGGGTAGTGGTGGCAGTATATGTGGGCGTAGACACGGTAGAGGCGCTTGAACATGTTGCGGATGAGAGCTGGGAACGTCTTGGGGAAGGCGACGCCTAGGGGAGTTAGCCTGATTGTCGATAGTATAGGGGCGAGGAGGTCTAACCGATCCTGCTGGGGAACATCTGTTCGTTGTCGATGTTACTCTGGACCCACGCCATGAGGTGCTCGATGTACTCTGGCGCCGCCATCTTGGTTGGGCGTTTGAAGTTCTCCGTGTCTTGCCATAGGTATTCGAATCTATACTCATAAGCACCGGTGCCATATTCCAACTGAATGAAGCGTATGACTTACTCGTCCGTGGCCTTCATCTCCGGACAGGTCTGCGGCGAGCAGAACTCGGTAATCGAACCATAGAGCAGGTTGATCTGATTGTAGAAGTCGACCACTACACGACCACTACGTTAGCATTCCTGTAAAGCAATTATCCTTTTCCATAACCAACTCACCATTAACAGCCAACCACTCATCCTTATCCTCCCCTTCCGGCAACTTGACCGCCTTCCTCAAGCTCCCACTCCCGAGCGTCGCCTCCGCATACTGCTTGAGCTGCCAACTGCTAGTCCCCCGATTCGACTTCTGCGGCTTGAACGGCGTGCGCGTCCGGGGATTGCTGCTCAAGAAACCAGAAAGTAAGCTCAGGCCTCCAAATCCAGTTCGCGGCGTTAAGTTTTTGAAAGTGCCAGTAGGACCCGGAGCACCCCCAGTGCCCCACCCTGCCCAGAGCTTTTTGGGAGTCTGACTAGCACACCCTTCCCAGTCTAGCTTGACCGGAGAAGCACAAACAGGCGTCTCGCCACCAGGAAGTAGTTTGTACGAGTAGTTGGGGCAGTCGCGCACCGGGCTTGCGTCTCGCGGGGCCAGCTTGGGACTAGAGACCGGTGTTGGAGGCAGAACCACCATGCCTGTATGTTCCAACTCGTCTCCACAGTCTCTAATCCCTAGCCCTACGCTTGTAGACGGAGCCTGAGTCTGTGCTTGTGCTGCCCGGAACCCCTCGCTCAAACCCCTCTGCAGCGGGCTTTTGTACGTCATTTCCGGTCGGACAGGAACTGAGTCGAGGCACCCTAGATCTCTTTGCTTCCCGAGTATCTGTTCTCTCCGTCCAAGCAAGTCTCATTCGAAGCGTATGCAGCTCTCGCTCTGGGCGAGGGTGAAGACTGGCTGGAGGGGCTTTGGATTCGTGGGGAAGGCAGTAGGGGAAGAAGAAGTGGACACGAACATTGTTGTTATGAAGCCAGACATGTCCACGAGGTAGACCTCACGGTCTCGGGTTTACGTGGGGTCGAATGGGTGCCTGCGCTTGCTGTTGATCGCATTCCGGTGGTTAGCATGGTGATGGCATCAGTAAGGAATGGGCGGCTTACTGCTTGCAGGAATTGATTGGATGCCACAAGGGGAGGGCAGTGCAAGTAAGAGGGATGTAGAAGGAGTGGAATCGAGGATCGCGACGAAGGAGTTGTCGCGGAGTATGCGATTGAGCAGAGTTGTAGTGGAGTAAACAAAAGATCTCTTGGCACTTAGATCTTGATATCCTGCTGACTAAGTACACTACCCACCGCGGATCACATGGAAATCGAATTGAGATATATCATTCAACGAATACACGCCTTGATATCTACTGTCGAGTTTATTTTCACTTGGTGCTCCCTAGTTTGTTTGTCACCAATCACAGTAGCATCATGAATCATAAATAGGACGAGCAACGCAAGGAATCTATTCTCGGTCTACGAATGCTCCGTCTAAAGCCCATTCGAGCCTAAGGCTCATGCAATGCCACGAAATCAGGGAAGGATGTAATTTTAGGTCCTAGGGAGAAAACCGCTGCATGAGAGAACGCCGCGCGTCTTAGGTTAAGAGAATATGAAAACCGACCCGAAAGCATCGTCACTGCTTCTCTAACCATCATGATCAAAGGGGCTGTTATGGCTGAAGTAGCCGCCAGATCCGTTCTTTTTGTCGCCACCATTCGTCTCCCCGTCGACCTGACCGTCGAGCATAGTTTCAAGCTCATCGGGTTGAACCCCTCCTGAGTCCTTGGTTCTCAACCGCTCCAGCTGATCGCTCACATATGTATGGATATGCTGGTCCATTTCTTTCTTGTACTTCAAGTCCTCCGCGTCGGGGATGCCTATGGAATTGGAACGGTTCTTCTGAATAGGCGACTGGGCTTCGTCATCTTCGTTAGTCGATGTTTCGCCCCAATCGCTACGCATCCCGATAGAGCGTGTGGTCGAAGAACGACGCAGGTGATGCGGCTTCTTGGGCTTTCCTGTTGTCGTCCAGACATCGTCGAAGTAGTGGGACGCCGCTGTAGTTGGTGTACGGGGTGTTTGTGGAAGGCGACAAGTGTTGCTGCCGGAGACATTAGCATTTAACAATCGAAAAAGAATCAAGTTTTGCAACTTACCCAGAGTCATGAATCATCTTTGCAACCAGTCCCGTCCATCCACACTGATGGCTTGCGCCCAGACCCCGACCAGTATCTCCGTCGAAGAACTCATGGAACCACAGGTAGTCTTTCCAGTGCGGATCGTAGTCGAGCATCTCGTTGCCGTCATTGATAGCCCGTCGTCCATCGTCACCGCGAGCGAATAGGTGCTGGAGACGATGTTGAATCTCCTCGGCAACGTGCCCTAGATGCATATAGTCCCCAGACCCTGTGGGGCATTCGACCTGGAATTCTTTGCCGTAGAACATGTAGAATCGCTGAAGTGATTCAATGAGCAGGAAGTTGACCGCAATCCAGATGGGACCACGCCAATTGCTGTTTCCTCCGAACAGTCCGCTATCCGAATCACCGGAGATGTAGCTGACTTGGAATTTCTGGCCATTGACATCCATCGAATAAGGGTGATCTTCGTGGTACTTTGACAGAGAACGGATACCGTGATCAGCAAGGAACTCTGACTCGTTCAGCATTTTGGCCAAGATGGAGCGGAGTCGGTCCTCGTTGACGAGAGACAGGAGCATTCGGTCATCCTTGCCACGGCGCTTCATGGATGCGATGTTCCTGGTAGCCGTTTCGCTCCTATGTTCGACGAACCAGTCTAGCCGCTTTTTGAACGAAGGGAACTTTTTGATGATTTCGGGTTCGAGGGTTAGAGTGGCGTAGAGTGGAATGAGCCCAACAAGCGACCGAACAGGCATTTGGTGGCTCCATGGTCCGCCCCAAGAGATGGCATCGTAGTAGAACCCATCCTGCTCATTCCAAAGCGGCTTCTCTTCTCCGCCAGATCGGTACTGCATTGCATCGCTAATCAGCAGGAAATGCTCGAAGAATTTGGACGCAATGTCTTCGTAGATCCGACGATGCTTAGCGAGTTCAAGGGCCATGTTGAGCATGTTGAGACAAAAGAAGCCCATCCATCCGGTGCTGTCTGCTTGCTCGAGGACACCTCCTGTGGGGAGCGGTTCAGAACGGTTGAAGACACCAATGTTGTCGAGGCCTAAGAAGCCACCCTCGAAGACATTGTTTCCGTCTGCATCTTTCCGGTTCACCCACCATGTGAAGTTCAGAAGTAGCTTCTGGAACACGCGCTCGAGGAAGTCAAGATCTTCGCGCCCATACATCTTACGCTCCATCTTGAACACTCGGAAGACAGACCACGCATGGACTGGAGGATTGACGTCTCCAAAGTTCCATTCGTAAGCTGGCAGTTGTCCGTTGGGATGCATGTACCACTCTCGAGTGAAGATGTCAAGTTGCTTCTTCGCGAAGTCTGGATCGATCATAGCCAGTGGAATGCAATGGAAGGCGCTGTCCCAAGCAGCAAAGAAGGGGTATTCCCAAGAATCTGGCATAGAAAGAATATCATCCAAATGCATATGCTTCCACTCCTTGTTGCGGATAGTCTTTCGGCCTGGCGGTGGAGGCGGCATTCCAGGATCACCATTGGCCCACTGGTCCCAGATGAAGTGGTAGTACTGTTTACACCACAGCATGCCGGAGAGCGCTTGACGTTGGATGTTGCGAAGATCATCAGCCATGGGAAGAGGACTGATCCGATAATAGAAGTCGTCAGCTTCGGCACGTCGCTGCTCCATGATGTCGTCGAAAAGCTCCTCGTCCAGGAAACCTTCATATCTCTTGCCAAACCTGAAACGAACAACAGCACATTCTCCAGGAGCAACACCCTCGCCTTCGTCGAAGGCATACCAAGCAGCCATCTTCGTGCCAATGTTCTTGGGGTTGACTGCGTCCAGCTGCTCGTCAACTATGCGCTTATGTATTCCATCTTTCACGTATGGAGTCTTGTTGGTGCCTGCCCAGATCTCTTTGTAGTTTGTGTCGTTGTCGGTATAAAGCTGTGTGGGTTGAACATCGTTACCGCTAGGTCCAGTGCCTGGGGATGGAGACAGCTGAACGTAGCGTTCACCCAGTTTGTGATGTTTTGAGTGTGCTGTCGTTGGAGAAACTTTGCGGATGGATGGCTTCTTTTTGATATCCTCGCGTCCCCAAGCCCAAGTATTCCGAAACCACACGTGGGGAACGATATGGAGAGGAGCTGGCTCTGGGCCGCGGTTGTAGGCGGTGACTCGGAACAGAAGCTCTTCAGCGTTATCGGCCTCTTTCGCAGTCTCGATGAAGATGTCCCAGTACCTGTCGTCATCAAAGATTCCGGTATCAATGATGTTGTATTCGTTCTCGAGCTTGGAGCGTTTGGCATTCTCCTTGATGAGGTCTTCGTAGGGGAACTTTCGCTGAGGGTACTTGTAGAGGTATTTCATGTACGAATGCTGTAGCTAGTAAGTACAAGAAAGCCACAAAGTGACAAGGCCATCATACCGTAGGGGTGTTGTCCAAATGGAAATGGGCTTCCTTGATGGATTCGCCATGATTTCCCTGCGGGTTGGACAAGCCGAAAAGCCTCTCCTTGAGGAAATCACTACCGCAAGTCAGTAATCGTATTCAGAGCTTCAGAAATGGGCGCATACTCTTTCTCGTTCCAGAATGAGAAGGCGATGTTCTGCAGGCCGTGGGAGTCCGAGACGCCAGCAATACCGTCTTCGCCCCACCGAAAGGCCCTGGAACGCGCCATGTCATGGGTGAAATCTGGACCCTGGGTTAACGAGATCCCTCGATAGCTTTAGGAAAGACTACTTACGGCTCCATGCATCTCCATCATGGCTGCAAGAAAGAGAAGTTAGTCCGAAGAAGCGTAAGCGGTCAGTCAGCATGGAGACTTACGAGTAGTCCTCTCTCACTGCACACTGTTAGCTAGGTATTCAGTTAATTGGGCTGGAACCAAGCGTACCAGTCGCCCATTGCCTCTCAGCAACGTACGAACCCCATCTCTTCCAGTACTGCTTGCGTTCCTTGTCCTCCTTCAGGCGCTTCTCTTCCTCGCCGAGGTACTCCTGGTTGGATACGAGGACCATCTCGAAGGCGGGGGCGTAAGCTTGCCTCAAGTGAGTGCGAGTGGATTACAGTTGTAGCAGCTAAGCTGCGGGGGGGTTTGGTGGAAAGTGGGAAGCAACCAAGCGTTGAAAGATAAACGATACGAACGAGGGTAGCTGCAAAGTGTAGAGGCTTAGGAAAAATGAATGGCAAGGCTAACGTTGGGTTTTTGGGTGGATTGGAGGGAGAAGAGGGCGCGTTGGCAGTGGTGGAGGAGTGGAAGCTAAGGGCGGCGCGGCGGAGGTCTTGCTAGCTAGCATGGCGCGGGCTCACGATGCAGGAACTGGTCGCGATGTCATATGTCAGTGCTTTCCTTATCGGCCGTTGCTACCACATGCAGATTCAGCGCAGGCGGCACACAAGCTTATTTCGAGGGCCGGGAAGGCGGAGCCGTTTCAGCAGATCAACGTGCGGGAGGCTCGCCACAGGGCACGGCTAGGACGGGCGCTCTTCTACAAGGATATTCAATTCTATCATGAAGGCGAATCTGAGGTTTTCCTGGGCCTGTGGGCCTCACCATCCGCCGTGCTCAGCGACACCGAGACCGGTGCAAGCTTCGGCCCACCAGGCCCACCAGGCTGCAGCTGGGAACCCGAGAAGGCGTCGAAAGCGCCATGCCGTCATTGGCTTGCGAACTCAACGCCAAGGCCTGCCCGTCCACTCGCCGCTCCCGCATTTATGCAGCCCGTTGTGGCCTTGGCACAAGCTTATGCGCCGCATCGGGATCGATCTCAACACAATGCATTCTCTCATACATGCTCTACCCTTCCACCGTGTCGAGACTGCCTTTGCCTACCGTCGAAGGCGCTGCATCAGGGCCCTTTTGCTGCCGCAGCTTCTCTTCAAACTTGGCAAACTCGGCCATGGCAATCTCCTCTTCCTGGTCTAATACCTGCTGCACCCCCTGCACTTCCTCGATGTAATGCCTGCAGCCGCTTTTAGTTTCCGACGGGCCTGGAATTTAGCACGAGCGACTTACATTAGCATGCTTTCAATGCCGTTCTTGAGAGTGACTGTACTCGAGTCGCATGTCCGGCAAGCTCCGCGCAACTTGAGCAGCACCTGTCCGTCGTGAAAGCCCCGGAATTCAATATCACCGCCATCTTCCTGAATCGCGGGCCGGATCCTGGTCTCGAGAAGCTCTTTGATCATTCCCACGACCTCGCTGTCGTTCTCGTCGTACGCAAGGCTGTCAACCTCGGTACCTCCTTGTCCGCTCTCTCCCGCCTTGTCTTCGACCGTGTTCACAATCTGCTGTCCGGAGAGCATGAACTCGTTGATGATGCTGAACACCTCGGGCTTGACATGGGCCCATGGCGTGGCGCTATCTTTGGACACTGTGATGTAGTCTGTGGCGAGGAAGACAGAAGTGACACCGTCTACGTTTAGGAGTTGTGCGGCGAGAGGAGATGGATGTGGCGGCGCAAGCGTTGACCGAGGTGAGAGGTACTCTAGGAATGCCGACGAAATTGACTCTGGTAGCACGCGGCTGTTAGGGTTGAATTTAAGAGCCTTGACACCGTGTTAGTGCTGCAATTGTATTGTTCGCTGGGGATGCATACATCAGGATTAGGAGTGTCTTCCGTCTGGATGAACATAGTCCTCCGGCCATTCGCGGTGGCCGGTGTGAAACTGGAGGTAGTCCATCGTTGAGTGGTCGGTCTATGCCGTGTAGAGGAAACCGTTATTGATGGTGCAGTGGAAATCTGGTGGAGGCATCTTGTTGAAGCTGCTGTGGCAAGCTTGCTGCTTCTCCGGGAGGTTACCGACGGCACCGCTCGAGTTAGGTATCGCACGGCGGATCGCGGAGCAGCGAGAGACGCCATTATAGGGTCGCGAAGTAATTAGAAGGTGATATGCAAGATACAAAGGTAGGTTATCTTGAAAACGAGAGGTGTCGTCGTGAGGGTTGCGGCATTGGAAATCTCCATTAACTAAGTTATGACGTTTTTGCATTACTCAGCTAAGCCAAGGTCACGGGAATTCTCTTCAACTTTCACTTCAATATATCGAATTCGGAAACTGCCTCCTCCACATCAATCAGATTCTCTTTGCCCCTCACTATAAGCATATTTCCAACATTGGATGTCTTCCCTAAGGACATCCCGTTATATCCAAATGCCGGTCCAGCACCTCGATGTCCCAGAGACCCTGACAAGCTTGTTGGAACATAAAATCCCAAACAATATCGGATGGAACCAGCTGAATGAGACAATCAGACACAGCCCCATCTGTAAACCATATTAGAAACTCAACTGCCCCTGGAGAGAGGCTATAGGTTTCCGTATCTCAACAAAGCTACCTAATGTGTCGCGAGAAGGTTAGCTAGAGATCTAACATTCATGTAGGTTGAAAAATTAAGACAGGCTGGTGGAACTGAGGACCAAGGAGGCTCGAGTATTCCAAACTATATTGGAACATTTCCTAGTTCAAGACACATACAAACCAGACTAAGTTGCACGAGCATTCTCTCAAGACGTTGGTTCTACGGAAGCAACTCATAGTTTTCTTCCACAGTGCTAAAACGAATAGCGGTTGTTTTTAATTCGCAAACCTCTTCGCCATCGATTCTAGCTCACTCCCAATTCGCGATTCATTTTCTCCATCCAAGATTTCTCCATCTCATTCATAACCCTTGCATTCAACGTCTTGACAGAGCGAAATCGAGCGGACTGGCTTCCATCTTTTTCTCATAGCTTGACACGTGTGCCCAATTCGACAGTCTGATGTGGTGTGTCAAGAACCAATCGTTCTACACCACCCCCAATTCACAACCATACCCGGTACTCAATGGCCAGATGTCCAATTCACCCCCATTTTCTCCATCCACTCAATCACCTACAGCAATCACTACCAGTATTGAACAGGGCGCACATGTACATAATGCTCGCAGTCCACGAGTGTTCAGATGGTACGGTGGAGAAACCAACACATACCTCTCTATTTACTCACGTTTCACCTCAGAAAGGCAACAGCAGAGCTCTTGACTCACCTCCTCGACAGTATACAATCTCAATAGTCTCCATCACCGCCCTTTGCTCACCAACCTCGCATCTGCAGTGTATTAACCTCACCGCCTCCTTGGAATACTGCCCACCACACCTTACAATCGCTGGAGCCTACGCTCGTCTCCTGTTGCTTCAGATCATCACTCTCGCCCTCGCCCTCCTCCCTCTCCCCTCCATCAGAGGCAACAACATCTCGTTTGAACACCGCTCCCCAACCTCCACCCACCCGCCACACATGCGCCCTCTCTGTAATACATCACCGCCACCACCACCACCCCACCCCACCCCACCCCACCCATTTTGCAAAGGTCTGTTCTGTTTCCACCAGCCAAACCCCCGACTCCCATCCATGGTTGCGAGCTTCCAGAAAGTCTTGCTCACGATGCAGCCATAGCGCTGAGCATTCGGCAGACTTTGAACCACCACCACCACCACCACCACATCTCACCCATCGCGGAAAACGCCTGCCATGTTTTCGATCCCCACCAGCCCAATCCCCAATTCCCATCAAGACCGACGTGTAGCGATTGTGCCCACGACGCAGCCACGCCAGCTCTAGCTCATCGCTTTTGACCCAACTCCTGAAAACCACGCTGCTGAGGACCTCGGCAAACGGAGGGAAGGAAGAGGGTTTTATAGTAGATTAGTTAGATATTGAGGGGGGTTTTAGTCAGCGGGGCGTGATTATTCACGTGGACTTGGGGTATGGGTCATGTGTGACAGATGCTGCCGAGATGCGGAGGGTCGAGGGAGGAGAACAGGTGTTCACTGTCGCGAGTGAAGCGTAGCCGGGTGTTCTAGTATCACCGAAGAGAGTTGTTCGAATGCCGAGGATTAGTGCGAGAATATGGCTGCTTCCCAGTTCCTGTTAGAGACAGGTCTAGATGTCCCTCCCTTCAGCCAAAAAGTGAAGTTGTGTAAGCTAATATGGAATGGCTGTGAGAGACCTGTCAGATGAAGACACCACGCACCCTAAAAACACATTCATGAACTTTTCAGATATTCAATTATCATTCCTACTTCCCCACCCCATCCCCTCCACCACCCTCCAACCCCCCTAGTAAATTACACAACTCCACTTCCAAAAAACCCAATACTCATTCCATTCCTCCTCCTCCATCCCATTCCCACCAAGAAAGAAAAGTGAATCTTTGACCACCTAAAAATTCTATGATATCCCCGCCGGCAGCCGTCATATAAAAGGGTGTACCCCAGCCAGCCTTCCCAAAGCCACACAGCACACGCAACTGAAAGAAGAAGAAAAACGCGAAAGTCTGACCAAAAAGAAGGGTCTGAGCCTGCCCGGACAACGAAGAGAGAAAAAAGGAGGCCAAAAGAAAGGCGGCCCCCCGGCTGAAGAAGAAGAGGAATCCATGAGTGTGTGTGAATATACATGCAAGAATGCTGAGTGCGATGAAACTGATATACACAGGCATGCTCGGAGAGACGTGGTTCGTTCTAGGGGGATGGTGGTGGTAGACCGATGAACCTCGTGTGCGCTCCGGTGGATGGATAGGATCACGAAAGCCGCTCCGTTTTTGATCGTGGACCTCGAAAGAAGACGGGATTTAGGGATTAGGAAGTCGCTTGGCTAGTGTTTTTGTTGTTCAACCCGACACGAACAACCAAGAGGCACCGGGTTAATAACCAAAGGGTAGCCTCCAACGCAGCAATAGGTGTAATTTGAAAAAAAGCGCCAACTGACTCCGGAGTGATGCAGGGTGTGGAAAATGCTCGAATGCGTGTCTGAACGCCTTGGGGACTCCGGTTCTTGATCTATGAAATACGCAGATGTTTGCGTTCCGATGGTAGGATGTTTGCAAAATAATCGTTGCCGTGGCCACATTATAAAGAAGAAAGCAACTGGAGGCGCTGAGATAGTCGATGAAATTGGTTGTTGCATAATTGAGAAGCGATCCGAGACGTTACATCTTGCAATCGTTCATCAAGGAGTTCTTTGGCCAATCGTACTTTGTGGCTTTCCTAAATCGGTGATCAGCGAGTGCTTATCTTCTGCAGATTGGAATGCTTACCATAGTGTTAGATTGGGGTTGGAGTAAGGCTCTGGGTGGTCTTCGATGTAGCCTGTCGTTTCATAGCCCGGCGGATCGCAGGTGATCAGCTCGTTGCCCTCGTCTTGGTATATCCGGATATAGTCGAGGCGCATAGTCGCTGGAAGTGTTGCTCCAATACCAGTCAAGTTGATGGCCGAGAAACCATTCGACATGCCAAAATTGACAATGATAGACATGGGCTCCTCTGGAATAACCCTCTTTCCGATGTTGCCGTTCTGGTTAATAGCATTCGCGTCCATAGTCCAGGTTTCTGCATCACCGACGTGCCAGGTGATGAACCCGTCGTCGCCGGTCTTGTAATCAAAAGCGTATTTCTGGTAAGCCTTACCGTCGTACCAGTCGTTGTTCAAGTGAGAGACAACAGAGATAGCCTGTTGGAAGGGGCCTCCTTGGTACGAGTTCATAGATGTGACAGAGTAGTCATTTATCTGCATGAAATCTAGAGGGACATGTCAGCATTACCCGTCGGAGTGCATAGTAAAAGCAACTCACCTGTGTCTGCTCGGTACCAGATATCGAATGGAGCGATCTGGAAACTCTGCGACACCATTCCAATCATGTTGACAGCATCCAAATTGCCAACGGTGGCTTCAACAGCGTCGATTTCCGGTGCGCTTCGAGACGTGCCCGGATTTGGATGGTCCTCACCTGCGCAAGTGCAAGCCGGCAGTCGCATTCCTGGGAGATAGCTGATTCCATCGGTCGAGCTCTGGTTTGGAGTAATGCCGGCATCGCACTCGTCGTGGTAGCTGTATGGCCACATGCCGTCGGTGGTTGCAGCATATCCGGGGCGTCCAAGGTTTCCCATGGCCCAGAAACCCGGCCAGAACCCGACAGTGTCTCCTCGTCCAGGTAGCGATATGCTGGCTTCCATGTGACCTCCCTTGAAGCACAGCTTGTTCCAAGATTGCAGCATGCCAGATCGGTAGTTCAGACCGTGGTTTTTGAAGGCGTCAAATTGGATGTTAAGAGCGCCGTCCTTGGTAGTGACTGCGTCTGGATCGTACCACTATGGAGGGTTAGTGTTCTGTCTTGAGTCAAGTCGAGTCAGATACCCACCTCCAAGTCCTGCGTCACTCCGTACCAGATGTCCACTGCCTGGAAGAAAGGATCGTCGCCATCGTAGAAGGTTCGCCCGTCAGTGTTGAACTCGTCAGAGAACTGTAGAAGTTAGCATGTTGAATGGCTCATTTCGAACTGTACTTACAACTAGATTTTGCGTGGTTCCATCATGGGACTTTCTTGATTTGACAGAATCCGGTGTGTCGGGGTCTACCAGCCCTGTTCGAATGTTCTTCAAAAGCGGGACCTTTGGCACATCTATGCACTGCGGATTGTACGTGCAAGGCCCCACTGTTGGCGAGGTCAACTTGTGCACAAATGTTCTGTGTCAGAGTTAGCAGACTATTCGAGCTGCGGAAGGACAGGTCTCTTACAGTATCGGATAGCCTATGAATAGCAAGAGCACCCCCAGCGAGATGAGTGCGAGGCCTCCAACGTTGACAATCCCGCGCCTTGAGAAGACGTCGCAGTCGCGTTTCTCCTTCTCGTTCGGATCGGGATTATGCAGCCAGTCGTCCTTCTCCACGTCTTCCGGGAACAGCAGCAGGCCGGCGGACGGCAGGATGTTGTATTTCTCGGACACGGTCTGTGTGTTGAGCTCGTCGTCGCTCCCAGCCCGCGAAGGGGCCCGCGAATCATCAAAGGGCGACGCAAAGGGGCTGTGTCGGGAGTCTCGACTGACGGACGACTCGGAGCTCCAGCTCGTCCGCCGCGACGACATGCCCGAGGGAGACTGCGGTGCTGGCGACTCGTCTCGGAAGCGCCGTGTCCGCATCTTTTTGGGAGGTAGTAATAGCTCTGCGGAATCGGCGATGTGGGCAGGCTGGTTGTACAGGTCGCTGCCCGACGGGGGGGAGCGCAGACCGGACGAGGGGGCGGTGCCGGGGTGGGAGGGTATTAATGAGCGTGAGGAGGACTGGCGCGCGGTGCCGGGGCGGCTGTTCTGGAGGTCGTCGATGAGCATGTTGTCCGTCCCTGAGTTGAGGCGGATGTGAGGAGGAGCATTGCCCCTCGACGGCGGAGAGGCACCGGGCGAGGCCATGCTGGCAGACAGGCGGAGGGAGCTGGAGGGAGCTGCTATGAGGTCGCCAGAGTGGAGGCGGGTGTCGGAGGGCGTCGAACGAGAGATGTTGTGGTCGGTCGCAAAGGGTCAAATTCCAGCGGTAGCTAGCGGTTACAGCGGGCAACAGGCTGGGCTCACGACTCCGGGGCTGCAGCAGTGGTCGTCCAGGAGGCGTCAGAGATGGGAGAGGGCGCCGGTCGAGGAGCAGAGACGCTGAGACGGCGAGAGCAGCGGCGGGATTGCAGGTCGCTCCTATCCAGAGTTGGCGGACCGGGGTGCAGAGAGTGGTGAGGCCGTGCAGGCGGAGAAGGGGCTCGCGGCAAACACGTGCTGGGAAACGACAGCGCACGAGGGAGCGAGCGACGGGGAGGTGGGGAGTGGGAGGCGGGAGGGACGGTGGGACGAACAGCGCACAAAGACGAAGCAGTGAATTGGGATGAATTGGAGAGCGGACGGTGAGTGCAGCACGAAAATTGGCATCAGGGGCGGGCTGGGCGACATAGCTCGGCGTGGGCGAATCACGGGCAGGGGGCGTTGCAGAAGCGGCAAATCCACAGGCCGCCAATGCAGGACCAGCGCTGGTGCCAGCTAATTTTATCCCCTGAGCATGAGATCATCGCGAGAAGACTGCTGTTTCAACGCTGCGAGCCATTCTGGATTCTCAACCTTCATCCCACGAAACCGTTGGCCGCAGTCGCCTCTTGAATTCAAGCCACACCTGTTATGCTCGCGACCGGCAGTCTGTTTCCAGCCTCGCCGCCCCTGAGCTGCACCCACCGTTGCTACTGACCAGGCCCCACTGGTCAGCGAGGCTCCGCTGCGTGCTGCGTGCTGGTGATCCGCTTTGAGGCCGCCATCTACGGAATATGCGGAAAGAGACACGCTTCAGCATCGAAGCTATATAATCATGATGGCACTCCCCGCGGGCCAGATCGAGAGGGCACCTGTGTCGCCACGGTTTGCTGTTCCATGCACAGGGTCCCCTCAATATGCCCGTTGCTGAGCCCTGGGGCCGCTCTTCGGCGGGAACTGGCCTCGCCTTTAGCCAGTGATTGTTATGTAGCAGGCACATTGATTACGCGTACTTGAGGCGAAGCCTTCGGGCGATCTGTCGAGTGTTCCACCACCGTTCCCTCAACGCCGTTGTTTCTTGGCTCTGTGGGGGATGCGGGTCTGGCGAAGGATCTGGCATTTGACACTGGTTCATCCTAAAAGGTATTATGGTTATACTCTGACTGGTGCCGTTGCCGTGGAGTTTTATATGGGCCCTCAAAATCTGACCACTGTTATTCCCGACGGTTCTTCCACAGTTGCTCCCGCTTTCAAACCTTAGATCACTTCACAGCTGCAAGCGTTCTGCCCAGAAACCTAGTTTCTAGTCATAGCTCATGCTATAAGTACCGACTGTGATGTTGATTCATGACAATCACCATTCCAGTAGCGTGATTGGCTGCAGCAACTCTCAGCTCAGCCCTACCTTCAGCTCAAGGTTCAATTCTCCGACCCAACAACACCACAGAGCTGATAGTGATGCTTAAGTTTGTTTCAAGTTCCCTCTAGCTGAGCCACTGCATAGTTGCAGCTCTCAAGTTGATAGGGAGTGGTGTCAATCCACCTTTCTCTCACCAACGCCAGTACTCCAAAGCACTACCCTTTCTCACGACTCCACAGCTAGAGCCTTCAACCCCACCAGCCTGCCCTCCTTCGTGTCCACACTAACGACATAGTACTCCGCCCTCGTGCTCCCATGCTCTACCCTGAACACGCCCACCTCTCCACTCCCCGCCTTCTTGACCGCATCCAAGACACTCTTGTATTGGCCCTCAGGATCAAACTCCTTCTCGCTCACACTAGAGACCTCGTCATGCGACAGCAACTTCCCGAGCTCATCTACTCAACATCAGTTCCACTCCAATGAAATTCCGCAGTCTAAACAACAGCTTCGAGCCGGCATTAGGGTTGGACTTCACTTACCAGCCGACGGCACCCCCTTGCCCTTATACTTCAAGCTAACAGGCTCAAACGGCTCATCCGCGTCAGATACATAGTATTCTTCCACCTCCTCCAGCGCCTTGGGCACCGCTGTGTCCACCGACTTGGTCCCGACCTTCTTCTTCGATTGCGTGGACGGCTTGTTGGCGCCCGTGTCTTGGTTCGCTTTGTCCAGGAAGGAGGCGTAGTCGGCGTCGGAGGACATATTGAGAGAGGTTGTCGTGAAAGGGCGGGTGGTGAGGTTGAGGGTGGGTCTTAGACTTGGGACTGCGCGGTTTGAGGTGCCAGTACCGGGGACGTGTAATTCGGCGCGGAGTCGAGGGAGGAGCTGGGTTAGTGAGGTAGGCGGTAGTAGTGGAGCTTTATACAGGCGTTGTCGTAGGCGCTGGAGGCTGCGGGACGCGGGTGTGGTGGGGATCTTGGTCATGAAGCCTTATGACGCAGTGGTTTTCAGGTGCCACGAAGTTTGGTGAGCAGCTCTTGGTCACGATACGTGTTCTGGAGAAGATGAAACTGAGCACAAAAGACTCTAGCCGGGTTTCAAGGTTGATGTATTGCTTGCTGAGAATTGTGGGATGGAATTCGGAGCTTCGCAGGGCATGGATTTGCGTCATCTTGTCACGTGATTTTGAAGAGGAAGAGTATCGAAAATGAGATGAGAATACGTTTCCAAGCCTCTTTTCAAGAGCTATAGTTCTTCTCTTAGTCTTGAGTCTATTCGAGTATAACACGTTTGATTAAAGCCGCAAGCCCAATATACATGTCATGCCAATAACATGCCAGGATCAAGTCTAAATCGCACGGACTGGCTCCCGTACATACATCTTAGTGATGCCATAACTACTCCAGGTCCAAGGTCTGGTTCAGAGCGCGACGAATTTCATGTCTCAAAAGGTACCGCGAATAAGGTCATCCCGTAACCGCTCTGATAAAAACGTTCAGATACCGGACTGGCTCCTGTTTACACTCATTAAATTGAGGTCCGATTCACAGTGTTGCTCCAATAACATACCAAAACTGAGTCGAGACTGCACGGACTGGATCCCGTTTGTACATCTCAACAGTGCGAGATTTACCCCATTTCCGCAGATCTAATTTGAGGTGTCACGCAACCTGCCTCATCAAAAGGCCTGAAACTGAGGCCGATGTCAGGCCATTTTGGCAATGGTGTGTGCCAGCGGCCTTGCTCCCGTTTATGCTTCATGCAACATTCAAATCAATATAATTTCCATGATCTGATTTAGGGTGTCTGTCAATAACAAGCCACAACCGAGCGCAAATCGCACGGACTGGCTCCCGTTCATACATCTCGCAATCTCAAAACCAACTTCTTTCCTCTGGCCTGATTTGGGATGTAACGCCAATCCTGTACCAAAATCAAGTCCAGATAGCACCGATTCAACACGTCTATTTCTACGGCCTGATTTGCAAGTCATGCCAATAACAAGCCATGAATGAATGCAAATTGCACAAACTGGCTCCCATTTATATTTCTCAGCTATGTCAACGTTAACCTTTTCCCAGTGATCTGAACTGCAATCCATGTCACTAACTCGATTAAAACGACCGTAAATTGCACCGACTTGCTAGTAGTAGTCGAACTATTTATACCCAATCAAACTCGTCTACCCCATCTCCCTCTTCCCCAATCTCTAGAAACACAGTGGCGTTGAGTCTGCCGATGCGGACGAGCAGAGTCACCGCTAGAGAGCAGACCAGGGCGCTGGCGTTGTCGAGGAGGTCGACGATGCCGAGGACGTTGCCGGCGACGAGGCTGAGGACTCAGAAAAGGGCACTGACCATATCACGGCGACAAGAATGCAGAAGAGCAAATCAGGACAGCGCAAGAGTAGCCGAGGAAGAAAGTATTCGAATTTACCGGATGAAAGCTAAGCCTCCAGGCACACACATCCATATCGACATGCTTTGAGCGCCACATCTCAGCCTTGCATGAAAGCCATCGAGGCTACAAGGCTGCCTCCAGCCTCACTGCGGCGATGGCGCCGATAGGAAGATCAAGGAAACGTCTTACTTGCATGAATGTATCAACGAGGCATCCAATAGTGCTCTAGTCCCGATATTTGTATGGTGTTCGAACGCCGGACAGGTATCGAGGCTGGGGTGGGGCCTCAGGCGCAGCGCCGCGATCTGTGTCCAATCCGGAAACTTGGAGACCAGGGGCATGCAAAGCTATAGACATTATTGGCTTTCGCCATGGGCTTCATGGTGCCTCTGGTGAGAGACACCGATGCGGGTCAATGGGGTACGTCTGAGCCAGTGCAGATTACGAGAAGAGGCAGAGAAAACTAGCCAACTAGCTAGGGTCACGCGAAACATTTCACCGAAACAGACCACGGAAGAAAACACAACATATTTGCAGTAGAATTAAAAAATTGCACATTCGTTTACTCTGGTACTACTTTAGGAGTCAGAAAAGGAAGTGGGGCGGATATCATTTTGTGACAGAATAATAGCAGAACCGACAAAAACCACCTAGCCATCACCCAACAACAGCAGCATGCTTCCGCCCGGCAAGTCATCAAACGTGGCCCAAGGAGGCATGAGGGGTAGTGAAAAATCAGATATGCAAAAGAGGGAAGACTAAAATGTCAAAAAGGCCCGCCAGCAGCAAGCTTCTTCGTATGACGTTGCAATGAGTGTAGGCTTGCTTGAACGCCGTCAAACCAGAAGCCGCATCTTGAGCACAAACAACCTGTGCTAGACAAATAATCAGTCAATGCATTTTACTCAGTCGTCGTAGGAGCATGCGACACTCCGTTGGTGGCAGCACGCGGGCTCTCTCTTTCCAACTTGGTTGGAACGTTACGCTTCTCATCCTCAGCTCCATCGCTATAGTCTTCATCTACTTCCATCTGACGCGCCGCCGGCTCATGATGCTCTGGTCGTTCTTGTTTTGGAGTCTCTGTCATACGAGGCATTGGTTGGGGCATTGGTTGCGTGGCGTTGATGGAAGGAAGGGACGTTGGGTGATGTGCAGCCTCCGAAGGATGATAGCCGTCATTCATCCGACGCATATCGGGGTTGTCTTGGGGACTGTGTCTCGGAGGAGATGACATTCTATGTTGCGGAGGTGACGGGCGTCTGCTATGGGGCTCTTCCATCCTTTGGCGTTTCTCATCATTAGACGGAGGCTTCTGGTTGAGGGGGCTCTCATCCTCCCAATCTCTGAGCCTCTTAGGAGGAACAGTGGGAGTTCGATCAGACCGGTCACGGGCCGCGGCCTCGGCTGCCGCAAGAGCAGATGCCGGAGCAGGCGCGCCGCTTGCAATCCCGCCTCCTGAAGATGGGTTGGCGTGATGCTGGTATGGTTGCGGTGGGTAATTGCCGCCTGCCGATGGGGGTCGATTCTCAACAATGGGTCGTACTTCCGGGGGAGGACTATTCAGGCGACCATACGGTGGCAAAGGAGCTAGCGCAGGAGGACCGTTGAGATTGGTGGGTGGTGGAGGCGGTGGAGGTGGCACGCTATTCTGAGCATGTGGCCCGTAGTTTGGATTCGAGATACGATTCGGTGGTTGATGCTGCTGGAGCTGGGACTGCGTAGGAGGTCCTTGGGGTGGCATTTGAGGCGGGCCATGGTACAAGCTTGGTGCAACACTGTGTGTCTTTGGCGAGGGAGACAATCCGCGGCGGGGAGGCGCAGGTGGGTTAGGGCGCGGAGGCTCCTGATATTGCCTCAACGGCTCCTGTCTAGGGCTGACGGGTCGAGGTCCATGCTGATTGGAAGGACGGATGCCGTCTCGGTGGTCGTACGGGTTGAGCTGCTGGGGAGGCAGCTGGGGATCGCGGATCTGAGCAAGTGGACGAGTCCACTCGCCTCCGGCCAACGCAGGTGGAGGTCCTTGGGGTGGCTGTGTAGGAGCCGGTGCACCCCATTGTACTCCCGGCGGCCCGTTAACGGACGCGGGTTGGTAAGCCTGGGGATGGACGTCTTGTGGGATCGGCTGGCTGTTCTGATTTGGGACGCCATTTGTGGCTTGGCCGCTCTGCAAAAGCTGCAAGCGCGCTTTGATATGCACGTTCGTAGGGTCAAGGTCAGCGGCACGCTGGTAAGCGTCAAGCGCATCGGCAGTCTGATTGTTGCAAGATTCGTACTAGAGACACGTTAGACAGATACTCTTTGAAGATGCAGGAAACGGAGCAAACTTACCAGAGTGCCAAGGTCATACCACACCTCAGATATATTCGGGTTCAGACGGATCGCGCGGGAGTATGCGTCAAGCGCATCTCGGTACTGGTTAATTTGATAATACAGCACTCCGATTGAGCACCAGAACGTCGGGTTTCTCCCGTCGCGGTAGACCGCCTGCTGGTAGGCCTCGTACGCCTTTGGGTACTTCTGCTGCGACATGTAACAGCGGCCTAGCAGGTACCAGCTCTGTGCATCGTTCTGGTCTGAAGCCAAACAGTCAGCGGTGGGCACATGACAAAATCAATGGTGAAATACATACCGGAGTTGACTGATTTCTCGAGGTACTCAATTGCTTGCTCCTGGCTGCTGTAGTTTGTGCTCTGTTGATGATGCAGCCAGCCAAGCTGCTGGAGGACCTTCGCATGAGCTGGGTCACGATCAAGAACTCTTCGATAGGCTTCCTTTGCGGAATCGTACTGAACGAATGTTAAGGCGAATCCCGTGAGGACAACAATCTGACACTTACGTCTTTCTGTTGTTCATATACGTGTCCGATCTGAAACCAAATATCCTCCTCGGTCAAAGGCCGTGGGGGGTTCGTGACAATGTACTGGAAGCACTGCAAGAAAGTTAGCCCGGGTTCTTAGTATTAGCTTGGCGAATTCATACCTCTAAGCTTTGTTGGAATTTCTGTTGTTGTTTATAAATTATCCCGAGACGGAAATAGATCTCGTTTGCCTTTTCGAAGTTTGGCTCCATACGCATGACTTGAGAGAAGGCTTCTTCGGCATGCTCGAGCGAGCCATACCGATCGTACAGAATGCCAATCCCGTACCACAATTTCGGTTCCTGGCGGTTGCTGTCAGCAGTGTCGCGAGGTTGTTGATGAATTTGTTGTTTACCTTTGGATCATTCAAATGGTAGAGCGCCTGCTGATATGCCGAGTAGGCTTGCTGCAGGTCATCCATCATGAGATAACAGTGGCCTGTGGAGATACATGGTCAATCACTTGCAGGGTCACGGGACGAGAGGACGCATACCGAGGCTCCCCCAAATTTCGCCGTTAGTGGACTCGACTTTGAGAATTGTGCGCAAGTACTCGACAGCAGCTGGAAACTGGTCCTTTGTTCGCAGAATGCCGGCGATTCCACTCATGGCCGGCACTGACCAGCTATTGTGTCGAAGCGCGTGCTCGTAGCATCCAATGGCGCCGTCGAGATCGTGCATCTGCTCGGACAACGAGCCTAGCGGCGTTAGGGGAGAGCGATAATAACAAGGAGCTCTGTCGCGTACCTATTTGCACCCAGACCGACTCGTTGAGGTTGCGCAGGTAATCCGACGCAGTCTTGGGTGCCTGGCCTTGCATTGGGCCATGACCGTTGGGCTGCGCGTGGCCTGGCGGGCCATGATGCGGAGGCATGCCTGTAGTAGGCGATGGGTGTTGATGGCTTGCCATCTAATAGGAGGTAGAGACGTGCAGTGGCCTCAAGTCAGATCAGACGATCCTGACCGACGAATGCTCGGCGTGGAGGCCGACGGTGGGAGGCGGGGCGCGCAGGAGTGCGGGAGAGGTGTAGTTATACGTTGACGGATCGGGCGCTGGTACGATTAGTTTGGCTGTCTTTCTTGGGATGACCTTGGGTCGTTCTGGAAGACCGTGGTTGACATACATACTGAGCAACGAGCGCCCCCTCGCTGAAACCAGCCAACCGGAACAGCAACTTGGACGGGAACCCCGTCGAATAAATAGATAGAGGGTGTGTAAAGAGAGGCAGCGCAAGGGCAAACAGCACAGGGGAGGGTTGGGGCGTGGGTGAGGAGAGGCAGCACTGCGTTGGGAGCGTGAAGGGTGAGGCTGGGCGGAGAGAGCAGCAGCGGAGGGAACGGGGGAAACGAAGACGAAGGCTCATCACACGGAATAACTCCCCTAATCCACGCCCAAGAGCATCCACAATGTCGTGAAGGAGAGGGAGAGGCGCCAGACCAGGATTAGGCTGTTAGCCCACCCGACCCTTGTCTTTGTGGAGCATGGTTCGATTCGATCCGCATTGGCCCCCTGCAAAGCGCCACCTGCGACTCCACACCAAGAATCTGGAACCCGGCATTACTTTGTGCGTGCGGCAGTTTAGGAGACTGCATTCTGCGGTAGGACCTCAAATACATATCGCCCATCTAGCTCTCCTATACAGTATATGTCTAGGGAGATTCGAACCAACTCGCTTACACATCTCCATACTACAAGAACGTGCTAAAGCCCTTTGAACAGCGGCAGATAACGACACACCCTATCAAGAGTATCACAAAGGTAAGGCCAGAGCAGGATAATTCATAGTAGGAGCTGATGGTGTCCATAGCCCAGGAAACAGCATCAATATGGAGAGCCCCTTTCGCAGTATCAAAAAGCGAAAAGACCCTTCATACTCCACAAGTTGACGTTCAAGGTATGAAGGACCCTAGATTCTGGAGCGAGTAAACTGCGTGCCGCTAGAGTATGCGCATCACGTGGGCTTTATGCACGGTCAGCTCAACGTCCAGCCTCTTCCCTGCGCGGCCTCGTCTCGTCACTCTTGTCGCCCTTTGCTTCGCGCCTCGGAGCCTCCAGATGCCTTGACAGCCTGCAGACTACTGCGCCTCCAGCATTACTCCGAACGGCCCTGTCATTCCTTTCCATCATCGACGACCCTTGGCCGCACGATACGGTACACGATACGGTAGCACGCCGGTGCACACACAGCACTTTGGGTGCCGTCTACTGCGCCTTGGTCTCCCCAGACGGCTGCCGTGATGGCGCCTGGGAAGCTTCCCTGGAGCGATGGCGTGCGCCGCATCTGTCTGCGCCGGCCAGGCGTCACACTGCCTCTCCGCCCGCTTGAGGCAGTTCTGCCGGGCCAAACGCAGGTCTGTCAGACGCGATGATCTCTATGCGGGTGCTGCGCGGGGCTCATTTAGCTGAGGTGGAGGCTGGTTGATAACCGGCCTGCCAGTCAGAATCGGGAAGCGCCTTACGGGGCGATCAGCTACCGCCCACCATGCCAGCGAAGCCCTGTCATCTTGTCATCTCTCCAGGCCTGGTCGCGCTCTTCTGGGCCCTGAACTGGTCTTTTTTCTTCTTCGCGCCGGCTCGTGTGATACAATAGCCACCCCTGGCTTAGGGCACTACGGCGCTATGTATTGTACGACGGTGGCAACGAAAGCGACAGCTGGGCATCCGCGGCGCCAGCGAACGCCCCCTCCGCGGCGCCTGCAGTTGCCCATGCCATGCCCTCATCCTGCCGCCGGTCGGGCCTTGCGCCGGCATGCACCCGTGCGTCTCGTCGGCGCGAGTCGTCCGCGGGAGGCCGCTGCTGCTGCCGGGATGCAGCGGGTGGGGGCGCCGCGAGGAGTCTCTCGCCGGTCCTCATGTCTGACGATGCGGATCTGCATCTCCTTCTCCACACAGCGCCGTCGCCAGCTTCCGGGTGGACGCTGCAGTACGCCCGCAACGTGACGCAAATGTCGCTCCGCTTCCCGCGCGGCGGCAGCCGTGTCACAGTACTACCCACGCGCAGCCCGGTGCGACCCTGCTGCCTTCATGCCTTCCTGCCCGCGGCGTCGCCTTGCTTGTCTAGGAGGGTCACTGGATCTCTGCACGTTGGCGCACGCACGGCCGAGCGGCACGTACCTGGCTTGGAACGGCGGCCCTGGCGCGCGATTTGCGGAACGGTTTGTCTGAGCCAAGCACACCCACACTGACTCGGCAGCCGGCCAGCGAACAACTGGAACAGAAAGGAGGCCGGCCGGAGCCCTGGCTTTGGGGATGGGCCCTCTTTTCCGCCATCCACCACGCATCCACCCTCCACCACAGGCCGCTTGAAACGAGATGGCTGACCGCGCCACAAGTGGGCCCGACGGCATGCGCGTCATCCAACTGCTCGCCCGATTGCGATCACGACACCACAATGACATGCTATACCAGACATCCGCGACTGCAAAAACCATGCCGCGCTGGCTCATAAGCAGATCCTCTCGCGCCTGCATTCCTGTCGGGGAAAAGCCGTCATCGTGGCGCACGTAGGATTAAGGTTACTTCTGGGCTTGGCGCGATTGGAGCGCCCCGGATGCCGCGCACGTGCGGCGGGCGGGAAGGCCGATGGATTCTCGCTTGCCTGGGGGAAGTCGCAACCTCAGCAGATCGGCGTTTCGCGGCCTCTGAGCGGTTTCATGGCCACAATATTCCAAAATTACTTCCCATGCATGCTGTCCTCAGCGGGGTGCAGCTGCATCGTGTCCTAATGTTACGATGGTGTCACAGGGAATTCCGCTATAATAACCTCGGTCGTAGTGGAGTGCGTTTTGAGCTGGACCTGGGTTCTACTTATCGCGAGCCACCCACCCGTTAACCAGGCTTCCTCCAAGCGATCAAGTACCGAGACTTTTACTTCTTGGGGAAGCTCGTAAAATAATGGGGCTTGGCATGGCCCATCTAGGTTCTGCCTTCGTCTGGAGTGCTCTAGCACATCGCATAGAATCTGGTCTCTATGTAAGGTTCGTCACGTCGTGATTTAGCTCACGTCGTAGCTTCCAGTTCGCGTCGGAGCTTCCAGTTCGCACCGCTTGACACGGCCAGTAGGGCATGATGTCAAGATCACGACCCCGTGATTCAGGTTACGACCTAAAAGGTTCTTCGGCATGCTTCAAGATCTGCTTCACGAGCATTTAGCCTTGGTGTAATTTTCCATCGAGTGTAAAGTTTCAACTCTGTTCGGGGGCGTCCTGACGGGACCCTCAACCCCATTAATATTCTCCTTTTCTTATTCTCTAGCTCATTGCCCTTATGCCCCTCTGAATCGGGAGTCGAAAAAAATGAGACCTCATGACAAGTTGTTCCGATGATGATGGCTTTGTGCGCGTCAAATTTCTTAAATATAGAATTAAACCTTGCAGCTATGACATTGCCCTATCTCTCTCTAAAATCAAAGCTGGACTACTCTCCCTCCAGTGCTGCCAACCGTCCGTTCGATCTGCAACACCTTCATCAACGAATCCATCAGCGCCTGCATCGGCGACTCTATTAGCATACCTATCCACGAGCCCCCCGGTGCCGCCAGCTGTATCTCAATCTCAAGCGTTGCCGCCTAGGTACGTTCCCCACCCATCCTCCCCACCCCTCACATTCTTACGAAGATTATGGTAGCAGTACTATGTCGAACCTGATTCCAAATCCTAAGGATCTCTATTACACACCGTACGGCGGCCTCGGCGTCCCCGACTCGAAGCTTTCTATCTCGATACCAGCAGTAACTCAATGCCTCGAGGAAGACACTCGTAAGGGGGTTCAAATGCACATACGTGGAGCTTGACAAGGCCATCCTGGAGACCAAGAAGGCGCCAGGTCAGTACACCAACGAGCAGGATGATAATGGAGCAACAGCTCGGTACATAGAAATATAAGCTAAACTGAAGGAAGATGGTTGACATGATTCTCTTTGGAGCTCTTTATTAACTAGTCAAAGACAAGTCTAGACGGCTAGATAACAGGGCCTTCAGTCACATGTAGAGTATTAATAAGATAACCGTTACGATGAAAAAGATGAGCTTCAAAATTATGAAAGTTCATAGGACTTTAGACAGTGATGGACAAGCGTACACACTTACTAGACATGGCAAACCTGCATTTTTCTAGTAACAGACAGGCCACCGCCCTTAGGTTATGATGACTTCAATAGGTGTATATAATCCCTAATGCTACTAGTGCATACTCTGGTCAAGCACTCTGAGCGCGGTCACTTTACATATCCCCGCCATTTGATCCCTTGAGACACCATACCCTTGGCGTCGTCATACATTCTAGACAGGCTGCAGTTTGGTGGCTAAAGATGAGGAGCAGATTAATTACTTTTTTTGTCCTAGTAATCGCTCGGTTTCCACTCCAACTTAGCAAGCCAATGATATCAAGCACCGATCAGACATGTATGCCGGGCGGGCTCGATCTGAGTTGGTTCCAAAGCCAAAGCACATGGTAAATCCCCCCTCTCGGGTATCGTTGCCACTCCAAGTGCAGCACTAGACGTAGTGCGTACCATGGTTGTCGCCAGACTCATCCGTGGAACCAGACAGCCAGACCCCCGCGGGGCTTTGCCTAGCGGGATGCGCACCCATCTCCAAAAGAGCCATGGGTCCTCGAGCTATCGCTCCATGCAAATGTTGCCGGTGCGACCTTGTACGATGCGGCGTCTGATATGTAACCGTCGAGCAAGATGGGTGACTGTGCTTGGCACGCACAAATGCGGAGTCGGTGAGATGCGGAAACATGCGGACAGTCCGTTGGTAGATGTAGAACCATCACCAGGCGTCTTACCTTGATCAGTCGCCATGTTGCTCAGCCTCGTCGTCGGGAATATTCGCGCTTCCATAGATTTCTCCCACAAGTTTCACAAACTCTTGCATGCCCTCTGCGTTGCCGTCCCGTTTACCCTGCCGTATACCTTTGAGCATATACAGCGCGTCGTTTTCTCCTTTCTTAGGAGTCCATGGGGCAGTGTCTGCACCCCCTCTTCCACCTCTTCCCCGTCCCCTGCCTCGAGTTCCGAAACCACGTCCACGGTCCATATGTCCTCGATGTGTCCCACCGCTGCGTTGCTCTTGGTGATCCTGCTGCTGTGAAGGGTCGCGCGCAAAAGTCGCCGCATAGACCTTACGTAGATCATCTCGAAGGGTTGGGTGTGAGGTAAGTAGTGCTTGCATAGATGGGTGGTCTGCAAGGGTTGAGAAATCGCCTACTTTGGGTGCAGTTGGAGGAATGGGCGCCGGTGCTTTGGATTTAGAGATCGGAGCGGCATTCGGGGCATCTTTTGAGGAGTGTTCGGATGCTTTGTGATTCTTGTAGCATGGGATCGAGCAGCTGTCAATAATTAGTGAAGCACAGGCTGCATAAAAAGGATTATACGAACTATGGTAGTTGGCAGGTAGGGCATTTGTATTTCTGCGGCGCCTGCGAGCAGACTCCACAGAGGACACTCATTTGGGTGATTTGCTGTGAATTCTGAGGCCGCTAGGTTGTGGTTTTATGTGAAGAAAATGGTGACCCGTCCAAGCTTTATACAATCGTCCTCAAGCGGCTAGGAACATCTTCGGCGGAGATCTCTCACCACCGAGAAGCCATAGAACCGCACCACTTTGCCCACCACATCATGAATATATCGACGCCGCTGCTTCGGTCTGTAGGCCGTAGCGTGCGAGCATCCGAGCCCTGGATATGTCATTCCTGCGCTCTTCCAGCGAGAATAGCGCCCCGCCACCGGTCAAACATCCTTCCTCCGACGCGCAGAAGTCTTAAGAACACCCCAGAGTCGCGCTCGAGTGCTACGTCGCCAATGGAGGATGCGCAAGCAGCATTCAAGACAAGGAATCGGACGACTGTGTATGGATACCTGGAACGCATAGGCTGTCGAAGTACTAACAATATACCAGCTACTACGTCCTGAGTACGATCTTAGGAACAGTAGCTCTTTCATATGGCTCTGTGCCATTCTACAAAATGGTATGTACTACACTCAAGCGTTTATAGCCTATTCTAATTATTCTCGCTGCTAGATCTGCCAAACCACAGGATGGGGTGGTCAGCCCATCAAATCCGCCGCTCACACCTCTTCCTCCACCGACGACCCCTCCGAGCGCCTCAAACCACTAGCAGATGCCAAACGTCTGAGGATAACATTCAACGGGTCCGTTTCCGATGTCATGCCTTGGAAGTTCACCCCGCAGCAGCGCGAGGTACGAGTTGTACCAGGCGAGACGGCCCTCGCCTTCTACACTGCGACAAACCTGTCTGATGAAGATATAATTGGAGTAGCGACATACAGTGTGGTGCCCGGACAAGTCGCGCCATATTTCAGCAAGATACAATGCTTTTGCTTTGAGGAGCAGAGATTAAATGCGGGCGAAACCGTGGACATGCCCGTCTTCTTTTACATTGATCCGGAATTTGCGGAGGATCTCAATATGAGGAAGATTGAAACTATCACATTAAGTTATACGTTTTTCAGTAAGCACAAGTTTTCCGTCAACACCTCCGCCAGCTGTGAACTCCAGGCGCAACCGGAAGAGAGACTAATAGACTCGCAGAGGCACGTTACGATAAACAAGGTCATTTGAAGCCTGTCGCGGCATAAGCTGCAAACCCACATCAGTGAAACTTCTGTAAAATATACTCTTTCAAAGAATGTTGCATTGGGGGGCTTGGTTTTTCCTGCATTGTCGGCGTTGGATTATAGTGAACTTAACATAGGCAGGAGTACGAGTAGCCGAAGATCATAACTCAATCAACATAAATCCGTGTGAAGATATGCAAGCGGCCGTGGCTTCTTTTTGGGTGACAGGTGACAGGGGAGCTGCAGGGCCTTTCCGAATTAGCGAATGGGCAGCTCGGGATTCTTCCACAGCATTGACTCGACATGCGCAGGCCTCATGTACGCACCTCAAAACGTAGCGCTTCGCAATCTTCGGCGTCTGTCTTGCCAACCCCGCTCTGCGTTCCGGCTTTTGGCCCTTCCACGTTATCTGCCTGCTTGCGTCGCCTCTTTGCATTCTTACAGGATTACCGGCTGCCCATCTGCATGATGGGTATTTTCGAAACGCGCCGTGAGTCTCTTGGACAGCATTGGCAAGCTGTCCTCTTTGCCATTCTCGCGGCTGTCGTTTTGACAAAAGCCATCTCTCGACTCTATTTCCACCCATTGGCAAATATTCCAGGACCCAAACTCGCTGCCGTGACCTGGCTGTATGAGTTCTATTATGATATCATCAAAGGAGGTCAAGGAGTCTTCCAACTGAAAAAACTCCATGAGAGATATGGTTGATCTCCCAAATACTGTCCGATTCTTTGACAGTTATTGTCCTAACTCCAGCAGGTCCGATAATTCGAATCACGCCAAACGAGGTTCATGTCAACGACCCTAACCTCATAGATGTAGTGTACCCCGGAGGAGGCAAGAAAGTCAATAAAGATCCATACTTTGTTGGCAGTTTTGGGTATGTGTGCATCCTTCCTTGGTTCTCATAGAACAGACGCTGACTGCGACAGAGTTCCAGAGGTTAGATACCGGAAGTCCTTCATTGATGACCAACATTGACACTCACGATAGTCTTCACTCCTCACCGTAGAACACGATCTCCATCGTACCCGAAGAGGAGCTCTCAACCGTTTCTTCTCTAAGAGCTCAGTACGAGAATCTGAGCCCTTCATCCAAGACGCTGCTCAAAGGTTCTGCCTGAGGCTGGAGGAGAACTCCGGAAATGGGCCTGTCACACTTTCAGCTGCGACGTCTAGTTTTAGCACGGATGTCATCAACGAACACAACTTCGGCTTCCGATCAAACTATCTGGATGGCGTCAATTTCAAGCCTAATCTTCAGAATGCCCTCGATGGTTTGTCCAATTCGCTTCAGCTCATGAAACAGCTTCCGTGGCTACATGTCTTGATGCGGATGGTTCCTCAGTCAGTCACATTGATTAAAATTCGGTGCTCTACTGACAGCATAACAGCTCCCTTTTCATCCGATTGAACCCTGATATGGCGGATTACTTCGCTCATGAGAATGTATGGCCACCTTCTTAATCCTCATTGGTTGGTGAACTTCTGTGGCTAACGATAGGGTAGCGCGTTCGCCAACGGAGAGATGAAGTAATTACTCGTATCAAGAATGAGAAGTTGTCTGAACACCACACCATATTCGACGAGCTACTCAGAGGCACACTTCCAGAGGAAGAGAAACGCCCAGAAAGAGTGTTCCAGGAAGGATTGGTAGCTGTTTCAGCGGCTTCGGAAACGACCGCATGGAGTAAGCTGAATAAGTCATGTAACGACTAGCATGTACTGATCTTCCCTCCCAGCTTTAACTGTCGGGCTTTTCCATGTCTTGAACCAACCTGAAGTTCTGTCAAAGCTACGCGCCGAATTGGAATCCAACATTCCAGATGCTTCGGAGCTACCACCGTTATCAGTGCTAGAGCAGTTGCCGTACCTCAGCGCGACCGTCCATGAAGCCCTCAGAAGATCGTATGGTGTTGCCAGCCGTCTACCGCGAATTCAACCAGATCATTCCGTCTACCTCCACTCCCATGTAACGAATCCTGCTACAGGTGTTGAAAAGGAAGTCGATTACGCTGTCCCTCCTGGCTACGCAGTCTCAATGAGCTCCGTGCTGGTTCATACCAACCCAGAAATCTTCCCCGAGCCATACACTTTCCAACCAGAGCGCTGGCTGAACGGCGAGGGTGTCCGTCGGAAGGACTTGGACAGATACCTCTTGAGCTTCTCGAAAGGCACTCGACAATGTCTCGGTATCAAGTACGTGTGCCGTAAGTCCTCACTATTCAGTGGCTGCTAACGTACATTCTACTAGTCTTGCATATGCGGAGCTGTTTATCTGTATTGCTACGATTGTATTGCGCCTAGGGAACAGACTAAAGCTCTATGAGACGACCGAAGAAGACGTAGAGATCCAGCGCGACTGTTTTGGGCCTCGGCCGAAACATGGCTCGAAGGGGGTCAGAGTTCTGGTGAAGTAGGAGTGCGATTGCGAGCGTTCATTCTCTTTGAGTCGTCAAATTGATTATGAAATAGTATAGAAATTCATAATTCTCCTTGAAAGTCTGATATATGTAGAAGAACCAAACATCAACATAGATTTCGCCTGAGGATTCTAGGAGCAGCTACAAAAAGATTTCCGTGATTGTGGTTTGCTCGCCACAACATGCCAGTAGGCGCGAGACGCATTCACGAGTGGATTCTAGTTAACTGAAAACCTTTAATAGCGCAGCGCAGCCCACAAAGACCACCAAGACATCTTCAGTCCGGTACAATGTCGCAGACTCATAAACCATCATCCGCCGGCCAAGGAGCTAAGAAGCGCTCCATCTCTGCGTTACAGGGCTTACATAGTGGTACTGTCTCTAACCCGGATCGTCAGGTCAAGGCCCTGAAGAAGGGACACGACGCGACGCCGTCCTCTGCTTCGGTGCCCGGCCTTATCGAACGCTTTATCTGGGGTGCACCGTCTTCCCCTGAGAAGGTTGTCAACAAGATTGAGCTAGACAACCAGGGTGACCTCTGGCTCCTGATCCGAGCACCCAATCAGGCAGACGACTTCATTGGCGTTCGCGTGTCATCGACTTCTCTGCGTATGGCAAGTCCTGTCTGGGCTGAGCAACTGCAGAAGAACAAGAAGCTTCAGGACATGAAGCTCGAAGCCGATGATGATGATCCGAAAGCCTTGCTGTTTGTCCTTCGTGCTATTCATTTGAAGTCTATGGAGCTGCCCAAGCAGCTTACCTTCGATGAGGTCGTCAAGGTCGCCGTTATCTGTGCTAAGTATGATACCGTCGCGACGGTCAATTGGAAGATATTCGTTCGCGATCGGGTCGATAACTTCGCCAAGGGATATGGGGTTTCCAAGGGATTCAAGGATGGAACGGACGCTCCGCTTGCGAACTGGTATCTTGAACCGGGCAAAGAAGAATGGGCGTACGTTGCTTGGACTTTCGGCTTCGCATTCCAGTTCACCGAACTAGCTAAGCACCTTATTCGGACTGGTCGTACAGATAGCGAAGGCAATCTGCTGAATAGCAAGTCCCAACCGATGAACGGGCACTTCCCTCCAGGAGTGATCGGTATGTGTATTCCCTCCTTGTCCCTAGGAAGCCACTAACCGATCTAAAACACAGACTTCGTGCTCCAGGCTCGCTCGGCATCCATGTCGCGCCTTCTTGGCGACACGTACTCCATATTCAAGCGCCTCCTCGCCTATCCAACCGAGCATTTATGCGAAGCGGACAAGCAAAAAATGGACCGCATTTGTGGCAACTTCGCAACTTCGCTAACGAAGTTGGGGCTACCT
The DNA here is from genome assembly GCF_010093595.1 of Mytilinidion resinicola. Lineage (NCBI taxonomy): Eukaryota > Fungi > Ascomycota > Dothideomycetes > Mytilinidiales > Mytilinidiaceae > Mytilinidion > Mytilinidion resinicola. Next base: position 181,117 of record NW_022985447.1, on the reverse strand, counting down.
ATGGAACGTCCCGATGTATCTGCCTTTCACAACAGCATTGAAGAGCTCGTAGAACTGCTGAAGAAGATGAGGTTCGACTCTCCTAGCGACCAACCAGACATCATCAAGGGCACGTTCTGGGACCATATTATCGAACACCCCTTAGAGGACTTGCCTGACGCCGTTCCTGACGAGTTCCTCAAACACATGTCCTCGCAGGCGGCTAAGTGGTAGAAGGCCTCAAACACATTGCTTTCCAGGCGGCAAAGGGGAGCGTATGCAGTCCTTGTCTGGGATTTTCTTTGGGACTGAGAATGGTATTGCGGTGACTGCGCCCAAGACGGATGTATGGGTATTCACAACTTTTCTAGTAGTGCTTGGGCACACCTAGTTGCAGTCTAATTTTGATGGCATACAATTAATTTGGACGTGAAGTATGTGAGATATTTAAGAAACCGATCATTAGGTAGTTTAGTATCCCTACTACTAGCACTGCAATAGGCCCGCTCATATTCGTATGATGTTGATATTAGAAAGCTGAGGACACGTGTCAGCCTATTTGGCTGTATCGAAGGACAAGAGTGACAAACGTGTTTAGTATTGACCGTACCATCTCCTATCTGCACCGGATAGATAACCTAGCGCAGTATGCCGATTTTCTTGCCACGCACCGCCCGAATGTATGCCCGTTACAACTACAGCGGCAGATTTCACCTTCAAGCTACCCTATTGTTCCGACGCTTAAAGGCTGTATGCCTGGCAAATCCTCTGCTTATTTCCACACGAGGGCTTCTCTCGCAGTTGGTGGCTGAGATGTCCAGGGCTGACGAGAGCTCAGCGCAAGTCTCCTCTTGGATATGCGCGGAGCGGTGGAGTCCTGGTGACAGGCAACCCGCGCAGCTAAGATTTTGCCCTTCTACTTCTTCTAGCATTGTACGGATCGTTCTTTGAATGGCCGGCTTGGTTCTCGTATGCTCTCAGGTCGCTACAGCAACCTTCTGTGCGTCTTCCTTCTCTTCTCTGGGTAGATCATCCTGCGGCGCAAAGCGTGATTAGTACTTATTCCGAATCTAAAAGCTCCCACTCGTAAGAGTAATCATTCTGTGCATCGAAAGACTCACCATGTCGAATATGACCTTGATCATGAGGCTACAGCTTGGGCAGACTGCCACCTCTTCTCCGTCTCGCAGGTCGGCGATGGCGATCTCGAACCGATCGCCGCAGGGGCATGGGTAATGGTATATCTCCAAAGCAGCATCGTAGGTCATATCTTCGATCTCGATCTCGTCGTAGAATGACATCTTGAATAGCTGTGCTAAATGAGGTTGGAGTTGTTTGTGGACTTGTGCGTGGCGGTCTTTCGAAAAGTTGCGACAGGGGTTGGGCTTGGCGATCACATGACTTAATATGACCAACACCCCTCTACGCTTACCAGGGCTGCTGCCAACGCTCAACTAGTTTCAGCACGCGCCGGACATGGTGCTAGGTGGAGTAGACTCAACACTTTGAATTCTCGGAAGGCCAAGACTTGCCCAGTTAGGGAATTTGGCTTTCTGGGCTGTGCACGAGACATCCTACAGAGCATGTAACCAGTCGATTTAACTACGTCTCGAGCCCAAATCGATGCAACAGAATGGCAAAACTCAACTCTAGAGACTAGACCTACACAGCTATCTACAAGTAATTCGAAAAGCCTTAGGTCACTGCAGCTCTCATCACGAAAGCAGGAATCAGAGCCTCTTATTGGCTATAGCCTTATCGATAACGTAGAACACGAAGCAGTGGCAGTAGCAGAGCTCGGGGCATGTACAACGCTTTTTCAACACCATTCTGAGACTTCGAGCTTTTTTAACTTGCTTTCAGATAATAATTGAATCTCAAAGGCTATAATGTGGAGCTATCAAAGCGCCTACTCCACTTGTGGGAATGTGTTTCCCATCATATCATGGCACTCAGCCTCATCTTCGACCACCAATCACCAATTCTTGGCGTGGGGAGGCAGAAAGCAGGCAAGGCTGAGGGTGCAGCATGGCCGAACTTCACTTCCCCTTCTCTTGGAAAGCCTGGCAGAGGAAAGTCATGTCGAGTGATGCATGTAAGTGGAGCTGGACTTCATTATGACACCCTTCTAATTCGTAATAGAATCACGTAGAGCCTCTACCGGATCTATAGAACAATACCCGCGTACAATAGCTTCAACTTCTTCCTCCACACTACCCGGTGTCCACAGCCGAGACCACCGAACGCCTTTCCCGTATACTCAGGCATAGCATCTTATTCGGCAGACTCCGCAATCGAAGACTGAGTCCAACACCCATCCTGCCGAGATGGTCCTTTCTCCTCGGGACGGGTGTAGCGCCAATTTGAACAGAGCGGAATTAGAGCATGACAGAGGATCTTCTGAGGGCGAAGCTGCGCCAGGCACAGCTCTATCTTCAGATGTGCGCGAGGAGCTTTTAGTTCTATCACGCAAGCATCACTACATTTTGGACGTACCAATCGTTGGAGCGAGCCACCTGTGGGGAACTACTGATGAAATGAACTTACACCAACCTGTACTCTCCCGGGTCCGCCGAGGTCGTGAGTGTTATTTCAGCTTCATCGAGAATTAAGTCTTTTTTGTCATTTCGCTGAACTACAGAGTAACTTTAGCTAAGCCGTACAAGGAGAGGTCGTGACAGCACCCGAAAGTTATTTCAGCTTCATCAAGTACTATGTCGTATACGAAAGTTTTTCACCGTGGAGCCCTCTGGACATGTTAGCTTTGTTATCAGAAAACCAGCTGCTTAAGCTAGAGTACGATCTCCATGCTGAACTCCTGTTACGCGAACAGGGGAACCCCCCAGCTTCGCTTGCCCGCGAAGATATCCCATGGTGTGAGCGATATCAATGCCTAGCCATGATGATGATGCGCGGTCTGTCCGATCTAGACCTCTACAAACTCCAAATACTTTATGCGGAGGAACTCGATCGGCGTCAAAACTGCGACTGGAGGGTGAGACACTTGGTTGAGTACCCTCGAATTCGCCTTTTTAGGCGGAACATGTCGCCTCTGCTCCTTGACAACTGGTGGTCAATCTGGAGTGATCTTTTGGGGTATGCAAAACAAACATCGATGCACATGCAGCCTATATGCCACTCGAAAGCTTTCCCAGTTTCTATGTCTGCAAACGGCTCGAGTAGTAACATTTCGTTGCTTCCCCAGTTGGAAACGGCCGAATCAGCATTAATTTCTGGAAAAAGCAGTCAATCGGAAACTTTTCGTACGAACATTGGACCAGAAAGCGGAGAGCATCTCGATTTTCCATATGGAGCTTCCAAGAGATCTAGCTCCAGTAGCTTTGTCACAGCCAAATCGTCCGCAGCAAGTGGGAGCTTCTACACCGCTTCTGGAGGGACAAGTCTACGAACCTTAAGCCAGCTCAGTATGATGCAAGAGTACGTTGGTTGATCATTCGCCCTGTGTTCTTCCATATCAGGGCTTATATTGATCGACTCCGCAGGAATAGCCAGTATGCTGCGCTCTTGCAGTCCATAGGTCTTTTACCTGTGGACGCTTCCACGGAGAAGGACTGGTGTGGGAGAGGGCAACATGCAGAATTCAGAACGAATGAAAAGGATAAGCTTCAAAAAATCTTGAAGCGTCAAAAACTTCTTGGATCCACCCCGAACGCGGTAGTGGAGAGCGTAAAATGCCGGCGAATTCTTCTTGCTCGAAAAACCGTCAACTGCAATGAAAGATTCACCAGAGAGATGGCAATCCAAGAAGTTGCGCACCTCCAGAAACTCAGACATTTACACATAATCCAAGTTGTTGGCACATATGTCATGGAGACCGAACTAGCTATTCTGCTATACCCTGTTGCCGATTTCAATCTGGAAAGATTTATGCAATCAGCTCGTGGAATTTATGGCGATGGTCTCTTGCCTCACTTTTCTGAACACAAGGAATTGAAGGCAGCGCATCGTGCTCTTTTCGGCTCCTTTCGATGTCTATCCAACGCAATGAAATACATTCACGGGAACATAACAAAGCACATGGACATTAAACCGCAGAACATCCTTGTGCGAAAACTTCGACAAGATCAACAGTCCGGCTTGTTGTACAACGCGTACAACGCGTACAGAGTATATATTGCCGACTTTGGCATCGCAAGGTCATATAATACACACACGGATTCGGAAACAGAAGGCCCGACGATGTTCACAAGAAAGTACGCCGCGCCTGAGGTAGTTGATAGGGACAGACGTGGGCTGGCTGCGGACGTTTTCTCCATGGGCTGCGTCTTTGCAGAGATCCTAGATGTAATAGCTCCTCCATGGGAGCGTGGGGGGCGAGCTGACCGCAGCCCACGACAACGCCTCGAATCTGTCAGAAAGTCAAATGAGTATGGAGATTTGTCTTACCAAGCCAACATTCCTCAAGTGCAGGAATGGCTCCTTACTCTTCTACCCGAGACGTCATTCTATCCTCATTTTCCAGTAGACCTCTTGTGTCCTGTTGTGGTATCGATGCTCAATATCAATCCATCAGATCGCCCAAGCGCAGAAAGCGTTGCCACAAGCTTCGGGGCCTCCGAAACCTGTTGTTCCGACTCGACAGAGCCCGAGTCTCTTGAAGTTATGCCTGATGAATCCACTAGTCCGGATGCTGATAGTAAAGTGCGTTATGGCCTCAAGCGTCTCGGAATAATCAAGGAGTAGCCCGCCTAGGATATAAATTTTCTGCGCCGCCGTAGGACGAGACTAGCTACGACATCCATATCTCAACTCACATTCATCCGTTGAGGTCTACGAAATACCATAACACCGTCGGCGCATAATACTTTCTATCACGCTCTATGTAGAAGTATTACAAGCGATAAAGATATTCGAAGGAGGGATCGGGGACTAGCCTAAAAGACGTACCCAAACGCGTGGTAAACCGATCAAGAAGCTGAGGAAGGTGGGAGAGACCACTCTTGGAGAGTGTAGCGGGGATGGCGTCAATCGCGAGGAAAAGCGTCGTTCGAAAGGCTGCAGAGCGCTAACCTGCTTGGCCTCCCAAAGTCAACAGTTAGAGCATCGTTATAGTATATATGGGTTGCCACGCCGTCGGCTGAGCATGAAAGTCTAGCTCAATTGATCTTCTTTGCATGTATCTTCTAGCTTGTGGGATGTAGCACATCTGGCGCTTTCCAAAGTCTTCTCGATAGCTTCAGCAACTTTCTCTTTCCCAGTGATATCAACGCAGCTCTTGCCAAGCCCTATCCGTTTGAAGTCATGACAAAGGACCGGATAAGCCTGATTGTTCCACTTTCTCCTCAATCGTTTAAGATTTGGATAACACAGTGCACACGCCTTTGCAAGTCTTACAGTTTTCATTAGGTCTCCAAGGCAATAGCGGCGCGAAAATGTCGCCACTAACGTCGTGAGCAAATGCGATTCCATGATCTCCGCAGAGGTTCTTGATATACTCGAACTTACGACCCCATAGGCGCGCTCGTCCCTTGACGCGGCTACACCGTAACGTCAGGTCGCCGCCGCCCAGCTCGAATCTCTTCAAATTTGTGGTTCCGACGAGATATTTGGCATGGCGCTCAGGACCTCTCGCATAGATGCGCTGCCCAGGTGGCTTTGTCTGAGTACGAAGAAGGTGATAGTCGGGAAATGAATATTTGGTTCGGGCCAGTGGGAATTCCAGCACCCATGGTCTTCGTAACATTCTCCTGTCAGTTCTCCAATCTTAACATCAAGTTTCTGGAGGTTGGGCATCCTAAAGAGAGAGTGTAAATCCTTGAATCGCGAGAAAAGCTCGTCGTGATCTGCATAGTGGGCATTTGCATGGACACTTACATGGTATCGGATCTCGCGAATGTTAGGGAGACTTCAAAGGTTCATACGAGATGAGTCGTCGTCCTCGTCTAGCTCTGGGATCTCCCAAGTAGACCATCTGAAATTGTAGACTTCCTTGCCAAGTCTCGGATCGACATATCCTTCTGCTTCTTTTCGAAGTTCCGCGATTTCGAATGCTTTTGATCCATCTGGGCCCCAATTCTGTCGCATTGGCCCGGAGTGATGGATTCGCTGGGTGTTTCTGTAGTACCAGTACTCCTCGATGCCATATGTTTCAGGATGTCTTCCACCATCGGCGAATCCGATTTGCAATTGCTCGGCTCGTCGCAGTGGCACCCGAGATCATAAATGAACGAGATTCCCAGCTCTTCGCAGAGCTGCTGGACCGGATCAAAGACATCGTTCTCCCACGCTCCATAGCTGTTCAGATGGCGGCCTAGAATGAGTCTCTTAAGATTTTTTGCTGCACCGCTCATAAGATAGTCACAGATGCGCGGCAGTACTTGATGAGGCTCCCACTGGTATGATACAGAACCGCAAAAGGTGTCGGTGATCTCCAGGTCCTCCAAATTCGGTGGCAGAATCCGACTTAATTTATCATTGGTACTCTTATTCCAGCCTAACAAAATCGCAAGAGGAATTGCCAATGTTTTCAAGGCTTTGAAATGATTGAGCGCAGGGACACTACTTCCTACGGCATAAGGAGGGTCACCATAAACATACTCTCCTCCGTTTACTGTAGCCGACATACGTAGAACCTGGAGGTGGTCTTGAAGGGGCTCAAATCCGTCACCGAAATTCAGTTCATGGTCTGGTAAACACCCGAATATAAGCCAGCAGGGATATTTGAGTTCGTCAGGAGCTTCGTAGTTCAAGTTTCCTACTCCCCAAAAGTCATACTCAAGCTCCTGGAGATTGGGCAAAGCTGCCAGTAATTGTCGCATACCGGGCACGCTGAGATGACTTTGCCTTAGAATGAGTGTGGTGATAGTCGGGACCTCCATGTTTGACTGAGGCCAGCGGAAGGGCGACAATACGTAGTCTGGATCAGGGTTGACCAGAGTTTGTTCTACATGCAAAGTGTACCACTCGGACACCTCCCTAACCTTGGTCTCAATCTTTTGGAGATCCGGTACGCCGAATAGCCAAAATCCGTCCTGAAGCGGAGTGAAATACTCGGGCAAATTGCTTATCTCACGAATTCTTAGAAGATGCGGAAAACACGCGGTAGATGAGCGAATCGCCTGGAGAGCCTCAAACATCCTGCCGATGAAGGTTCGCTGTTTTGAGCGTGAGCGGAGGAAGGATACCTCAAGTATTTCGATCTTCGAAAGCCGGCACAGTGCCATTGCGACTAGTGCATCCGGGTCGCCATCCTTTACTGCCTGGATCCATTCTTGCGGGTTGGGGAGTTTGGCCCATATGATCAAGTTGCGAATCAACTCAAGATCGTTACCATCAATATCGGGAGTCTCTTTCCCTTTTCTCGATTCGTCCCAGTCGCAGTCAAAATTATCGAAGTGAGCTTTCTTGACGCGTGCACCTAGCTCAGATCTTCGAATCACGGTACGGAGAAAGGTCCACACGGGCGCGTTTCGGGCATTTGTGTACTTGGTATAGCGGACGGCAGGGTTTTGGTAGAGTCGTGGAGAGACGACAGAATGGAACTCCTTGGAGACACGACAGAGGCAGGCGAGGTCTGATTGGCTGGGAAGGAGATCAAGGATGGAGTAGACGATCTCAACGGGAATGAACAGACCGCTGAAGGTTGACATTTTTTGGACTTTGGACCCTTATTAGCTTTGTAAAAGAAGGTGGTGTTCAGAATGTGCTTGAGGTAGGCAACAGAAGGTGAGATGCGTGTCCAGATGTCACGTGATCAACCACATCCAAACAGCCAAGTGCGGGACAAACTATCTGTGAGGGAATGAAGAACACGTAAATTAAAAATGACTGGACATTTTGATTAAATGGGACAGGAATGATAGACGAACCAATGAAATATAGACGTCTCTAGGGAGAACATCATGATCCATGATATTTTACTTAGGTATCCACGCTTCGACGAAACGAGGTTTGTGCGAATGCCTCAAGCCATGGGATATTATCTTGAAGTATTTTTGAGCTGTTACAATGACGAACACACAAGCCGACTAGCCATTTCCACGCGCCTACAGTTACAGTATCCGACCCTGCCTTGTTCCCCTCACCTCGAATCAATGGAGCACACTGCTTATGTCTACCAGTATCACATCCCAACAGCCTCATCAGCTCCGCAACCATAGTCCCATCGTGTCTTCGTCCCTTGAGACGGATCAATCTCATCAATCTACTAGCCTCATGACTACGGCTACACAAGCTGTCTCGACGGGAATTCTGAATACGTCTAGAATCGAGACTTCCTTATGTTCTCATGGGAAGTTAGTCCGACTCGACCCTCACCGTCTCAAAGACCCAGCATTGAGTGTGACCAAGCCCCTCCCTTACGTGAGATAGACACCTCGTGGAGCTGACTTGATAGGAATACTGCATATAGATATCAGTAAGAGCAGCCAACGCCGCGAGAGCACAACGGAATTTTCGCTTGTCCCATCATAAGACATGCTTGATTTGGTGTTAAGAGGATGAAACGGACTATATAGCCGAGTTTCATAATGGGTAAATGGATGAATGTTCGATCTTGATTTTCGATGCGCCCGGCATGCATGCAGACTCCCTGTCTGCAGGGTACTTCCGTGGTTCCACAGCATGAGGAAATCTCCGCGAGCGATAAGGACAGTCGACATATGGAACGGTGTCCACGGTTGCTGCCGACCCAGGTGCAGAGTCATTCTTTGTACATTCTTGCTTACTTTTCCAAAATGAGAGAGGGGGAAGGATAGAGAGAAGTTGGCGGGATAGAGATTAAGAATGACGTCTGGAGACCGAACTTTAATGTCCCATTTATACGAACCTCCCGAGGTCGAGTTTCAAAAAAGGGGCAGAAATGAGATCGACCAGATCTGCGATCACGCTGTTTGCTTACTTGATGCAGCGTTGAACAGCATATCTTCATATGCCTTATCGCAACGCTATCCACGTCAGCCTCTTAACTTCTAACTACCAGAATTGTAAGCAACATGCCACATCCACAGCCACAGCCGCTGTCAGACGCAAGTGCAATGCTGGAAGAGCTTAGCACATGAAAGTTTGCGAAGTCGTGCCGTCGATCTTCAATAGCGGCACGCCGGCAGACGGCTGCTAAGCAGCCACTCAGACGCCGCAAGCTCTAAACCTTGAATTCTCCAATATTTACCTCTTGCTCGAGCGAGTCGGGCCCGAAAATTGAGGAGACTTTGCACAACATCGAGAATGACATTGATAGACATAGGGAGCGCTGTGAGATATATAATAACGATGCCCCGTCTGCCTGCCCGAAGCAGCTCCCCAGAATTCGTGCCGCCTCCTGATGATGCAATGAGCGACACGGCGGGCGGGAGGCGAGACGTCTGTGCCAGGACATGCCATCATGCAGCGCCACTACCGTTTCTCAACGCGGCTTGGCGGCGTGAGTGGTGGAGATGAGGCTGGCGCTGCGGCCCTCAGGCGCTGCTTGCGGACAGCGGGTCCCCGCTTGGGGGCTGCTGCGGCGCGAGCGTGGCCGGAAACATGCTGGAGAGAGCCCTTGAGCCTCGAAACTGCACGGGCTGCGCGGCGGGCCTGTGAGAGCCCTGTCGACGAATCAAGGTCAGTCGCAATGCGAAAGTCAAACGCCATGGCGGCCTGCGAGACGGCCTTCTGGAAGAGCAGCCGAACACGTCGCCGGCGAGACGCCCACATGTGTAGGACGACGCTCGATGGGGGAGTTGGTGTGTTTCGACGAGTCGCTGGTGGTTGAATTGGGCGCTCCTGAGTCGAGGACCGCTGAGGGCTGCCCTCAAACGGGACATGGCCTTCACGCTCAATCGAATCCGGCGCTGCTCCTGGCTCCTGCAGCACGCAGAGCTGGCAGCGAAAGAAGTCTGCATGATACCCAGGTGCCGGTGCATTCTCGAGCATCCTCGTGGCAAGCATGTATATATAGAATGCTGCTAAGGCCCTTGGCCCTTATCGCCAGATGTCAGGCTGCTCTCCGGCAGTACAGGCTCTCGCAGCACCAGGTCTTCGGGGTTACCTTTGGTGGTGTGGTGTGGGTGGCTAACTGCATCATCTGCATCATGCCTGCGGGTGCAGGGAGGAGGATACGAGCGTGTTCTAAAATTGCCGTGTGATCAGCAGCACCGACGACCATGTTGCCCAGCTATCACGAGCGTCCTCCCGTCCCAAGTCTTCCCCTCTTGAAACGCTCTTTGTGCTCCATACACTCTCGCTTTTGCTTGGATTTTCCTTCTTTGCGCGCCCTGGAGTCTGCTGCAGCAGCCGCGGGACGACGCCCACATTCGCTTTATCTTTCAGTGCGACCCTGACGGGCTTCAATCGCGGGGCCTTATCTTCTCCGCACGCCCCGTCGCCGTGCTCGAGCCGGCTGTCCTGGTGTGTGAAGCGTTGGTGGACAGCGAATCGCCCCGGCCACTTCGTCCACACCAGCCATTTTGAACGTCACCGTCGCGTTGCCGGAGTCGTCGACGCAGCATTCAACGGCATTCTTCTTCCGCCCACGCTCCTGGCATCCGCAGGCTCCACTGCATTCCTACCACCGACCCACGCCTCCGCGGTTCCCTCGTGGACCGTCGTGACAGCGTCCTCATTACCAGCATTGCTGCGGTGCTTGCTGCGGGACCGCCGGACAGATCACGCTGCGCCGGAGAGCCAGGCAGTCGATGCGCAGGAGCAGCATTGGCAATCTCGGCGGCGGCTGGCACGGCCTGTTTCGACGCAGGGGCTCCCCGGCCCCTCGGTGTTAAGCCCGTCCAACAAGGAACAGCGTCCGTGCTCCAAACTCCTTCCACCTTTTCCTGCAGCACCCTCCACCCTCCCCGTCAACACCACCACCACCACCACCCATTCACTCGCCCGTCGCCGTCACCCCGCCTTCCGTGCAGCTCACCGAGCGCAGAGGCAGGACGCAATGCTAACCTCGTCGTCTTAATCAGTCAATCTTACCCCACGCTGTGCACACAACCGCACCGCGCTGCCGGGCTCCCTGGCTCCTGGACTACCGCATCCTCGACATCAGCTGTTCGCATATTGGCCTGTCAATTGACGACTCACCGCCTTCGACACCCCGTGGCACCCGGCCACTGTCCACGGGTCGCGGATCCGCCTTCACACCACGAATAATCCTTCACTCGCCTTCTCGCGACGGTTGTCAACAACCCCACAATCCTGCTTGGCGGAGTCTTGGAAGACTCATCTATACCGAACCTTGCCCACCAACGCGCTTGCTCTGACGGCTACACCATGCATAGCTTGATCACGCCCGTCTTGGCCCTTGTGCTCGCCATTGTGTTCGTGCGGCCTGCCGCCGCCGACGCTTTATTCCAGAGCTATTGCTCTTCGGAGAACACTGGATCTGACAGCGACGCAAGTATGTAAAGCAGTTTCTGCCTCAATCACGTCTACTAACAACAGCCCAGAGTTCTGGACATGGCAGTCCAACGGCTGGTGCCACGACCAGTGCGTCTCTAGCTACGCTTTCGCTATCGTCCAAGGGAACAACTGCTGGTGCTCTAATTACGTGCCCGCGGATACGACATCTGTCAGCAACTGCAATGTGAATTGCCCAGGATACCCAGACGAGCAATGCGGCAACGAAGCGGACGGCTTGTTCGGCTACGTCGCATTGAACAATAAACCTTCCGGAACCCTGGGAGCAGCTGGCAGTACCAGCAGCAGCGCTATGGTCAGTACATCCCAACTTACTACTGCCATCCCTTCTTCAGCTGCCATTTCTACGCCCACACCGGAGGTTGGTGCTCCTTCTCTTCCCACCTTGACATCTCCTATCTCTTCATATCCCTCCAAGACGCAGGCGTCGTCGTTCTCGCAACAGCCATCCAAGCCCACGCATAAATCTCCATCACCATCAACTTTCCTGATCATACGCTCAACTTCGCTGGTGATTGTTTCATCTTTCGTTGTCCTGTCAACGTACCTTACTATTCCATTTGTGGTTTGCTTTTCACCCCATCTCTTGCGCTTCTTTTCTGATTCATTGTGTAGAGTTCTTCGGCTCCGCCAAGCTCTTCTTCCCCACAGTCTCACGATGACCCAGAGACTGTTTTCCGAACAGTCACTGAAACACCATCGCAAGCTGTATCCTCGGCAGTTCTTGTATCTTCGACAGTCATTGTATGCTAGTTTTCTTTGATATCCTACTAGCCGCCACAGCTTTGTTAGTTCTCTGGCTAACATCTGAACTAGTCGTCATCATCATCATCTTCAGCGCAGAAGACCTCGGTTGCCCCTTCCACCACCACCCAAGCACCAAGCAGCAGCACCACCTCCTCTGCTACATCTTGGACGCCTACCCCAATCACGAGTGTTCAGATTGTTACTGTCAGCGGAAGCGTAGTAACCAAGACGGTCACTGGCATGTCGACGCAGCCAGCCGAGATCGTACAAAAGAAGCACTCTACCTCTGGAGGAGCTATCGCCGGTGCTGTGATTGGATCGCTTGCTGGCCTCGCCTTAGTTGGCGCATTGCTGTTTTGGTTCTTCTTCTGGCGAAAGCGACAGTCAGACAAGACCAAGGATTCGGAGGCCGCGGGAAATCCGCCACAAAGAAACACGAGCACAATGAGCCGGACTGGCCTCCTGGGGAAGTCGGAAAAGCCGTCTTATCCTCCAGTGATAACGAACCTCAAGCGTAGCAGTACGCAAGCACTGGATCAGTCAGCCTCGATCAGCCCGGCGTCCGACAGGCGTAACAGCCGGCCGCTATTCTACGACCAGCGCCTCAATCCCTCGGCGCTCATGGACCTGGACAACGGCAGTCACACAAGTATACTTACCATCGAGGACAACCGTGACTACACCAGGACGCTCAATGTGAGATCTACTAGTAGCTACTAGCTTCCAAATGCTAATTTAATTCAGGTCCGAAATCCTGATCCGTCGAATCCCTGAGGTCTTCGCCTTTGGCACCACTTTACTCTTCTACCTCACCCATTGAATTGAGCATGTCTTAGCATTGGCGTATCGGCGTTGTTTTTTGCATTCAGCATGGCTGGTGGTGTTATTTTGGGACGGCGGACTTTAGATCATTTGCCTCTCATGCACGGAACATGGATTCTCGAGAGCAAACACTTATGACCGGCAACAGCAACAAGTTGCAGATAACTTGTATTGTACATTTTCCTTTCATCACATTACATTGTAACGCACGTCACGTACATAAGGCAGGAATGGTGGGACGGCGTACTTCATCTTGGGGACTTGAAGTGGTCATGCATGAGTATTGGAGGTTTACTCAGTACCAAGGGGGAGATGCAACTGCAGAGAGACAAAATGATGGACCTCTTGCGTTAAAAGCAGCTATGGGAGTTGCCTTGTACAGGCCTAGTAAACATAATGCAAAGATCGATTTGAACTTTCTCGTTCTTGATTTACGACCTCTACTTCCAACTGGCATGGGTGCTTCTACCTAGATTGGACCCAATTGATTTCTAACGCTTGAACAAATCTGACCACAGAATTACTGCGATTTAGGCTTTAGAAGGTGTCTATAAATCTCTAGGCGCTTTGGGCTTATCCAAATGACACACAGACCACCTCGTCTCGAAACCTCCCATCTCCACAGCGTCACTCCTTGGGCGCGTGCGTACCGACGCCCAAACCAACACCCGTCACCATGAGCAAGATGTGGGAAGTTGACCCTGAGACGAGGAGTAAGGTGTGTGTTCCACTTGTCCTGCGAAGAAGTCTCTCGGAGCTTGAAATGCGGCACCCAGATCGCAGCCCAAGGACAGCCCACAGGGTGACATCTCAAACACACGTGCTGACTACCGTTCTCTCTGTAGCTACTCGAGATCCAGAAGGAAAATAAGAACAATGTCTGCGTCGATTGTAATGCGCCGAGCCCACAATGGGTATGGCAACCTCTCTTCTGCTGCCCCTCCTGACCATACACCGCAACACTACATCCTCTCCGCGTACAAGCTCCGCTGAGAGGGGATGATATACACCTCCAATGGCCGTGTTGACCTCTCAGTGTGATACTACAATAGCAGACTAAGCCTCGAGTCTTGCAGCGCCATGCTAACCTCCCTCTCAGGCCTCTCCCAAACTCGGCGTCTTCATGTGCCTCTCCTGTAGCGGCGTCCACCGCGGACTAGGCGTGCACATCTCCTTCGTGCGCTCCATCACCATGGACGCCTTCAAGCCCGCCGAGCTCGACCGCATGGCCGCCGGCGGCAACAAGCCCTTCCAAGACTTCTTCAACGCGCACGCCTCCAACAAAGCCGAATCGCGCACTTTCGACGCCTCCTCCATCAGCGAGCGCTATGACAGCTACGCCGGCGACGAGTGGAAGGAGCGCCTAACGGCCAAGGTCGAGGGCCGCGAGTACGACGCCTCGAACCTCCCGAAGCGCGTCAAGAAGGATAAAGAGCCGGCACCAACGCCGCTAAGTGGACGCGCTTCGGCAGCTGGGAGCAGGAGCCATACGCCGCTCTCTCGCACACGCCCAACAGATGTTTCCGGGCTCCCCGCGCGGTCTGGGTCGCCGGCGCTCGGGACCAGCTCGCTGGGTGCGTCGAAGAAGGTGCAGAATGAGGCTTTCTTTGCGCGCAAGGGGCAGGAGAACGACAGCCGTCGTGCGGATCTGCCGCCTTCGCAGGGCGGGAAGTACGCGGGCTTTGGCAGCGAGCCTGCGGGGTGGAAGAACGAGAATCCTGATGCGCCGCCCGCTATCGACGACTTCCAGAAAGATCCCATTGCGGCGCTGACGAAGGGGTTTGGGTGGCTAGGTGCTACAGTGGGGAAGGGCGCGAAGACGGGTTATGAAGGGTGGGTTAAGCCGGGGGTGCAGAAGGTAAGAACACCTTTCTTCCGATCTCTACACCTGTCCAGCTTGTCTATGATACCACAAACTTGCTTCTACAGAATGCTAACCCCCCCTCCAGCTCTCCGAAGCCGACCTCGCCGCCCAAGCCCGCCAAACAGCCGCCTTGCTCGGCCAGGGTATCCAGCAAGGAACCTCGGCCGCCGCGACGTCCATAAGCCGCTTCGTCGAGGGCGAAGACGACCAGTCCAACACTACGAGACCCGGCCGCAAGGCGCCGGAGAAGAAAGACTTCTGGGACGAGTTCGGCCAAGCCCCCGCGGGCCCACCGCCCAATAAGCGCGACTTCTGGGATGATTTTGCGAATGCGGGTGCGGCGGGCGAACCGGTGGGAGTAGGGGCACGGCAGAAGAGCAAGCCGAGTGGGATCGGCACAGCGGCGATGAAGAAGACGGGTGGTGGGGGAGCTGCGGGGAAGAAGGAGGATGAGTGGGACAACTGGTAGAGCAAGAGATGTTTAGGGGCGTGCTCGGGGTTAGGAGGAGTTTTGGAGTTTTGGCTGGACGGAGGGAAGCATAGGGGATATGAGGTTTTATTGCATGAGAAAGGAGAGGCGTGATGTATGATTAGAAATAGTATTCATCTAAATACAGAGTTTTGACTGTGGGATTTATAGATACCATATGCCAAACACTGATCTCTCGACCCCTCGCCCGTCAAGCTACCGGCGCAGGTACTCATCTCATCTAGCAAACGAGCCCAATATCATCAATACGCAACACCTCCAATCTTCCATCTCAACATCTCAAGCCCCCTCATCGCCCCATCGCCCTTCACCTCACAATCACTCATCCACCCCGGCCTTCCCCAAGACATCCCCAACCCTCCTCGTCCCCTCCAGCTCGCCCTCGCCCACCTCCACCGTCGCCTTCCCACCAACCCCGCTCTCCTCCATAGCTCCCAGCTGCCGCAGGAACCCCGCATTCGGCGCCACCACCGCCCCGCCCCGTGTCAGCTCCTCCAACGCCGCCCTCAGCGTCTTCCCGCGCCGCAGCATCAGATACGCCGCCACGACCGCCAGGCTGCGCGAGATCGCAGCAGAGCAGTGCACAAGCACGACCCCGCCGTCCCGCTCCACCGCATCTATGATCGCGACAGACTGCGCCACCACGGCGGCCATGTCGGCGCTGGCCTTGTCGAGCAGCCCGAGCCGGTGGTACGTGATGGCGGCGGCGGTGGGGTTTGGCGCGGGGGATTTGCCGATGGAGAGGATGTGCGTCACGTGTGCGGAGGTGAGGAAGGGGCCGTTGGAGGTGGCGGAGACGGGGCCGAGGAAGAGGAAGGGGAGGATGCGGGAGACGGAGGCGGGGAGGGGGCGGGAATTCGAGCGGGGGGGGAGGGGGGTGCGGTTGTGCTGGGGGGTGGTTCTTCTTCTTTTTCTTGGCCATTTTAGGGTGGGGGATGGCGAGGGGCGATGTTGAGGAGTTGGTGGCTTTTTGTAGTTTGTTGATTGGGGGTGTGTGATTGAGTGAGTCAGAGACTGGATGAAAGTACGTTATTGCTTACTTGTACGTATGGCGTGAAAGGAGGGAAAGAAGGGGCGGAAGAAGGCATCTTGGTATGAAGGGGAGGGGACTTGAGACATCGATCTGGTAAAGCTGCTACTCGATGTTTCGGGTTACAGCGACGAGCTCATTGTCACGTGACCCTTGTGCTGATACTTACCGATATCGGCAACCATTCCTGATACTATGCTGTCATAAGTCCTCGAAAACAACTGTGCCATACATAATGGTTCACGTGTGCATTTACACTTTGATTTCCTAGTCGTACGTCGCGCTCCGAGCCTAGACGCGAATCTCTTTCGAGAGTAAAGGGGGACCGAGGGAGTCCACTGCATGATACACCAGTCCAGAGTGCTCTGGCTGAGACGGATTCTAGACGAGAGCGAACAGTGATTACTGCGACTAAGAATCTACTCGGACACGAGCCGCGCATCGAAGCTAAATTCTTGTGAGGGGTTTGCCTGTGCTGTGGTAAGCTAGTTTCTCCTATCCACGGGTCCTTGCAGACGCCGCCATCATTGGTTAGCTTTCGTGCTAAATAGTCCACGAATCAATTGAAAGAAATGTCGAAGACCCCAAACCCCACCTAGAACTCGATGCTAATATCGACGTCAGGACTTTGAGAAGTGACGACGGCCGGTCTGCCAATCCCTTTCACGTCAACGTTGGCAATGCTCCGCGATTACGTCCCGTAGGGAGATGTGTGTTGGGGGAGGGGAGATGAATCGACCAGCTGAATGATCTCCCGCATAGCTTCGACGTGTAAGAATGGAGGACTAGAACGTGCGTGTATTCCAGATATCTGATCAAAGTTGCACCTAACGCTACGTCACCTTCAAGTTGATTGTATTTCCGCGGGACCTGAAAATGAAGTGACCGACCCAAGGACGGAATATCATGCGGTTTGGAATCTCTAGACGAGACGACGGTCGCCGCTGATGACACTAATTTCTCAATTCGACCCTGCGATTCGATCCAGGGATGATAGTAAAAGCCGTAGAGTTGTAAGCGTAGATCTTGAAGCATGATTTTGGAAAGGCACGGCGAGTCCAAGACCCGAGCCGCATTTGCTCTTTATTCAAGCGCAAGACATCGTGAGCCTAGCATTCTCGATCAGCCTCCAGGCCCTGATATTCGCTACTTAGCTCGCAGGCCACGGCGGGCCGTACCGTTCCAGGAGCTTCGGAGTGGTGTGATTGCACCAGCGCATGAGCAGGTATCCAGCAACGCCTGCCAATAGTTTTTGCTCTAGAGTAGCGGGCGAAGAGTTGGAGAACTCGCTGCTCTGTTAGAATTCATTACGGTTTCGAGGCTGTGGGAGCAGGTATAAGAGACGCTCTGCAGGACCTTGACGTGAGTATCGAGACCCATTGTGTTCGTGAACTCTTCGTTAAGTTCACATTGCTCACTATGCCGACCATATTCACGCGACCGAACTCCAGCAGAGACCAACCTCAAAAAAGGAAAAGTATATTCCCGCAACTGAACTTCAGCAGAGACCAACCTCAAACGAGGAAAAGCAAAACGAGGAAGACTCAGCTCCAATTTAAAGACTATTTTGTGAGTTTTTATGGTCCATAGTCCGGTATATGAAGGCACGCAGCTCACAAAACGCACAGGTCGGACCGCGAGATCCAGCGAAGCACTCAAAATGGCCGCGAGCAATGCAAATGCATGGCAGTGTCATGCCCAAACTGTTCTTGCCCATATGTTTTTACTCGATTTGGGTAACTGTAGTAACCGCCGTTTCCGTGTGTGTACAAGATCGTATGCATAAGAAGTTGCCGTCATTAAGTCAACACAGCTGACATGTCCCCGCAGTTGCTGTTCACCCTATTGTACTGACTGTACTCGGTATTGTCGTCGGCTTGGCGCTCAACTTTCGAAGCTCGACTGCCTATGAGCGGTACGAAAGTGGACGAAAAGCGTGGGCCGCTTTAACGTCAACATCGCAGAGCCTTGCCCGTGTCATCTGGATGCATACTGAAGTGCGAGGTGGAGAAGATGGAGATGATGAGATTGGAAAGACGGACCTATTGGGAAAGGTGTCGTGCCTGAACCTCATCACGGCCTTTGCCTTTGCGCTCAAGCACAAGCTGCGCTACGAACCCTACACCCATTATGAGGACCTTCAAGAACTTGTCGGCCATCTAGACACTTTCGCAAAGGCAGCCGACTCGGCTGCCACGAGGCAGGATACAAGACGGCACCGCCTCGACCAGTATCTGCGCCTTCCAATGTTGAGAGCGAATCCGCAAGCGGCACTGGGGAAAACATCGCGACCCCTAGGGAGCCTTCCGCTCGAGATCCTCAGTTATATATCGAGATATGTGGACGAGATCTCGAAGAACGGAACCTTCACTCTCGGCATCGCACAGACACAAGCGCTGAATCTTCTAGAAAAATGAACGAGAGCCTGGTAACCTGCGAACGCGTTCTCGACACTCCGATGCCTATTGCGTACTCGATTGCCATCTCGCAGATCACGTGGATCTACGTGCTCACACTGCCGTTCCAGTTGCAGCACATAATGGAATGGACTGCGATACCGGTTAGTATTGTGACGTCGTACATCATCCTCGGAATTGCGCAGATTGGCAACGAGATCGATAATCCGTTTGGCATCGAGGTTAATGACCTGCCCTTGGAGCGCTTCTGCACGCGCATTGCGTCCGACATCACCATTACCACGGCGAACCCACGGCCAGAGGGATTGGAGTTCTTCGAAAGACCGGACAACCCGGTCTTCTTCCCCATGAGCTTCGATGGGTACGATACCTGGTTGGAGAAACACCCAGCAGAGACGTGTGCTGTGCTATTGGCGCGTGCTGGGATGACGAAGACGGCGATGCAACGGAGACAGTCGGCACACAATAAGGTTGAAGAGAGCGATACTGCAACGATGGACACGGGTACGACGTGCCGCGGATCTGACACTGGCACTATCCACGAAAGTAATGCCGCCATGGGTAAAGAAGAGGTTTGATTAGGGGTAGAGCGTTGTTGGCGCTCGGAAGAAGCAAGGAGAGATGTAATGGCACATGAGGGGCTTGAGTAGGGTACATGACGAATTCACGGGTTTTATGAGCCGTTGCAGGAAACATGCGTGATAGGGAGCGCATCGCCTGCTTGGTGCTGTACAGTGTGGTGTTGGTGAAGCCTGGGGGAAGCACTCGGGCAGGGGCTCAGGCCCAGCCAATCAGCCGGGCAAACCCGGAAGCGGGGCAAGGGTCTCGGCTGATGCTTTCGGCCAGCACCCAACGTCATGTCTGCACGTCTTCACATGCCAGCAGGAACAGCGCGACTTGGGAGGGGATGCCATGAGGGTACCTTTCCTCTCATCACGCTTCAAGTTGAAGACGAAGACCGTTTAACTAAACCACCATAGCCTCAATTAGAAGAACTATATACATCGGCATCTGGCATCCTCGGAAAACGCTCCCACTCGCTCCCGCAGCAGAGCCGGGCAGAAGCCGAAGCTCTCCAGCTCAGCTTCCGCTCGCCCTGCACCCATCCCCCATGCCCCAAAGCGACCATAGACCATCTCTCTCCACGCCTGAGCCTGCTGCCCGGCGCCGCGTGCCCTCCCGGTCTGGGCTCGCGTCAGGGCCGAGGCTGGGGAAAGCTCTGGTGGCATCACGTCCTGTTCTTTCCCGCGGGTACGTCTAGCCAGCCAGCCAGCCCATCTAATAAGACAAAGATGCCTTGTGACTCTTTCTCTTCTGCCCGCATAAAGCTGCCCTAGCTGCCCTCTCCGTCGTGCCGCCCCTTCTGCGCCCTTTGCTCTCCACTTCTCCTAATTTAAAGCTCCCCACGCCGCCGCTGTAGATAGACCGAGTTCCGGCACATTTCGAGCCACGCGAAAGCAGAGACGCTCCGATTAGGGTCCGGGAGAGATCATCCTCGGTGCCAGGTGTTTTTGTGTGTATTCGACGCGTGGTTCCTTTCTTTGAGTTTTATACCCAATTGCCAGTATCTTGGAACTTTTTGCGTGAGCACGCGGGCATTCGACACCACCACACAAAATGGCAGCGAACTCTGTAAAAGGGCCCAATGGGAAGCAGCCCGCGTCGGCGGCGACCAATCTGATCGGTATGCTCACTGAGTAGCTTGTTGAAGGAATTGGTAACTAATGTGTATTGCTGCAGCTGGTGGAGGAGCTGGTATGATGGAGGCCCTCGTGTGCCATCCGCTCGGTATGTCAAGCTTCAGACATTCCACCCAAGAATTGCATAGCTAATATATGGAACAGACACGATAAAAGTGCGGATGCAGCTTTCGCGGAGAGCAACAGCGCCAGGCGTACGTCCCACCCCATACACAATTCAGCTCTCCCTTCTTCTAGGAGGCCAATACACTCAATTCCTCCCCATCCAGCCCACAAAATCAATCCTTAGGCCCTAAATTCCCCAGCTAACACCACCAACCACCACAGGTCAAACGCCGCGGCTTCCTAAAAACCGGTTCCGAAATCATAAAGCGCGAAACCCCCCTTGGCCTCTATAAAGGCCTGGGCGCCGTGCTCACGGGCATCGTGCCCAAAATGGCCATCCGCTTCACCAGCTACGAGTGGTACAAACAGCTGCTCGCGGCGCCGGACGGGACCGTGAGCAAGAAGAGCACCTTTCTTGGTACGCCCCCAATCCTCTCTTCTCCTCTCCAAAGCCCCCTTAAACCCCCATGTATCCCTTCAGCGTGTCCCCTACAAGCTCATCAGTGGACCAACACTGATGCCTGAGAATCACAGCTGGCCTAGCCGCCGGCGTAACCGAAGCCGTCGCTGTCGTGACCCCCATGGAAGTCATCAAGATCCGCCTGCAAGCCCAACACCACAGCATGGCCGACCCGCTCGACGTGCCCAAATACCGCAACGCGGCGCACGCGCTCTACACCGTCGTGAAAGAAGAGGGCGCCGGCGCGCTGTACCGCGGTGTGTCGCTCACGGCCTTGCGCCAGGGCTCCAATCAAGCCGTCAACTTTACTGCTTATAGTTTGTTCCGGCAGAAGCTGCAGGAATACCAGGGGACGACGGATCTGCCCGGGTGGCAGACCATGTTTATTGGGCTGGTGTCGGGCGCGATGGGCCCGTTGTCGAATGCGCCGATTGATACGATTAAGACGCGTTTGCAGAAGACGCCGGCGGAGTCGGGGGTGGGGGCCGTGCAGAGGATTTTGGTTATTATGCGGTATGTTGTCCCTGGAGGTTGCTCTCTGATTTTTTCTGGTGTAGTGGGAAGGATTGGGCTGACTTTGGGAATAGGGAAATGTGGAAGCAAGAAGGCAGCCGCAGTTTCTACAAGGGTATCACGCCGCGCGTGATGCGTGTTGCGCCCGGCCAGGCTGTGACGTTCACCGTGTACGAGTATCTGAAGGGCTTGTTGGAGAAGAATCGGGATATGCCCCCGGCTGGGAAGTATGAAGAATAGGAAATGTCCGCTTTAGATTTCGTTATATTTCTTGAAAGACAAAAGAGGAGGGGAAGGGAAAAGTGCCGCTTGATGGCGCTTTGTAAATATTGGATGGGTGCGAGCTGGATAGAAGAGAGGGATGAGAAACGAAGTTTTGACACATGCATATCCATAAATTTTAGCTGCATAAGCGAAGCATGGCTTTTCAGGTTCGTTTTAATGCCAGGACCACTGTTAGTTTTTAGCTTTCGAGTCTATTCGTGTGATTGCTTGACTTCTTCGTCCCCTTTCGCAAGTAGTTACCAATAGCTGCGCCACCTATACACTGGCCGTCAATGGTGTTGAAATGATTGTCTCTCCCTCTACCATCTGCAACTTCACACGCTTATTTTGGTACTTTCTCTACCTCTTTCCCGGCCTCTTCGGTCTCGCGAATCCCGATTTCACTGCTGGTACTTCCTCTTTTCCACTCTCTCCAACCTCTTCTTCGATCAACTTTTCTGTGATCTCATCCGGATTCGTGACCTCGAGCCGTTTTGCTATCGTGATACCGCCTTCTTTCTGCGCGAATTGGATAACAACATTACGGGACGCGGCGAACAGCATTCGTTCCCTGATCTTCGAAGTTGACGGACACGTAGTGATGAAGAGAATCGGTTTCGAGGACGCCGTGTCATGGCGGTAGAAGAGAAAGCGGGGCGAGGAGTTGTCGACTGCGCCGGAGATAGAGGAAGCGGTGGCGGTGGAGGTAGCTATGAGGGTCAAAGTCTCGGTCTTGGGATCCAGTGCCTGCAGTTTACATAGTCAGTGACCGAAAATTCATCATACCTCAGCTCTCCTCCCTATTTCAAGCTTGGTCGAACAGACAGCAAACATACCAACTGCACCAAATTGTCCCCACCCTGTCCCAACGCACTCACAGCCTCCACCACCTTATCATCCGCCCTCACAGCTAAGTTCCCACCGCTAGCTAAACTCTTCCCCTGTGTGCCCCTGCTCTCCAATGCCTCTTGCTCTTTAATGCCCTCGAGGTCCTGCTCCTCCTGCGTCAGCGGATTCGCAGCCTCCCCGTGCGCCTCATGCCGCGCCCACCCCTCTTTACTCAGCTCCTCTGCTTCGGTTACAAACACTGTTTCCCCAAAGTGCTCAGAGCCCAGCTCGCGCAGCAGCGTCAGCCGCGTGGACGCAAAGAGCATTTTCTGCCGTACGGGTGCAGCATTGGGCACGTATGTTACCGCAACGAGCGAGCCCGCAGCTGGAGCAGAGGAAGAGGGAGAGTCCGCGCGGCGGAGGATGATATACAGTGCGCCATTGGGCGTGAGGTGGGGCAAGAGGTTGGAGAGATCGGAGAGGAAGGAGGAGTTGGTGGAGGAGATGGCGGGGCCAGGCTGGATGGATTCGTTTGAGATAGTGGCGAGGAGGCCGCGCTGGGTGGGCGTTGTCAGGAAAGTTTGGAAGGCTGTAAGAAGCTCGGCAGAAGCTGGCGGGGGTGTTTAACTGGAAGTTGGGGAGGAAGGGTGAGCAGCGGGGAAGTACCGGAGATGCCTGACTGCATGTTGACTGTCTCTTGCCAATATCTGGTTTGCACGTAAGTTTCGAAGACAAGTTCGGAACTGAGGCACAGAGGGCGAGAGTTGCGTAAGCCTAGAAGTGCAGGGCTCTGCTACGCAAGATTGGTGACGGGAATGTGTTCCATGCGGCCTCGAAAGTACCCCACGATTTTGGTTTGGCATGGGGATCGAAAAATAGCCAATTCGACTTTATTACGCGTATCCGCATGCTATATATGGGTGGAAGACCGCTTCAGAACTCAGATGTTCCGTCCAACGGAGAGGCAAGTGTCGACTGAGCTAATGAAGCTATTAACACATTAAATTTATCCGTTCTCAAGTGAACAGGTCCTACGGCATGCCTTTGTATCATAGAACGCCGCGTCTTCTAGACTGCCAAAATTGTGTGAAGATTGTTGTAGAAAAGGTAGTTCATTGACCTCCTTAGTCATTAGTATTAACAAGAAAACAGAGCAAGAAACACATCCAAGACCTGGATTAACGTTTCCGTCGACGTCGTAGTTCCAAACTCGATTCGTCCTCATCATGAACCTCCTCTTCTACTGTCTCGTTCTGCGGCCCCACGATGTGAGTGTCCTCACTCTGCGCCTGGGTGAAAGGATTCGCTTCCTCGGCCTCCTTCTCCTCGGCCTCGCCTTCCATCATGCCGACTTCCCCGAGCATGTACCGTCCGAGGTACAGCACTGCATCCAGCATCTCTACTCCTGTTGGTACTATGTTCTCTTTAGGGAGTAGAAAGCCATAGCTTCCCGTATCCCTCAATTTGATCTGGTACGCATGCTTAACCCTCAATTCATGGTAGAACCAATCCAGAGCACTTCCTCCGCCCGACTCAATTCGAGGAAGTAGAATCCGTTCCTCCTTGCCATCCTTGGGATTTTTGGTAATAGCAACATTGCCATCACATGCGGATGTTACTTTATACGGCTGTCCTTTTCGTGAAATACGGATTGCCTTTGCAAGGCCGTGCGCTAGTTCCTCCAGATCTTCGAGGGTCGGTGGCTCCGCGTGGCAGGTATAAGAGTACGGGTAAAGCACCTGCTGGGAATACGAATGCAGATCTAGGAAGCCCACCAAGTCGACATTGTTGTTCTCAGTCTCGTTTCGCGCCCAGTCGGCGAACCTCTTTGCTTCCACACCGTCGAAAGGGGAATCTCCGGCGAAAGATTCGCTGCATGGATTGCCCTGAGTTGAAGCTCCGTCCCATTGGAATGGGTAAGTGCGTTCTAGATCCACGCCTCGGCAAAAACGGAGTGAGGTAGGCTGACGATTCTTGCGCCACAGGCGGTCAGTCTCCCAGGAATAGACATAGCCGTCTGGGTTCAGCGTGGGCACGAAAACGAAATCAAATGATTCGAGAAGCCTCGTTATGCTAGGAGTTTTGCCGTAAGAGGTGATGAGACTCCACGCCACGTAATTCACAGTGCTGGTCGAGATCCATTCCCGGGCGTGGGAACCACCCGTTAGTAGGATTGTCTTTCGCGGCTTCGAAGGCTCGTCGTTGTTTGTGGGGTGGACACCAACTCTCAAAGCTGGAATGTCTCGGCCTTCATAGCTGATACCTACGTTGATGCGACGGACGTGGGTCGTGAACATGGATGCCATCAAGTTCATCCAGGGTGTAATGACAGAGAGGGGCTGGTAGTCCTGGAAGAAGATGTTCTCGGCAGAAGAAGAAGCGCGGAGGGTCGGTGTGAAGGAGCGGTCTTCGTGGAACTGGGTAGAAGAGGGCGACGGATACGAATCGAAGATGGCCTGAGCAAGGCCGAGGTCTTGCATCAAGGCAACATGAGAGGTTTGGAGAGATGCGGGGAGCAGCCCAAGTAGAGAGGGTACCTGCAACCAAATGTCAACAATTGCTAGCTACATAGTGTCGCGTGCTCCACTTACGACGTCCTTTGCCAGTCGAATGTCGACCCAATTGTCGTTGAATTCCCACACATCTAGAAACAAGACGTCGGTGGCCTCAGCCAGTGCAGAGGCTTCTTCCGCAGTCCGGATGGTGAAGCGCATCACGATGTCCTGGCCGTATCGTGCCAGCAGCTTCCCGGTGGGCCCACTCGCACCCACAGGCACGTCGCCAGCGCCAGAGAAGGCATGCTGCTTCTCGGGAAGCCCCCAGACCTTGCGGATGATGGCATATGATAGCCTCCACCACGGCCGCGGGACGTGTTCATGGCAGGGAGCATGGAAAGGGTGGCTACATTGCGTCGTGGGCGGGGCGGCCGTGATCAGTGAGGGACCGAGTAGGATCAAGGTCGCGAGGGCAAAGGAGAGTTGGCGCATGTTGGCAGTCTATACGGGTCGAAGGAGTGAAGGCTGCAGCAGGCTTGCGCCGGCGGGAGCGTGGAGAGAAAGCAGTAGAGGTTGGTGTAATGGTGTTGTTGGTGAATGATGTCGGTGCCTGGAGCTCCTCCTAGACTCCTCACAGGGCTGACGACTGAGGTTCAAGCGAACTCGCTCCGATGAGACGACACCTCTGTTGAAGCTGGCCACGGGCGAGACGCGACGCACCACTGTACACGCTTCCAGCCCTCGTCCGAGCCTCTATCCAAACGCACGAAGCATCCACGCCGCGTGCCCGACTGCGTTTCCGCCCCTCGACCGCCGTGGCCCCTGGTAGCACCTCAGCTCAGCCCTATCCTACGCCCAGCTTCTCCCATCCTGGCCACCAAATCTCCCCTCCGCCGCCCAGCTGTGCCATGTTTGCCCGGTACCACCGCTGCTTGCTTAGATGAGTAGCCCGCCCTCGACGTCGCAATGCCTTTGAGGGCTCTCCGACCAAACCGCAGCGAACGGGACCTCCAGCGCCGCAGCACCCTCGACCCCGGCAGCGTGCTCAATCGTGGCGACAAGGCCCGCAGTGCCAATGCCTCCCGCGAGTTTCTGGAACCTGACCGCGCAGCCGTCTCACACGATGGTGGACGCCCGCCCGGCGCAGAGCTGGGGAGGGCCTCGTGGTCTGGAGACACCCAGGAGCCGCCGCCATCACCCCCGATTCAGGACCACACCCCCAACACGAAGCGGTTCAGCATCATGAGGTTCCGCCATGCCTCAGACTCGCAGCTGTCGGTCAAGGCCAAGGAGCACGCTGCGGCATCGGCCCCGCCAGTGCCTGCTATTCCCCAGGGTAAGCAACATCTGAAGCTGATATGACAGGAGACTGACCATTTGCGCGTGTAGCACCGGCCATCATCATGACTGCCCCAACCGTAGACCTGCAGGGCCAGATCCCCAAAAACAAGCCCACTGGCCGCTTACAGCAATTCGCGCGTCGTCGTATGTCGTTTGATCCCGATTCCGCCGAACGCCCCAACACCATTCGCAAATCCATGGACAAGAAGCGCAGGCCGTTTGGGAATATGAGGGCACCGTCCCCAATGGGCGAGGACCCACAGAGGTTATCGACAAGCCACCGGCCAAATGCGCTTCCTGAATCGAGCCACCACGAAGGAAACTCGACACTGTCCCTTCCAGTTCCGAGAATGTCGGATTCCTCTCGGTCAGATGGCAGCTCTGGCGACCACGTCCACTTCGCGAGTCCGCCTAAACCGAAATTAACTTCAAATGCCAGCACCGGGCGGTTCAAGTTCGGTCGGCGGAACAAGCAGCGCGCATCACTATTCCCTCTACCTATGAAAATCGACCCTCCTAAATCCCCAAACGCAGCTCCTGCCACTCCACGCGCATCCACAAGTGCTATCAGCTCTAGCTCTGCCAACCACTCTCCTGGCGGATACAGCCCTCCCCTGACAGCAATCCATCGCACGGACACACAAGACCAGGAAAATGATCGAACAAGTTCCATGCCCTCTCCCACACACGTTGCATTAGCCGCATCATCTATGAACATTGCGGCGCCAGGATCTTCCAAGTTGCTGAGAAACGACTCATTGAAATCCATTCATTCAGCTCGGTCGTCTCCAAACACAGGAGCCCCAATGCGGTTGGGCTTACGCGGACGGTCCTCGACTATGGGATCTATGGGCGGCCGATCGGACGACGCACCCCCACCAACTCCGCCATTCGTGTCAGGCAGTGGCAGGAATTCCACGTCAACTGTTGGTAGAAGCAGTCTTAGTAACCTCTTCGGACTAGGACAACGCTTTCGTCAAAACTCAGAACCTCATTCCCCCCGATATGGGACTCCCGCGCTTAGTCATGGCACGCCTGGCCTATCCTCCCACAACAACTCGTTGAACATTAGCAGAGAGGCCCTGATAATTCCAAAACGAGAAGAGGGGGAGGCCCCCGGCCGCTACCTTGAAAGATTGGAGGAAGTCATGGACCGTAGCGTGATTGCCAGCGTACTCTCTAAGACTAGCGACGCTTTTATGTTGGCGGTTCTCCGGAGTTATATGCGCAAGTTCCACTTTTTCGGAGACCCAATTGACATGGCCATTAGGAAGCTCCTGATGGAGGTCGAGTTGCCGAAAGAAACACAGCAGATAGACAGAGTCCTGCAGGGCTTCGCCGACCGCTATCACGAGTGCAATCCGGGCATCTATATAAATCCAGGTATGCAAATTCGATGCTCATTGGAAAGTTTTGAGATTAACTATGTTACAGACAAAGCTTATTTCATATCATTCTCCATTGTGATTCTCCACACGGACGTCTTCAACAAGAACAACAAGCGGAAAATGCAGAGACAGGATTACATCAAGAACTCTTCTTGCGAAGGCGTTGCCGACGACGTACTTGGATGCATATACGACAACATCGTCTACACACCTTTCATTCATTTCGAAGACGACATTGACATCAAGGGGACAGCCGCATTCCGCAGCAAGAAGACCTCAGTTTTCAAGGCCCCAATGAGCGATCCTGCACGAAAGGCAACGAGGGAACCCATTGACCCGTACACTCTGATCTTTGAGAACAAACTCGATGCATTACGACCCAACATCAAGGACGTCATGAATCTAGATGACCCATACAGCTACTTGGGAACCGCCCAATCCTTGGATGCAAGGACACTGTACAGCACGCACTCCAAATACGGCGTGATCCAGATTGTTTCATCTCGATCTAGACCTGAGGCCTTCATGTCGGCCGCCACTCAAGAGAACCCCAACGAGACTCAAGTCGGAATTGTGGAGATGCCTGTCACTAAGGTTGGTACGATATGGAGAAAAGATACCAAACGAAAAGCAGCGCGGTCTCCGTGGCAAGAATGGGGTGCAATCTTAACGCAGTCTGGACTTTCC
The DNA here is from genome assembly GCF_010093595.1 of Mytilinidion resinicola. NCBI lineage: Eukaryota > Fungi > Ascomycota > Dothideomycetes > Mytilinidiales > Mytilinidiaceae > Mytilinidion > Mytilinidion resinicola. Next base: position 152,626 of record NW_022985447.1, on the reverse strand, counting down.
TTCTTCAAAAATCACGGCTGGGTCAAAACACTCACTCATCAGCATGAACAACACCAAAAGCTCGGCAACACGGGCCCAGTGATTTTTACGCCTCCCGTTCACGACTTCAAACCAGATCACGTTATACCCATGGATGGGACTGTAGCTCTGGTAGATACGACTTACCGAAAACACAAACACTCTTTTGTCATTTACTCCAAGGGAGGCACAGAAGAGACGTTCCTCGCAGACAACGAGACAGACCTGAACGACTGGTTAGGCAAGCTGAATTACTCAGCTGCGTTTGAGACATTGAGCGTCCGGCCGAGAGGGCTCACGGATGGACAGAGGAACCGTGGGTTCCGTAGGCTTGAGTCTTCACAATCGACAAAGTCCATCTCAACGCCAACTGGGGAGGTCACCATTGAGAGTGGGAGGATAGATAAGAATTTTGCAGAGCAGATCAGTGCTGCCCGACGGGAACTGATGATAATCAAGATCAGCGAGTCAGAGGAAAGATTAGCGGCTGCCATTAGAGAGCTCGAGGGCCGACTGAGAGACGCTCGGCATCTACAGATAATGGCTCCCATACAGCCAAAGACAAGGGAGCTTGTCATTATCGCTGCGGGCCGAATGGCAGCACGGCTCAAATGGATTCGGATAGAGATTTGGCGGATGAAGTGCCATCGAGACATCCTTGCCTTAGATCTTGAGGAAGAGAAGAACATGGCAAATGAAAGGCAAGCTAGAATTGACCGTATTACGGGCAAATCTACACCACAAACTCAGCCAGAAAAGTCTTCAAAGGCGTCCAAAATCGGCAGCTTAGCGCGGCTCAACTCCAAGGCTGGTTCTCTGCTCGGAGGAAAGGGGGCTCCACTTTCTCCCAGCCCATCCGCTAGGCCAGGTACGAAATCGTCTCGAGAGACGGACTTTGGAGAGGACATCTTCAAGACACCACCAGAGCACTCCCGCCAGTCCAGCCCCAGCCACGTGCCGGGGCAATACGAATTGCCCCCTTTGTCTTTCAGCCCCGTATCGTCGAATCATCGCGGGTCGCTGCCCAGTGCTGTAAGCACATCTGGACAATCGCCTACCGCTTTGCCACGCGAACACCGTCCGTCTGTGTCTACTCTTGGTGATAGAGCCTCGGAGACGGCATCTGAGACGCCATCCCACTACACTACACCGCCACCAATTGAAGACCGGAGCACCGAGCCTCAGAATGGCCTGACTGTAGCTGTTGACGGAGCGCGCCCTGATACAGCTTCCGAATCCGATGCGGATCGTACTCCAGCTGCAATGGGAGGCTCCCCAGAGTCACGGTCGAAGGTTCGGCGGAGTTTGCATCGCACCCTGCGTGACTCGCACAGCGGATCGAATCATCGCCGCGGCGGCAAAGGCAAGGGGTCAAACTCGACCATTGTCAGCGACGAAGCTCCAGAAAGCGAGGGCTTGTCAAGAGCGAAGGGGAGCTTCACGGTGCATGGCAAGAAAGCCTCAGTCATCACATTCGGCGCCGATTGGCAGGATATACCGGCAGAAGATCGACTCAAGGTTCGCAAGCAGGCACAAGAAGCTGTGCAAGAGTCCGGCGAGGAGAGCGCGATGAGCGAGGCTGAGGCGGCGCCGTCAATCAAAAGCAGCGACACTGCGCCTGTGCTCAGCGACGCTAATATTGATAGAGACGAGGTTGAGGATGTTACGCCAAGGCCATCAACGAATGAGAAGAGGGCAAAGCCGCCGAGGCACGTCTCGAGCCAGACTATCACGCCACATACGTCTAGCACTTCAGTCAATGGGAAGAGTAAAGACGAGAATGATGACACGGAGTCCGAGGACGAAGTCGGTCCCGGGAACGAGCCGCGTTTGAAAAAAGACGGTCTACTGAAGCACAAACACTCGCTTAGTGAAGAGGAAGACTCCGGGCCTGAACATGTCACGATCAATGGACTGAAAACTCAAGCGGTGGAAGCTTGAACTCTTATATTTTGGTCATCCCTCGGCTTTTCCACTCCAGAAGTTCTTCCGTTTTTTTCCCATCACGCCGCGGAGATTTGTTTTAGCGGGATTGACGGAGCATTGTCTTTGCTTGTGTGCATCTGCTGTCAGCGCGCTCAACTTGGAGTCTGGGCTGTTCGTCACAAAAGCGCTTTCCTCCGTCTTCGCATGCATCGCGACTTCCGATGCTCCCTCTTTCCTCCTAACCCCCCCTCTCTTTTCTTGTTCCTGTTTGGCTTCTAGTGTGGAAAATGCACTTGTGTAAATAGATGGGACCTGGCAAACGGCGTTTACTTTCCTTCTGTCTTTCTGTTTGTTCAAATGTGGAGACGTGATCGGTGCTGTGTGGGACCAGTGATTGGTGATTGGCGTTGAGCGTAGCGTGCTGTATAAGCGTGGTGGACTGACTCTATGGTGGGATGGGCCATTGCGCTGTGTGGGTTAGTCTGACTCGCATGCTTCTCCTTTCTTTTGTGTGGGTGGAGAGGAAGGGTGCTGTGGCAAATGCACGGATGTGCGGGCCGGTGCTTGGTAAGGGAAGGGCGAGGTTCTAAAACATATCATAGTCGGGCAATGGGTGGGTGAGCGAATGGGGTAGGCTAGTGGCTTTGGCATGGCAAAGGGATGGAAAAGGTCGAATCGAATTGAATACTTGAGGCTTTATTGGTATTGCTGTGATACTGTGTGTGATAGTGGTTGGTGTGTATTCACACCTCCTTTGACATGCTTGTCACATATCTCCTTATGCATCTTCTTTTGAGAAATCTGTTTCTTGGCAATTTGAAAAACGCCAAGAGACAGAATTTCTCTCTGTGCCGGAGACTTTTCAAAATTGACTACGCCAAGTCTTGCCTCACTGAAAATACTTGCCTCTTGGCATATTAAATGATGTAACAAGCAAACATGTATATATATCAGCTTCAAGCACAACTTTTAATTTCTCACGCACTGAGATGTCCAAATTATGTAACAAACCAGAACTAGCCAATGAGTGAGCTCCCGGTGTAGGGTATGGTACACAGCTTACTTGAACCAGGAGTGCCAAAAATGGTCCGAGAAGCGGTACCTCCAAACTTCAAAATCTGGAACCCCCATTCTAGCCGTTCACCCTTAACTGTTCGACCATGGTCCCAATCACCGTCATACCTGCACAAGCAACATGTGCCACATATGACAGAACACCTCCCATTTCACCCTACTCTCCAGTTAACCAAGGCATAATTCACTTCTCCTCAGCGCGTTTATTAGTATATATACCCAAAACTTACGAATCGCACTATCACCCTCCCCAACATCTCCACACTACTCTTTTCCACTACCACTACCACCACCCTAAACCGGAGCCATGGCGCCAACCCCAATCGAGTGCCCAATTTGCATGGACGAAGTCCCACGCGACGCACTACAGAGCGGCCCCTGCGGACACACCTTCTGCACAGAGGTACGTAAGGTCCTAATACACATACCAGAGTCCTCTGGTGTCATTGTTCCTGGAACCGTGTTGAAACGTGACTCATGTCGCGTTTGAACACACACTCAAGTCGCGTTTGAGCACCTATTTTAGTCGCTTTTAGCACCAACACAAGCTACAATAGGGTCTTAAACACGATTTGAGTGGCACTCAAGGACAAATAACTCCAGAGGACCTAGGATCTGTTTCAAAAAACCCCTATTTATGAAAACCCGCTAATATGTGTATTGCAACCTTAAGTGCCTTCAACGCTGGCACCAAAGCCGGGCGGCGAACGCAAATTTGTGTCCGGTCTGTCGTGCTGTCTTAGTTCCTGGCCAACCTCCTCGAGTTCGGGACCAGATGGATCGTGATTTGTTCCGGCTATCTGACGAGATTCGAGAGGAGTCGCGGCGGGTTCGGGTGTATAGAGCGAGACGCCGCAGTGAAGACTGGCCAGGTAGAGGCTACGATGACGACTACTACTCAGAAGACGACGATGACGCAGGAAATTGGGAACGCTGGGTAGAGGAAGATGCTGCAGCGCGCGCTGAACTAGCTCCGTCCGAGGAGCCTGACGCGGGCGGAGTCTGGGGTCTGGGCCTACAAGAGGACCTTACAATGTTTAACCCGGGTGAAGTGCGCCTGAACGAAGAAGGAGGACCTTATATTCCGCCATTCCCCCACCGGCTTGCGAGGCTTGGGACCCGAGATGATGCAATGGCTGGTGCCGGAGAGCGTGAGCGACTTCAGATTGAGTCGATCGTGGACGATGCAGTTGCTCTTCCTTCCAATGGAGGCTACACTGTCTGCCATAGATCGCGTGGAGATGTCGTGGACATCCCACTTCCTCTCCACATTGAGACTCGTAGACTAGACCCTGCTATCGAACGACAACCGCACGGCCGCCAATCTGCCCTGGGACATAGGGTTAGGGATCTTGAACAGCGGTCTAACCAGGACAGACTGCGTTCACGTACGAGACGGCGCCTCTTGGAAGTGGGAGAGCCGGGACCCGCTGATCTCCGCACGCGATCTGGCGTTGGTTCCCTCCTCGATGAACGAGATCCTGTCCAGGGCGATCGCCACGGCCACAACTACGACCAGCATCAGCCTTTCGGCTCCCAAGAAGAGCCCAACCTCCAAGCGCTGTTTCAAGGGTTGGAACAGGTGGAGCACATCTCTTCTATTCTTAACAACACCACGCGCCTCAACTACCCCAACCCTCGGGGATTCCATGTTCCGACGTATACTACGGCTACGACACACGCGCCTGAGCGTAGGCACGCAAGCGCATCGAGCCGAACCGCGCGCGGCGGCAACGGGACTGTAAACGAGGATACCCGCCGTTCTGTACCGGCGCCTCTGGCTCGAGACCGCCATGATAGGGCTAGGGAGCGCGTGCGTAGAGAGAGCGCAACTAGGCGGCCCGATGGGTTGGGATCGCGCCTTAGGGGGGCAGCTGGACGGCTCTGGCATGGGAGGAGCAGAGGTGGATGAGGGCGTTGCGTGAGCTATGGGGCTCTGGCAGGCGCTAGACTCTTACTTGTCGATATTCCTTTTTTTGTCATTTCTATAAAAGGTAGATTAGCGATCGAGGTATGGGGCTAGAAGCATATCCCAAATTATTTGCTTGATCTAGCAGGGGACTGACGGAGTTACAAGGAGTGTGCTAGCACAGATTGTGCTACACTAGATACAATGCCTTGTTATAGAAATCCGTACACCTACCTGCCACTGTCTATAGGGCTGTGGATACACTTCCAATCTGCGTGCACCCTATTGACGCAGTCTGGGGTAGCCTCATGAGTCTACTAGTTGTCTAAAATGCGAAAGTTCTCTCTTATTCGGCATGTGGATAATACTATGAAGCTCTTCATGCAGCGGCAAACGAGTGTGCAGATTTCTATAACAAGGCATTGTAGATAACGAAACAGACGTAGATGACATGTTATATATACGTGTAAAAGGGGGCAGGCGAATACTTCTCTTTTTAGAGGAAATCTTCACTTCGAGCCTTCACTATCCATGTTGTGTTGATTACTCAAAGTGACCTTAGTATAAATACGTAACATTAACGGCATAGCCATAAAGAGTTATATTCACTGCGCGTACATATCGCCCCCTATAAACTTATTAGCATTTTGCAATAAGTGAAACACCTTCCCAAGCATTTCCCAAGCCCGCTTAAAAACCCAATTCGTAGGGCAGACATGGCTTCATCAAGCCTAACCCCATCTACTGCTACGCTAGTCGACGACAAAGCCAAGGCCATGATCAACTGCTTCCTTAAGGACTTACTGTCGTACACCAACAACCCTAACCACATGCTCCGCGGCATTGACATCTTTGTGCGGAAGGTATGGGCAGAACCTCTCAACATCTGGCGCATGATGGTTCCCGGCGACGTCGAGCAGACTAAACTGCCCCCAACGGACGTCCTCGAGATATTCGCGACATTTCGCGAGAATGACTCTCTGGACGACCAAGCAGCGCGGATACCAACGAGCGAGATGAAGCGAATACAAGGATTCCTGAAGGAAGGCACCCGTCGCTGGCATCCGAATTACAACCACATCATGCTTCTAGCACTGCTGAGCCGCGAGCAGAGGCCTTATACTGGGCTTTCCTCAGGCGTGTTAAGGTTGACAGAAGACAAGTTGAAGAACTTCAATTGGTATGAAATGCGTTGGAGATGGGAACCGCATATACAGCGGCTCAAAGACCAAGGTCGCAATATTGACGATGAATTTTACGAGGCCTTCTACGACGGCGGTAGGGATTGGCCTGCAGACAAGCTTGAGTTGGTCGTGCTTACCAATTGCTTCTGGCAACTTATATGGCAAGGTGTCGATTGGGATCTTGACGGGTCTATCATACCGCCTGCTACCTTCTTGATGATGGGCATACAGGACGAGATGCACAGTGTCCGTGGTTTGGAAGAGATGCGAAAACCGGGAGCAGAAGAGCGCCTGAGAGATCTGAGGCGTGACTTTACCTTGATATTGCACCTATTATCGAGGCCGTTGAGGAAACTTCGGGATGATCTGGCCGTCTTAACTCGAGGCGAGCTTCAAAGAGTCCGAATCATCGACAAATACTCTTTCGCCGAGGCGCACGTTGAGGAGGCGAACATTCTAGAGATGGTTACTTCGCCGACAATGGCTGCACTCGGCGACTGCAACATATGTCTCGCAGCACACCACGCTGCCGACTGGGTCAAGACAAACAACTGCTCGCACATTTTCGGACGCGAATGCCTGGAAACTTGGTTTGAGTTACGAAACACTTGCCCGATGTGTCGGAAGGTCTTCTTCGTGCCCGCAGACCAGTTACGGCGCGAGAGCCTCCATGCGCCCAGACACGATAGTTCGCTGATCAGACCGATGCTGGCATTTTTGGCCATGTGTCGTACGTTTAGCGATTTGCGCTCGCTCATCAATGAAGTATTCCAACACAGAGAAGTAGAGAGCCAATACCGCTTCCTCGGCGCCCTCGATGCACTCATCACCATCTGCGGAACATTTGGCAATATTATGGCTGTTTCCCCGGAGCTTCGCGGGCACATGGGGGAACTCGGACTATTCCGTATCCATCTTCCAGGATGGGAGTGGCCCATACTTGGAGTTGGTCATGGGTAGGAATGGATATGCTGGTCTTATCCCTCCGATATGCGGACAGCAGGTCAATAGCCTTAACGGCGAACAGATGTACTCACATGCGAGATCGTTGCATGAACTCTGTAGTAGTATTCTATCTATTTAGCAAATTAAGACACTTTGACAAAGGTGGAGCACATTCTAACCTATTGTGAATAACGATTATGCTTGTAGTTGTGTCGTCCTTGCTTGCAATAGCTATTGCCATCGAAGTAATATCCCTCTCCAAAGCCGTCGCTTATCGCATTCCAAAAATATCAGCATTTTCAAATTGTACAATCTGTGAGTCTACTGACCTGATAAAGAAGAGTGACTACTGCAATAGAGCAGCACAACCCGAAAGCCTCAGTCGTTCACCTTACTGCAAACGTACGCCAGCTTGCTTGTGCTTCTTCGCCTGTACACCTTGTGCACTCGACATGCCCGTGTGCTGGCTGGAATCCAAAGTGCTAGCTGCCAACCTCTTTTTCTCAGCTTCGATCTTTGAGAGATGCTTCTCCGTCTTCATCTTGCCAGAACCCTTTCCGTGAAATTGGTGGGAAAGATGGCGGAAGGCTTCCTTCTGGTCCATGTTCCTTCCGTGCTCATCGGTGTACTTGAGTTCGAAGGTTGGCGTGTAGGTCTTGTACATCTCAGCCTGCTTCCGTGCTTCCGCATGTTCACGGGCTAGATTCGTTGAGCGAGCATAGGCCTCCCTGTCCTGAGCAGTCATCCGATCCAGGCGTCCAGACTTCCTGTCTTGGTCTCGCTGTTCTCTGGCCTTTCTCTCGGCAGCTTCCTCCGCCTTCTGTTTTTCTGCCAAGAAGCGATGGCGCTCACGCGTGGCAGTGTTAAGGCCTCCAGCATCGCCACCCTGCACGATACCACGTTGCCTCAAAAGGGTAAGAGCCGCACCAACACCCTTATCTAGCGTCGTTTCATCGTCCAGGCCAGTCGTTGGCATGTCTACAGACACACTGCGCGTGCGGGAGCTTTCCTCTTGGAGTACGGTTGCGTCATCCATGTCGATGTCACTTTCATCGTCAGCCGCAGGGGAGTCAGGGCTCATCGACAGGCGTCCATTAGCTGGTCGAGCCTCTTCTTCCGCAGGTTTCTGAAAGTTGGCAATGAACTCGGACGTCTCGTCGAGGACAAGGCCAGGCTCATCCTCGCCGTCTTCCGTGGTCTCCATAACATCAGGCGTAGCTGACGCTTCTTCTTCCATTTGGCGGACCAGGTCTTCAGGACGCAGCTTCTTGCGCTTCTTGAGAGCAGCCCTTCTCTGCAGGGCAAGTTGAGCCTGAAGGTCGTCGTCGTCCAAGAAGGCATCGTCAAAGGAGGGTTTCTTTCGCTGCGGAACGAGTGCTCCTTGGTTCGGAGTATCGATATCCATTGCACCATCCTCGACGTCATTTGGGGGTGGAGCTGCGTCTGCGACTGCGAAAATATCATCTTCGTCGATCACCTTCTTGCGAGTCTCCTTCTTTTTCTTCTTAGGCTTCTTGACTTTGATTTTCGAGAGATCCATGTAGTCGGAGATGGGCGTTTCATCCTTGAGAATATCCAAGCTAATGCTCACTCCCTTTTTCGATTTTGACGAGTCTGTGTTTGCCATAGTGACCTCTTCAACCGTCCTTCCTTTTCCGTCGAGAGTGAACACCTTCTTCTTCTTGCCTGAGATCTCGTCGTCGTATTGGGCCAGCACGGAGCTCTCGCCCTCGTCTTGATCATTCGGATCGTACACCCGCTTCCTTTTCTTGCTATCGAGCTTCTCCTTGAGTCTCTCCTTCTCCTTGAGATTCACCGCCTCGAGCTTGTCCTCGGCCTCGTCGTCAGTCACGGCACCGTCGGCTAGCACTAAAATCTCGTCCTGGCCTTCGCCGAACTCGTTCACCTCGTGTCCGACTTTGACACCTGCGAGGTCTGCAGCTGTGTATTCAGTAGCGGCTAACGCCTGCTTCTCACGCTCCTCCAGCTCTGCTGCGAGCTTCCTAGCCTTCTCGATCTTCTTCTGCCGTTTCTTTGATGAGAGCAGCCAGCTCTTAGTATCAAGTTCCTCATCGTCGTCCGCAAGGCCTTTCCCCTCCAACGCAGCAAAACGTTGAGCTTGGTCCCGGGCCTTCTTGATGGCGGCCTTTTTGGCATCGCGTTCCTTCTTCGCCGCGGCTTCCTCTTGCAGCTTCTGGTAGTTGTCGTAGGCCGCAGCTGTGCGAGTCTCGATGGTGCTTGCGGGGTCGTCTTCGGAATCGTCGCCGTTGTCGGTCTCCTTGAAGACAGGTCCTGGGGCGGCAGCGCCTGGCACTGGCAGCGGCTTCATCCCCATGGCCACGCGAATCTTGTTCGCCTCTTCGATGGAAACGATATCCATGATGGCGGTGACTGATGGGAGCAGCGTTCGAGGGTGTAGTGACGGTACTTGGGTAGCTGCGAGGAGTCGTGAGGTGAGGTGAGGCTTCGAGTGAGGTTGAAGTTGACGATGGGGCTGGGCGACGCTAATATTTTAATCCTTGCTGTCTTGGCGACGCTAAGGCGGCCCACCCTACAAAAAAGTTCTCCGACGTGTCTTCCCGTTCTTCTTCATCCACAGACCTGTGTCTTGATGTCTCGGCGCCCTCTCCAGGGCTGTCGGTCGACAACTCGACAGTTCGACCGTACCTATGGAGCCATCTCTTACACCATGATGTCAATCTTCCGGTCGACAGGTCTCAGAACAAGTTGGATGCTTTCTCAAAGCCTGAGGTCGCCCTCTCGGGGGCTTGATTTCGGTGGAGGGCGAGCATGCCTGGGCGTCTGATCTCCGATCCCTTTACTGACGGCCGTCGGCTAGTGAAGTCTGGGAAAAACCCATTCAGCCTACATATTATCATTTCAAGGACCGACATTATGTCAGAAGTCCAAATTTTTTGCGAGGGCTAATATCGGAATGAAGTGCGCGATTCTTCATCATGTGCACTCATCTGCCGCTGCCTGATGTATGTATGATGGTTGATGTGTGGTGTGAGTAGTACTTCACGTCGTCTGAGGTGGTCCAGCGATTCAAGCCGACTATCCATCTCATAGACTTGCTGTTCATGTGAACTTTGAAAGTGTATTGAAGCACGTCAAACAGTCCTAAAGATGTATAAGAATTCATGGCAAGACGCCCTGTTGTATTCCCGCCGATATCTCTCATGAGTTCATATCATGCCTGTAACTGAACGCCATGCAAATGCTACGAACCAAAAGCCTTGAATGCCCTCAACTCCATTGCCCATGTCATTCCCAACCTCTCGTGCGAAGAGCACTCTCACAAAAGCTTCAGGCCGCCAGTGACCTGATCTACGATGCTCTTCGGGGCAGGTCCAATCCCTAGTACTGTTGCACTGCCGCTCGCGATCTGTGTCCTGCCCGCATCATGTATGATTTGAGCGCATAGCCCCAAGCTCATTGCCTGGGCCTGCAGTATCTCTAGCTCCTCCTCGCTCCTGACTTGCACTGCAACCTTCGTCTGTCCATATCTTTCCCAATTACGAAGGATTGGCGAGTCCGGGGAGTTGCGGAGGAAGTATTTGTAGCAGGCGAGAGTTGCATGGCCACACTGTGCACCAATCTTGCCTGAGGATTACAGTGTTAGCATGCTGCATGCATAGCTTCAAAAGGCAGCTTTGGAGATTTGGGACAGTTGCGAGTGTTCTTATGCGCCTGATCGTACCTTTCGTCATGCCCAAATCTGTCCTGACAACCAAAACGAGCTTGCATTCCTCCCTGATATGTGCATCTTTCGCCATGAAGTTCTTCTGGGCTGATGTTACTTCGTCCTCGTCGCTTAAACTCTCGTCCTCGTCCTCATCCTCGTCTAGCTTTTCTTTCGAATGGCTTGGCTTCTGGCTCGAGCTGCCTCCGAACAGGCCGATCGAAGCTCCCTGTCCCAAAAAGTAGCCAGTGACTCCGCCGATAATTGCGCATGCTATGGCTATTGACGCGGTGGTCGGTGGTGGGCGTTCTTGTAGAGATGCCATCGTATCAGCTAGTTCGTGGGGAGAGAGGGTAACACGTGGATTTCGAGGTTGAAAGGAGAAACTGCGGTAGAATCAGACTATCATTTGTAGGTCTTTGATAAGCACGAAAAAAAAGTAATGCTCGTTCATTGGAAGATGTGAAGTCAGATCTCAAGAAGTTCAGCCCTATCGCCTAAGCTAGTCGCGCGTCTAAAACTTCCAGAACCTCGACCTCATCCCATCTATCGCCCACCCATCACCATATCCAACCCACACAGCGGCCAGCGCTCCGCCGCGACCTCATCCAGCTGGCCACGCCATCGCCAACCACGAAAATGGCCCTCCACACCCAATTGCGCCGGCCAACTCTCTCGATCCGAGAAACCCTTCTCACGACAAACCGAACCTTCACAAGCACCCCCCTCCTCAGCTACAGCAAGCCCAAGAAGCCCATCCACTCCGACCTCGTCACCGGAAAAGGCAAATTCCGCAAATACAAGCCCGCCGCCATTATCCCCGCCGACGCCCCCATCCCCGCGTACCCCTATGGCCCGGCGCTCCTCTACAAGCAGTCCAACAGGGGCCTCTACGGCGGCACGCGCATCCACTTCGGTAACAATGTGTCCAAGCGGACGGAGACCCACACGCGGCGGTCGTGGAAACCGAACATCCTCAATAAGTCACTGTACAGTGTCGCGCTGCGGAAAATGGTGAAGCTACGAGTCTCGGCAAGAGTGCTGCGGACGATTGATAAGTCGGGTGGACTGGATGAGTACCTGCTTAAGGACAAGGAAAATCGGGTGAAGGAGTTGGGAGAGCTGGGGTGGAAGCTGAGGTGGCGGCTGATGCAGGAAGAGAGCGTGCGGGAGAGGCTGCGGTTAGAGGCACTCGCGTTGGGGTTACCGAAAGAGGAGGTTGATAAGCATTGGGGGAGTTTGGATCAAAGCACGAGGAATAGGAAACAAGAGGCGGAAGTGGAGGCAGAACTGGAAGCTGAAGATGTTCAATTGCAGGTTGCGTAATGTGGCCTGAAGGTATGACTGCGGACAATGAGACCGTGTATGCTGCAACAATGAGTTTGTTTGCAGCAGGCGATCGGGAAAGTCTGCTACAGCACGATTGAGGGCAGCATGTGTGATATCTTGTAGGTGGTCGATTCCTCAAAGAGGCTGCTGCAATTGTATACTATTTGTAGAATGGCAACTGTGGAACTTTAAAATACAGAGCTCTGGTACACTTGATTACCCTTTAGATATCGTAGGACATGTTATTTCTATAGAATCTTTAGAGTCCTTATCTTCTCACTATAGTCCTAGGACACAGGTGTAGACACGCCGCCCTTTCCATCTCTTCCAAGTTTACGATGATCCACTGTAGCACCACAAATAGCAGCCAAATAGACCGGCTGTAAGCGTGTGAAAGTTCTTTGATTCAAGCTCACAAAGGCTTTACATCAAATCAGAGCTTTTGTAATGCTACGAAACACTTCAAACAGTAGCGAGAGAGTGCGCACATACTTTTGGCAAAGACAGTGTATTATGAGCGATGTCTTACTTTTAGAAAATATCTAGTCCTTAGGAAAGTGGAATAGTGTTCATTCATAGATTCTCTAAGCTGTGACGCTCTCCGCAGGTATTGATGTGTTCGAAGCTGTTAATAGAGCTCGTACTGCTACAGCATCGGGGTATTAGTTTTCTGACATTGTCCTAACACTGTTTAAAGTGCTTGATAGAGCTATTAGCAATCCCAAGGTGATTTCAAATTTATCGTTCTGACAAGCTTGAAGCCATGCCTAGACGCATGAGACAGCAGTAGAGAGAAGGACACAGATCAGGCCTAGAGCCCGTTACATTATATCCCTGTGAGCACATCGAAGCACCATCAGCGGTGTTATAAAGGGGTAAAGATCCTTTTGTATTAGTACGTTGCTGAGGACAGAACGAGGTTGGGTTTCTAAGTAGTCTAGGGTATTAAAAACTCATTCTCTGCCAAGCCCCTGTAACATAAAGTGGTAGTCCACAGCTATACGCGAAGTTCCGTACTAAGAACACTCTCTAGGCGTATGTACACTTGCGTGCTGCTCGAGGTTCTTTAATGTATTAACAAAAGTTGTAACGCAACAGTTCTGACAAGCCTGATAGCTCGCCAGTCCACCTCAGACAGCTTCTCCTTCACCCACACCAAGATGCAGAGAGCTCAGCAGAGCCCTCTCCTCGCACCAATTACGCATGTTCGACGTCTATTCCTGGGGCTTCAATGCTCTGGGTCAGCTGTGTTCCCTCCCAAACCGACGCACCAATGACATCCTTGAGCCTCACGTCATGACTTGCTCGACTGGTAGCGTTGAGCCAAAAGTTTTGTGGGCGTCATGGTCGGATACTCTCCTGTGTTACGCTACCGCCCAGACCAGATACTATGGCGACGCAAACGGCAGTTCAAATCACATAGATTTCGACAAATTCGAACATGAGGGCTTGCAACGCTACGCATTTTACGGCAACGACGACGGCCTCAAAGGCTACATAGCCACCAGCGACGTTTCAAAAGTTGAAGGGGTATCCTTCATCACTCCAGTCATTGCCATCGCAGGGAACGGGAAAATTGCCGTCATCAATCACTGCACTGCATGCGATGCGGCTACCGAAGGGTCATATCTCAAAGAATTCGACGAGATCGAGCATTTCGAAGAATGGCATCGCCGTGTCTACTCTCCCGTTCAGTCAACTCAGAAATTGGCTGTCACAACTTCAGAAGAGTTACTTGAGCTCGTCGGCCGCGAATTCACGAAATCGATGCCAACACAACTTGAGGCCGGCGCTACTTTCTTCACGCTACTACTTGACAACGGAGAGGTCTTCACATGGGGTGACCCTCGTTACCCTCAGTGTCTTGGGCGTACGGTTGACGATGATGCACCAGCCACCACTCCTACGCGCGTTCCGTATATCGAGGGAATTCGCATTAAGAAAATTGGCTCTGGAGGCTGGATGAGTGGCGCGCTTGGATCTGAATTGGATGGAGGGGAGCTGTATATCTGGGGCCGATCAGAGCCAGGATTCGAGAGCAAGATTTCAGCACTCAGTAAAGAAGATGATGATACACACGTCCATGTCGTCGAGGTTCGCATTGATGGAATGGAGGCGGACGTGGTCAACTTTGGCATCGGTGCAGGCCATCTGATCGTTGCCGCAAGTAGCGACACAAACAATTCAGAAGTTCGGAGAGCTGTTCTTGCATGCGGCCAAGGCGATTTCGGCCAACTGGGTATTGGTAAGAGAGCGGACTTCGTTGAGAAACTGACGGAGATACCTTGTCTTCGTGGGTCGGTGGTTTGCAATGTTGCATGCGGAAGCAAAACTTCTTTTGTGGTAGTAAAGAAGCAGGAAGCTACAAGCGAGCTGCACGACGAAGGACGGAGACTGGATGGGGCTTAGAGAGCCTACAAAGCAACATTCTTGCACATGCTAAATCCTCTGCTAAGCTTCACTGCATTAGCCAAACGACACAAGCGCGTAACCTAATATCTGGGGTAGTCTTTACTATCTTATCCGGGGAACTGCTGCGGCATGATTGATCCAGTGGATTCTAGTCTATCTGCCAGTTGATAGAATGCGACAGTTCCTTTCTAGTCATGTCTTCAGTATACTGTCCTCGTGGGCTAAGAACTGGACGAATGGACTACGTAGCAGACAAGAGGACATGGATTTTCCTAATTAACTTCATACGAAGGAACTAAATAGAGATTGAGGGTTGCACTTGGCAGATGTTTGAGAGGATAGTCTCGAGTGAGAAAAACCACGGACTCATAGAATAACTATGGCAATTTGTAAACGATGCAGCTACCTGAGGTACATATGGGGAACAAAGATTGAAAAGAGGTCACGCTGTGACTCTTTAGAGCACTTACAAGATTGATTCGGGATTTTCAAGGGATACTAATAGCCGTGAAGGTGTCCGTCACGTGACTCGGCTGAGGTCATATCCGGCCAGTCAGACTTTTCTCACGCACCAGTTACTAACGAGTTTCCTCATCATAGATCATAGCAACTTCCTTTGTATCCCCACACAGCTGAATGCCGTGAACACACAAGTCCGTTCTGCAGAGTCATGGAGGATGCGGGGTCCTAGTGTATATTACTCTGCAGTCATCTCAATTTAATGTCAACTTTATTTCTACTACATCGCTTTTTCAATTTGCAATTTCAGCATGGTGTCAATTGGAGATCTTTTGCTCTTGCTTGACAAGACCGTTCTAAATCCTTGGTTGGCAGCGCTTGGAACAGCTGCAATTCACTACTTCACAGACAACAAATTTGTGTTGCTCCCGAGCAATGGACTGATTCCTTATACTATTTCGCGACCTTTACCGCCGGTCCTCCAGAAAGCCGTTGTAGTAGTAGCACTGGGCCTTTTACTACGAACGAATCGTGCCTTAAGCATGAGGGCTTTGAACAACGGAGTGAGCGACAAGTATGATTGGGATAAAGAGATCATTGTTGTTACCGGTGGTTCCGGGGGCATTGGAGCTGCAACCGTGCAGAACCTTGCGGCCAGAGGATCGAAAGTGATAGTCATCGATGTGCTAGGACTTACCTTTACCAAGCGTCAGTTTCTCGATCTTGAGAAGTAAAGATCATAGCTCTACGTTCACTGACTGGCTTAGCTTCGAATGTGTACTACTATAAGTGTGATTTGAGCAACTACGAAGCGGTCTTAGCGGTCGCGGCCAAGATTTCGAAGTGGGTTATATCTCCTAAACGTCACTTTTTAACAACTCCCTAACGTCCGTGGTGTAGAGAGGTTGGAGATCCTACATGCGTAGTCGCCTGTGCCGGAATATGTCGGGGAAAGCCAATCCTGGAAGCAAGCAAACGCGACATTGAACTGTAATACCCCCAAAAGTCAACATCCTCCATACTACAGCTTTCTAACACGCCTGCAGGACTTTCGGAGTGAACAACCTCGGAGTCATATGGACCGCGAAGGCCTTCCTTCCAAAAATGGTGCAAGCGAACCACGGCCATTTCCTTATCATCGCATCCCAAACCGGTCATCTGGCGACTGCAGGTGTCACAGACTACGCTGCCACCAAAGCGGCCGCGATCGCGATCTATGAAGGACTTCAGACGGAGATGAAGCACAACTACAAGGCGCCAGCTGGTAAGCCCCAACTTCTTGATCCATATCTAGTTCTTCTAAACACACTCTAACTTCCACAAGTCCGGCTCTCTTGTCTCTGTCCCTCAGCTGTCAAAACGAAGATGTTCACCGGGATCAAGGGCCCCTCGAATTTCTTCATGCCGTTCCTCAAGCCTGAAGACCTCGGTGACTGTATAGCAAATATGCTGTGGAGTGGAAAGGCGCAGAATCTTTCTATCCCCGCATTTGCATACATCTCCCCGCCGACGAGGGCTCTTCCGGATTGGATGAGAGTTGGGATGCAAGATGGAGGTGCCGATGTTATGACGGAGTTGAAACCACATAGACCGCTAAATTAGTAGGCAGTGAGTCTTGAGGTGCTTTGCTATAGAGCAATGGAAGACGGGCGTTCTAAATTTTGCTCTGTATTGAAGCTGTACGTGGGAGAATGTGGTACTGTAAGGTTGTTAGCCGGTAAATGAGTGTACGGATTTCTATGACGAGGCATTGTAAGCTGAATCGTTACGGAAGTCAGGTGTTCCCTAATTCCGAGACAAGCTCTACCTTACCATACTGATTTTGCCGCTGTATGTGCCTTGATTCACTCTAACAAACTTAAGAAATATGGGAGCTACTTTACTTACGTAATGACAACTCTCTAACTAGAGGGAAGCTTCGACCTACGATTGCATGTTCAAAATCGATTTCCAAAATCATAGTAGGGTCAACTAGACCTGTTTTCGTGGTTATACATTTCTCAATGAGCTACTAAAGAACTTCCAGTGTTTCCAAAGACGTCCCAGCCTTCCCAGAACGCTTGAAATATTGCACATGCACTGAACACCTCCTTTTTCCAAAGTTGTTGAAATACACCACGCCCGAACCCGACTGAACTCCCATTCCACAGTTTCCCTACTTCAGCCTAGAACCTCGAACTCCGCTGCCTTGCCCTATACGCCGTGAAGCCAACATACCCACCCGTAACCACCAATCCAAACAGCACAAACTTCAGGAAGAACCACGTCCAGCTACCCTTCTCCTTCTTGGCGGCGTACTTGTCGTACCGGGATCCACCCTTGCCGGGGCTACTAGGGGCGCCTGTGCCGGCATTGGTGCCGGAGTTGTGGACGTAGAGGTTTTTGGTGTGAACGGAGAGGATGTCGTGGTTGTCGGAGAGCTCGCCAGTCTCTGCGGAGAAGCCCAGGTAGGCAACTGGTGGCACTTTGACATTGGGGATGTTGAAGCATTCGGTCCATTCGTCTTCGTTCTTGTATGCCAGCTCTAGCTTTAGAGATTCGTCTTGGAAGTAGGTCAGTTTCGCTTTGGTGGCGTGGTTTTGGTTGCGCATGCCGCGGGCCTAGCGAGATATGGTATTAGCACCTGAGATCGGCATATGAATAGCAAAGGAACCCTACAGAGCAGCCGGCCAGCTCATTGGCCTTGCCGTCATTGTCCTTGTCGTAGGGGGTCTTCCCATCACCCATCACCGCCAGAACATAGGGGAATACGGTGCCTGGTCGGTTGTTCTTGTACGTATCGAAAATTATTCCTAGACCCTCGAAGTTGTCGGCGGATCCAAAGACTGGCCCAGCTTGTGCTCGCTGTTTAGTGAGCCACATTGCGAAGCCATCGCCGTACAGGTTGCCTTGACCGTGAATCTTGAAGTCGATGAGGATCTGCGGAGGGGTTAGTATAGAATCTAGACCTTGCAGCAATTTCAATTAAAGCCTTTCAGCTTTCTGTACTCACTTCCCAGTTGGTAGCTGTCAGTGGTACGCGTGAGAATATCCATCCTGTCCTCGAGGGCTTGTCGGAAGCAAGGCGAACGTATTTGTCGGTCCGAACAAGAGTGTCTCCGCCAAAGTCCCACCAACGGCTTTGCATGTCCGAGTCTAGATAGGGCTATAGAGGGGAGAAATTAGGACTTAAAGTCGTATTTGTATTCGTTGGGGGTGTGCTCACAGGTTCAAGACTGTGTGTCCGCAGCTATACCAACCGTCAGCCACTGTAGCCCAGTCCACATGCCGATTATCATACCGCGATCGCCTTGATATCAGGATTTTCAGACAGCCCTAAGCCCAGAACTCCAGTCAAACTCCCCGCCAATAGCCAAAGGCTACTCCATGGTCGCGAGAGCAGCATCCTGTGCTCTCCTTCACTCCGCTAAAAGGGGACGAAAGAATCTGGAGCTAATTTATAGCTCTAGCAAGTGAATAATAGACTCCGCGCAGTGAAGAAGAGAAAGGAAAGGAGTGGTGGGCGGCCTCAAGAGGATGGTTTGAGGCGCGTGTGAAACAGCTGTCCTTTACGTAGGGCGATTCAGGGCTAAGACGACGAAGCGAAACTTTGGAACCTCTGGTGGAGAACTAGGGTGCTAGGGTTCCATCATCGATCCCATCCGCACTCCACGAACCGTTCACCACTCGCCCCGCTGCGTAACTATCAATCCTATTATCCTCTTGAGATACAGCTTCATCTTTTCAATTTATTCGGGCTTTTCTGCATCATGGACTCCCTCGGTGGCGCCGGCATGTCCGCATACGCCTCTGGCGACCCCAAAACCCAGGTCATGAGGCAAATCCAACAAGAGGCTGCTATGCAGAACGCGAAGATGTTGGTAGAGGTATAGCTTTCCCATTTTCTCAGCGCCTTACGATTAAGCATTGGCGACCAATTGCTATTAGGGCATGCGACTGCCTTAGTATCTTTCACTTTGTGGAACTTAGCTAACCTATTCGTTCTATAGAAACTCAATGAGCACTGCTTCGAACGATGCGTCCCCAAACCCAGCACCTCTCTCTCCAAGGGAGAAGAAACCTGCTTCTCGAACTGCCTGCAGAAATACATGACCGCATGGAATACAGTCTCCCAACAATACATCACGGCGATACAGAAGAATTCTAGCTCCTCGCAGTTTTGATCCTCGTCATTTTAGAAGAGCAGGAGAATATATCGGGACATTCAGAGGTCAATTAAAGGAAACCGGGTGGCTTATGGGCTTATGGGGTGGACCTGATGTACAAAAGGAGTGGTCAGGCCTGGGGCCAGACCCTGACATGGTGTACTATTATGACTGTAAAATACGAGCTGCATTCAGATAGAGGGCCCTGGTGATTGTTATGCTGGTAAAAGAAGCTCTATCAAGGAATTATCCATCCTACTCGAAGTTGAACATGCGCGGTATGCAATGCAAACGATCAAATTCCGTCTTCGTGTAATGGTACATGAAGGCCCAGCGCTCTTTGCAATATACACTAGCTTTTCAAGAAGTATTCAATGCAATGCATGATTTTCACGATATAGCGATGAAGATTGCTAGATTCTTGTTGTATTTCATAAGAATGGCCACCGTCGATCGAAACCGACGGATCAATCCACCCGTTCTATCACTATCTATAAATACAAGCCAACACTGACTTGTTTGTCCTCAGATTAGCTCTCTTGTGTTCTCATGGGCAACCACAAACTTCCCCACACCCTGTTGCCAGAGCACAGAGTCGCCGGGCTGCCCGTCAATTTTGGCTTTTGTGATCCTTTCGGATCTATCATCACTGGACAGTTCCCGCACTCCCCTCTCGCGACGCCACCGAACCCGCCTGCTAAGCACCGCCCGAGTTGTCGAAGACGGCGCTCCGATTGAAAACTACATATTGTTCCGCAGTGGCTGCTCGCGCGCCTGTCTCTCCGTAGATTGACGTAGGCGGGGCGCTTCGGGGATATTTTGTCGTCATCGCGCGCTCAAAGCGGGCTTGAGGGGGTAGCAGTTGGAATTCGAGTAGGAGAGGAAGGCAACGACGCAAGCAGCGGAGCACAGCACAAGGCCGGCCCGCACCCAGCACAGCTAGGGCTCCCTACGATTTCTGTTCGATGTTTCGGTCAGTACGGTCACTCGCCCATGCCGAAGCAATAGTTGAGGCCGCTACCGTAGCTCTGTGAGCGTTTCGTCAAGGGGATACTGTGGGGTGGTTAGTGGTGGCAGGTCTGAGGAGGTCGCGGAAACTTACTCGCTGTCGCGTGTTGTAGAGAGCAAGTGAGGTCGCGGATCGGCCGTGATGAAGTAGTCCGGACGCTCGGGCCATTTTGATGACATAATGAGCTTGGCATCAACTCTTTCAACACCATGGAATTATCACGGGCCAGGCCATCAATCTCTCTTCACTAGTTCCTCACTATGCGCTATGCTTAGCTAGCTAAGGCACTGACTGCTATCGTGTCATCTGGGACCTCGGAGGGTTCAATATGTCCGCATGGTTCATTTCTCGGATCACAGCTTCCCATAGAGGACAATTGATCACGACCGCGGTGGTATCGGGCATGATTGCAGCTGGAGCAGTCATTAGCTTTCAGACAGCCAGGCGGAGGTATAAGGTTCATGATTTGAAGGCGTCTATACCAGACATCAGCCAAGAACATGTAGCAACCAAAGTAAGCGTATTCGTTTGACTATCTTCGAAATTTTAGGGAGTATCGTTTCATTGAGAACTATGAAAGCTAACGGCGAAATTTTGGCGTGAAGCTTACAGAGTATGGTGCGGCTGCAGATGTCTTTGCTCCAAGCAAAGAGGACGAACACAGCATGGCACTAGCCGTACGAGCAAGACAGGGTGACTACGATGACGGTATTACCCACAATCACTTCAAGAAGCTCTTTAGTAACGCTTGCAGACCTCATTCTCGAGCAGCTGGCCCGCAATCGAGTCTTCCTGGGAGACGAGGGCCTCTCAAAGCTCCGCTCCTCGTTCATCATCATCGTCGGCTGCGGCGGCGTAGGATCCCACTGCGCCGCCGCCCTCACCCGCTCCGGAGTGTCCAAGATTCGTCTCATCGATTTCGACCAAGTGACTCTCTCTTCACTGAACCGACATGCCCTTGCTACTCTTGCAGACGTCGGCACTCCGAAAGTCCACTGTATCCGCAGGCGTTTGGAGCAAGTCACGCCTTGGACGCATTTCGACTGCCGAAACGAACTGTTCAGTAAGAAGACTGCAGCTCGCCAACTAACAGCACTTGATGGACATGCACCGGACTTTGTGATTGATGCAATTGACAATATCGAGAGTAAGGTAGCGCTGCTGCATTATTGCCATTCTCACGAGATCCCTGTGATCTCTTCAATGGGTGCGGGGTGCAAGTCTGACCCAACGAGAATTCTCATTGGTGATATATCAGCTAGCACCGACGACCCGCTCTCTAAAGCTACTAGGCGGAAGTTAAGAGCTTTGGGTGTCAAAGACGGCATTCCCGTCGTCTTCTCGGGCGAAAAGACTGGTCCTGGAAAAGCACAACTGCTCCCCTTGCCCGAGGAGGAGTACAAAAAGGGTAGCGTGGGCGAGTTGGGTGTTCTCCCGGACTTCAGAGTGAGGATACTACCGGTTCTTGGAACGATGCCAGCAATCTTCGGACTAGCCGTCGCGAACCATGTCATATTGGAAATAACCGGCTATCCTCACGAGTACCTTACTTCGAAGGCACGGGACAAGATGTACGATGGCATTCTGGGCTCACTACTGGGTCTTGAAGAGAGGCTCGCCAGATCTCGAGGGGAGGATTCCCTAGGTCTCCGCATCCCCATCACGCAAGACGACGTGGGATACCTCGTCGACGATGTGTACCGTGGTAGGAGCGTTATCAGCGGCCTCTCAACACGACTTTGTTTGACGAGGTGGAACAAGCCCGAAGATGGTTTTGTTCACAAGCGAACGCCTGGTCAGAAGAACACACTCCTGCAATTGAAGGACCTAGTGTGTATGACCAAGGAGGAGGCGGCAGAACACGAAAAAGAGATCCTTAAGGGGGACAAAAATCTGGAGGATTTGTATGATACGAAGGTTATAGACGCCGTTAACGAGAGGATACGGAAAGAGGAAATATTCGAGCGCTAAGCTTGGTTGTATATATCGATTTGTTGTACTATTAGGAAACCCCTCTATTGAAGCTCTTACTAATACTACAAGACCTCCAATTTGATCAATGTGAACACATAAAAAGCACATTTTATGTCAAAGTGGGCATGGTGCACGATACGACATCATCCAAGAATTGTAGGCTTCAGGAGAAATCAATTCAGTTTCTACCAACTTCTCAAGTTGCTCTTGACTTGATTGGGCGTTTCAGCCTGTCCTTTATTGGACTGAAATCCCAAATTGGTGCATTGTTTAAATGTTATGACTTGCGTCAAAACATCCATATCTCAAGAGTTGTTGCCTTTTCACAATGTTTATTGAAGACGAGTCAGATTCCATCGAAGATTACTATGAACAGTGGTATATGAGGGAGTGAACTCAATGATTTCCTCCGAGATACCACGAAAGGCCCAAAAAACTCCCGCTTTTAGCAACTCGAACGTGATAACAGACTACAGAGAATGGATTTCCACCATCTACGCATCAGTAATGCAACCATGGCTGGCATCAGTCACATTCTTAGCGTACTTATACAGCGTACCCTTCGAGTACTTTAGCGGCGGTGCGGTCCACCCTTCCCTCCGCTTGCTCATCTCCTCGTCGCTAACATCCACGGACAGCTCCCTAGACTGAGCATCGATGGTAATCTCATCCCCATCCTGAACAAGGCCAAGCGGCCCACCCTCCTGCGCCTCGGGGACAATATGGCCAATCAGGAAGCCGTGGCTTCCACCACTAAAGCGCCCATCAGTGAGAAGGGCAACATCTTTGCCAAGACCAGCCCCCATGATTGCGGAGCTGGGCTTTAGCATCTCAGGCATTCCCGGGCCGCCCTTGGGACCCTCATAGCGAATGACGACGACGGTCTTCTCGCCCTTTTTGATTTCGCCTTTTTCGAGCGCGGTGATGAAGTCGTCTTCGTCGTTGTAGACTTTAGCTTTGCCAACGAAACGGAGGCCTTCCTTCCCGGTGATCTTCCCTACGGATCCGCCCGGCGCGAGGTTGCCACGAAGGATCTGAATATGACCAGTCTCCTTAAGCGGGTTGCTGAATGGTCGGATGATTTGTTGGTCGGCTGGGAAGTCTGGAGCGTGCTCAAGGTTCTCTTTGAGAGTCTTTCCAGTGACGGTGATACGGCTTCCGTCTAGTAGGCCTTCCTTTAAAAGGAATTTCAGGAGGGCCGGTGTGCCACCAATGTCGAAGATATCGGCCATGACGTATTTCCCGGATGGTTTAAGGTCGGCTAATAGTGGGATTCTGTCACTGACGCTCTGGAAGTCGTCAATGCTGAGCTTGACGCCAACGGAATCCGCAATGGCGATCAGATGAAGGACGGCATTTGTTGATCCTCCAGTGATATTGACGAGGATCATGGCATCCTCGAATGCCTGGCGGGTAAGAATATCGCTGGGCCGAATGTCCTCTCGGAGGAGGTTCTTGATTGCCCCACCAGCAGCAAGACACTCTATTTGCTTGGCCTTCGAGTCTGCGGGATTGGACGAAGATCCCGGAAGAGACATACCCATGACTTCAATTGCCGTGGCCATGGTATTGGCGGTGTACATACCTCCGCAAGCACCTTGCCCGGGGCAAGCGTGGTGAATGATATCATTCCTCTTCTCCTCGGTTATATCTCCAGTAATGAACTGGCCATAGGCTTGGAAGGCGGACACAATGTCAATCGAGGAGTTACCCTGGACCTTTCCGCAGCCGGGCTGGATGGTACCTCCATACACCATCAAAGAGGGCCTGTTCACTCTCCCCATTGCCATTATGACACCAGGCATGTTCTTGTCACACCCAGGAATGGAGATATTGGCATCGTACCATTGTCCACCCATTACAGTCTCAATCGAGTCTGCAATAAGATCCCTGGACTGGAGGGAATATCGCATTCCCTTAGTTCCCATTGAGATGCCGTCACTGACGCCAATGGTGTTGAACTGCATCCCCTTGAGCCCCGCTCTTTCCACCCCCTCATTAACCTTGTTGTTCAATTGCAGCAAGTGCATATTGCAGGGATTTCCTGAATACCACACCGATGATATCCCAACTTGGGCCTTTTTCAGGTCCTCATCGTTCATTCCAGTCGCGTACAACATGGCTTGCGAAGCTCCCTGGGACTTTAGCTGGGTAACGTGCTTGCTGACGCTGTTGAGGTCATCGTCGGAGAGTTTTCGGAGGGGTGATGAGCTTGACAATGCTCGCCTGTAAACATATTAATGCCATGTTTTACGATTTTGGGGTCAATTGAGGGGATAAAAATACATTTGCCGCCATTGGAGACTCTGGCAGCGTGCCGGACGAGCCAAAAAGGCCCCAACTCGTGGAAGCAACATGGTGGTTTGTGGTTGAAGCAAGACGAGGTGACTCAAATCGAGCTTCTAAATTCTACCTTTGTAAGGTTGTTCGGCAACTCTTCGGACCGACATCGCTGGACCAATCTTCGCGATCCTTATTGTAATTCCCTTCTACCTTTGTAGCAACACACTCACTTTAGGCTTGTGTACACTTGCCTGGCACCGCTTGAGGCCCCCTGGTACGTTAGGACGATTGGGAAAATGTCAGTTATCAGCGGGTCTGGTAGCTCTTCCGCCCACCTTAGACAGTGTTGGATTACTACCTGCCCCTGCTCAGGCTGCTCAACCTCACTCCCATCTTTCTTTGAAGATTGCACAATACCACTGCGAATCATCGTCACGCGTATATTCTAACTAACTAATATCAAGGTCATATAACAATCACATTGTGCTACCGCAAGATAAAGCCATTTTTCTACTTTCTACTCTGTTTCTTAGATCGCAACAATGTTCTTTTCGTTTGAATATATAAGGCCTTCAGGTTTCTCATCATGGTCATCAGAACAACCAAAACTTTCTTCAATTCGTTATTTGCCACTCTCAGCACAAGCAGAGAATTCAAGATAGTCTTTCAAGCAACCCAGTTCAAATCGAACAAGGCAACCATGTTTCGAAATCAGCATCTCGCAGATCAACTCTGCAGTGAGGAGCAAGCCACATCGTTCAATACTGCTCGCATAGACGAGAACCATGTCTTGTATTCGCAGTGCTCCAATGGCAACCAAGACGTCATCATGCCGGTGGAGCTCGATAACAGCATCCATCCCGTGTTCGACCAAGAAAACTTCGAGTGCGAAGACCACGTCTACGAAGCCATCAAGCCAGCATTAAGGCTGGCTACTCTCTTTATCACAGAAGAAAAGATGCTGTGCTGGTGGACTTCCTTAGTGCAAAGTAAGTTGACCTTAGAACAGCCTGCGTTTATTCTTCCAGATCATCCATCATCACCAGAGATCTATCAACAACAGATTAGAGTGACCCTGTCGCGCGATGCCAGGATCGATGCAACTTCTACACTAACGGGCGTCCGGAACAGGTTCAATAGCTTGGCTAAAGGCACTACATTTCGATTCTTGACAGGCTCGGAAAAGAACTCCAATGCCTTCTCCGCGCACGGTAGGCAGTGGTGGAAGTCGCACGGCAATCCCATCATTGGGCTCTCTGATACATTTAGATCCTACGCAGAGGATCTTCATATCCGCACCAAAGAGCGAGAGATCGAGATACTCGAATATCTTGACTCCGTCCAACGTGCGGGCCATGAACATTTCTCTGAAGTCATGCCTCGGACCAAGTACTCCGCACAAGATTTGTGTGTGCTTTTCCGTCTGGCGCAAGCTCTAGTGCACGAGATTGCCCATGCTTTCTACGCTCTGCCCTGGGGAAACTCTCATCCCGAGCCTCTGTTCCATTACGATGAGCCCGAATCCGAAATGGGACTTTCGTGGGAAAACTCAGTGTTCGGAGCTCTGCCCACAGCCTCTGAGAGTCTAGCGGCCCATTGCCACTGCTGCGAATCCTCTGTCACCATAGAAGATTGGGGGGCGCGCGTAGATGCGAAAGACGCGGCTGATTCGGAGCCCGCGGATCCAAAGAGGCACCTCATCCTGCCGATGTCGTGGGTTAGGGACTGGTTCCTGAAAGCTACCTGGTCAACCATCGCAGCCGACGGCGCAGATTTCATGCAACGACCGCAGCCAGTCTCGGTAATAGTCGAGTATGAAAAATTCTGGAGGCGCGCGAATGTCATTGATGCCGTTACTGTTGCACAGCATATGCCGCGGCGATAAATGGTTGGCTGGATTGCCAATCTTTTGTTGACCTCGCTGCTTCATATGCTTTCATTTCCATTCTTAGAACTCCATAACTAGGAGCCTATGAGCTCTTCAAGATAGTATACTTCTCTTTCTCAACTTCAATTCTTTCCTTGCGTCTGTGACCTTTGTATTGAATGCATGAACCTCAATCTGTAGTTCTATGTTAGACCACAACCACTATCTTGAATAAACCAATTTCCAAGCACTCTAGCCTGATTCAGTGTGTACAATACCTCATTATAGAAATCCGTACACTCGTTTACCACTGCATGAAGAGCTTCATAGTATTTTCCACATTCCGAATAAGAGAGAAGTTTCCTATTTTGGACAACTAGTAAATGCATGAGGCTACCCCAAACAGCGTCAATAGGGTGTACGCAGATTGGAAGTGTATCCGCTTCTATTAGTACGTTGAAGCCCCATACACAGTGGCAGGCAGGTGTACGGATTTCTATGACCAGGCATTGTACTCTGCATGTGAGCCTACTTGGCAGATATCAAGCCAACGTCTTAAGTAGCACCGGACCATGTCCCGTTCATACATCTCCAGTCCTGCTCCATCATCTTGTTTCATTGCAGCGTTTCGTCTGAAACCTCAGCCAAAAGCACACGTCTATGCATAGTGGTGTCGCTCTTCCATACGGGACGCCTCTCGTCAACAAAACTCGACGAAAGCGCCGGACAATCACCGAGCGTTACTATTCCCCGCCCCAGTAGCACCTAAGCCATAAAGTCTTGCGACTAGATTTCGATGTCTTTGTGGCGGGGGTAATAATAAAAATAGTTGCGGCATGTCCAAAGTGAACTCATCTTATCAAACTTGACCTTTACAGGGACTGAGCTGTAATCTGAGAAACAGCTGATACATCATACAGAAGGGAATAAATAAGGTATCACATTTAACCAGATGCGCCCAGTCATACATGATTTTACATAGTTTTACAGAAATTGAAAGGGGCATGTGCGAGGGAACCCCTAAATCAGAGCTTGCCCTTTGAACATGCCTTCCCTAACCTCTTTAACCACGTCCGTCCGATCCCCACGGCCCACAAGCACGATACCTCGCCCTCTTCTCCCCATCCGTCCCGTGCGGCCAAGGCGATGGATGAAATCGATCGTCGTATGTGGGACATCATATAGAATAACATGCCTCACAGCCAACGTATCAATCCCCCTCGATCCCAAGTCCGTCGTAACAATCACCTTCGTATTAAGCAGCCTCCTCCTCCGCTCAGCCAGCGTCGCTGCTTCCGCGCCCTGGCCCGGGAAGAAATTCGCCGTCTTCACGACCGGCGCATCTGACGCCGCGGGCTCCGCAACCGGTGCCTCCTCGCCCTTCGCCAGGCCCTTGAAGGAGGCGAGAATGCGGCTGGCACGCTCGCCGGAGGTGTCGCGGTTGAGGGCGACGGCGTCGATACCTTTGGTGACGAGATAGTCCGCTACCTCGACGGCTTTCTCGCGCTCGTTGACGAAGACGATGATGCGCTTTAGCTCAACATGCTCGGTGCCTTCGTCGGAGTGCTCGGCGGTGGCGCGGCCAATGGTCCAGATGGTGTCGGCGCAGGCGAGGTCTTTGTTGCCGCGGTAGGGTTCTTTATTCACGTCGACTACGCCGAGCTGGACGCGGCGGGGGATGGCGTGGAGGTTTGGTGTTACGAGGCGTTTGATGTCGGGGAAGCGCTTTTCTAGGAAAGAGTCTAGGCGGCGGGGGATTGTGGCGGAGCAGAGGATTAGTTGGCGGAGGGATGGAGTAGATCTATCGATTATAGCGGATGTGGTGGGTGAGAACGAGCGATCCAGAAGGGAATCAGCCTCGTCGATAACGAGATGCGTGACGCGGCTTAGAATGTTTGGGTTACTCTCGGCGATGCTGCCGAGCAGATGAGGCGTACTGATGACTACATCGACGCCACTGGGGGAGAAGAGACGGCTTCGGATGACCGTTGCGGTGTTAGCGGCTGATATCGGGGCAGTCCTGAACTTGACGACGTGAGACAAGGCCTTTGCTAGCTGGCCGACTTGCACTACAAGCTCTGCTGTCGGTACGAGTATTATAGCGCGAGGTCTTGCGCTGGTGGGATGGGGGTCTGTCGATAGAGGCGGAGACTTCAAGCTGAACATGTCGGTTCTCTTGTTCGCCTGTGCATCCGCTGCTTTTTCTGCTGCTTCTGCTTGCGCTTCTTCCTCCGCCTCTATGACCTCCGCGCGCTTGATGGCGTCAATGACGGGCAACAGATATGCCAGTGTCTTCCCAGAGCCAGTTTCCGCTGCCAACAAGAACTGTTCCATGCCCTTCTTCTCCACGGGGTTCCTTTTGCGACGGCGGTCGTCAACGCCTAGCAGTGCCGGGATGGCCACTCGTTGTGCTGGCGTAGGAGAAACATCCTCCAGGCCAGGAAGAGCATCCGCGATGGCCTTCTTGAGAGAAGGGAGAAGCGGAAACTCGTCGAAGGACTCAAGGTCACTGATCTGGCTCTTAACGGCGGCTCGGTCGCCATATGGCACAGGTGCCAGCGCCCGTTGCATCTTCAGGGCCTTGAAAGCTTCTGGTCTCTTTCTCGACGATCCACGCTCTCTTGCATTGTAGGCCTGCTTGTGTTCGAGTTCGGTCCGTTTGCGCTGTGGAGGAGGTTGCACGCGTGCTTCTCTCTGGTTGAGATTGCCGAACGGGTCCACCGCTTTCTTCTCCGGAGGCTTGCTGTCTGTCATCGACCTAGGCGGATCTCGAGTGCGGCCGACATTGGGAGACAGCTCCATTCTGGAAGGTTTCCGCCTCTGGAGCTGGCCATAATGGCGCGATTGCTGCCATGGGGATTGTATGGGCGACGGCTTGGTGTTGAGGATGGATCGAACTTCGCAAAAGGGACAGAGACGGGACGTCGGGCGCAACATTTGGGTATTCTGCGAATTGCGAAGAAATAGCTACTTCATTGAAGAAACATTGGAGCCTCGAAAAGGAGAAGAAAGAAGAAGATGGATGTGCAAATGCAGCAATTGTGGTACAGCGTGAGGCGGGATGCACAGAACTTTTTCGCGAAAGGAGTGGCTTCTACGGGAGACTGGTGCCCGGCTGCAAGCGTGGCACGTGGGTGCTGCCTTGGCAGCTGTTTTCCCGTTCACGCTGGGCATGAAAAAGGTGGCATACTCATCAAGTACTCTGCTTGTGTGCACACCTGTGCCACTGCATGGAGTGCTTCAATACATTTCCCCCTAGCCCAAGGCGAAGAGCATCTATCTTCTTCAGACGTTTGAAATTACATTGAAGCAACCCAAACAGCGGCGGACAGGTGTACACATGAGACAGCTTGTTCAAACTCGGCATGCCACTTTCTCTATGCCCGCGTGCCGTTGCTCCTCGCGACGAGCTTAAAAAAGTTGGGCCGTGCACGCGTATTATGGAACCTCGACTCAGCTAAGAGGTTGGCCCTCCCCTCCACCACAACTCCAGCATCTAGCTCTGCACACTTCACTTCTGCCCGTCGGCCTTGCTCGAACTTCTCCTACTCTCGCTTGAGACTTCGCTGTGTTCACTGCCATCATTGTTCCGGCGCATCACCGCGGTTACTCCTTGACGGAGCGCGCGCATTCCGCATTCCATCCGTCGCCGAGGGCACGTTTGCGTCGCCAATTCCTACTCCAGCAGCTACTGCCTGAGTGCGATGCCTTCTGAAGGGGTAAGAGCATACCCACGTCTTCCTCCGTGTATCGCATGTATAGTGTATTGATGTTCCCCGTCCTTCAGGTTCCGCCTCTCCGCATAAACAAAACAACGCCATCCACATCGCCGTCCAAGATGTCCGGCGCCGCTTTCCAGCGACCACTGTCCGAGATTGGTACGACGGAGCAGAGAAGAAACTCTCCTAGCTTCAACCAATCTACCAAGGTATTGCCGGCCCGCATTCTTGCTCCCAATTCGCTCTAACCCGTCGCCAGAAACTCATGTTCAATCGAGACTCGTCTCCCTTCGACTCCTCGCCGTTCAACAACTCCCCGCGACTCTTTTGGAAAGAACGCGACCCAGCTTCCCCGGCCCACTTTGGATCGGAGAACGATTTTGAGCGCGAGCAGTCCCTGTCGCCCAAGCGCTCCTCCATCGAGAACCTGAAGAAAGCGTCGCGCGTCAAGAACAGCAGCATGTTCGCCCGCGAGCAGAAGAACGAATACGACCCCACTTCAACTCCAGTCGTCGAGCGTCCTCTTGCTGCCGGTCGCCCTCTCAGCGTGCAGGCTCAAGGAAACGCATACGGTGGCCAGAGTCTTAACGGGTTGCGAAAACAGAACGAGGAATTCAAGGGACATCGTAGAGGCGAGAGTTTGAGCAAGATCCCTTTCCTCCTAAGCCCGAACAAACCTCCTGCGCGACCCAACGGAGTCTCCCCGTATAACTCCAATAGCGAGCTAGCGTCGCCGACTAAATCATCCCTCGCCAGCAACGCCAGGTTCAGCGCCGTTGGCCAGACATACGACCCCGAATCCAGCATCTGGTCCGACGACGAGGAACAATTCAAACATCAAACCCCGCGTCCCTTGCGCCGACATGCAAAGAGTGTAACCTTCGACGCCGCTCCACCCACAATCAACGAATACGAGATGGTTACGCCTGATCCATCGTCTGTTGCTTCTGGTTCACGGGAGGGGAGCTTTGATTCTGCTGAGGACTTTGACGACAGCTTCGATCGTGGTTCGATAGACCATGATGATAGCTTTGACGCGTCTCTGGAGGATACAGACAAGACGCCTGTTGTGCTGCCGGAAGACTGGCGACACATGAGCCCTGAAGTCGCGAACACCTCTTTGGCAGATACTTTTGATGATCCTTTCGATGGCAGGGAGGCTAGTCCCATGCCGACTGCACGTCCGAATGGAGTCGCAAAGTCGGAGAACCGCCAGGGCTCAACCAACTCGGAGGGTGAATCAAGGCCTTTGCCGCCTCTTCCTGAGCTTCAAGCAGCGAATGGCCACCGTAGGAGAGACTCCAGCATTGGACTATCGACCGCGGCTGAGCGGGTGAGTGGCGCGCAGCGGTCTTTACCGATGCCTCCACGTGCCGCTGGAGTGTCCAAATCCGACATTCTGAACATGCGTGATACCTCCATGTCGCTTGAGGACAGGCTTCGTCTGATGGGTCTCGATGATCGCAACACCGATACCCCGACTCAGGAAAGCCACAATGAATCTCAACATTCGAGGTCGCCTCAGAAAGAACAGGGTCTCGGAATCCAAGTCCATGTGGATGAAGTCGATGAGGTAGATGATTCTGAGATGGAGTCATTCAACATCCCACGGATCTCACGGGAGTCCATTCTGCGAAAAGTGAAGAGCCGTAACTTCGACGACTACGACTACGACTTCTCCATGGCGTCTAGTCCCGAGCGGAGCTACGGTGATCTTGCGGATCTCGATCCTGACGTTCCAATTCCTTCCCGAGAGGCTTCTTCGAACTTTGATGTCGATGTTCCAGACGCGCCAGTCAAGGCTGGAAGCGATGCCGACAGCGTGGTTGACGCATACTCCCTGACTGAGATGTACAACCCCGAGCGGTCAGTTTCCCAAGTGGACGACTACGATCGCGAAGCATCTGTCATACACCACAAGACAGAGCAGGAGCGTCAAGATGACGATGACGCCAGCCTGTACTCTCAGAAATTGACTGAAGAGGTTGAAAAGCCACCAACAATCACAGACTCTGATGGACCCCCGACGCCAAAAGCAGAGCACCATACTGCACCTGAAACTACCGCCAGTGACTTGCCTGACTTTGGCTCTTTCGTGGGAGACGATGATTTCAGGTTGAAGTTCGACTCCTACATGACGCCTTCCATTCCTAAGGCTCCAGAACCAGCTCCTCGTGAGATCGCTTTGGAAGCTGCTTTTGAGGCTATCCCAGCATTCGAACCACAGCCGGAGCTGACCCCACGCCCTGCGACGCCCGAGGATCAATTAAAGCTGCCTCAATTCTCAGCAGAAGAATCTGAGCATGAGCCAGGTACTCCAGATTCAGTTATCCGGCATCCAATGATTGAGCCGCAAGAGCGCGATTCTCCCGTGGTCCCAGAGCCGATTGCAACCATAAAAGCACCTGGGG
Source organism: Mytilinidion resinicola (assembly GCF_010093595.1). Lineage (NCBI taxonomy): Eukaryota > Fungi > Ascomycota > Dothideomycetes > Mytilinidiales > Mytilinidiaceae > Mytilinidion > Mytilinidion resinicola. Next base: position 120,277 of record NW_022985447.1, on the reverse strand, counting down.
CAAAGCTAAAGACTCGTCCATCCCTTGTCCAGTCCGACATCAGAGCTATGGCAGCTCAGCGTCGCCAAGTCAGTGGAGAGCGAGCACCACCGGTTCCGGAGCGAAGTCCCAAGAGGCAGTCCATGAGTCTGGACATTACCAATGGCGATGAAGAGGAATCAGTCGAGGAGCACAGCGATGGATCAAACAAGGAGAATCCACCACGCCGTCGCGAGAGTAATAGACTCAAGCTCGACATACCAATCAGCGGAGCATCCGACGATCTGAGCTTCGGTTTGGATGAGGAATTTGACCGTGTTATTGAGGCGCAGAAGGTAGACCTCTTTCCATTACCCTCTTACGCCCGATTCTCCACATCAGCTGCTGCAATGCCTTCGGGTTATGTAGGAGAAGATTTCATATGTGGGGAGGGTTTTCTATACGAGTACAGTCCCACTAATGGTTATGCACGCACACAGAAAGGGTACCTGATGAGACAAAACACAAAGGTGGTGGTTGCAAGTAGTCGGCAGTTCAGCGATGAGCAGCCGCCAATGTCACCGACCGAAGCTTCTGCTCCAGACGGCAGAGGAACACGGTCCGCTGGAACCAGCCCTCGCAAGCCCAGCGCTGACCGGAAAGCCTGGACAACTGAGCCATGGAATGGAAAGGTCAGGAGAAAGAGCATTCGCTCGACCTCTGGTAATGTACGGAAGGCTCCCAGTGGTCCAGCACCTCCGCTGCCCGGCCAAGAGAGCAATGTAACTGCTGGGCTGAGAACTCTCGTTGAAGGCCAAACAATGATAGATGAGGATACCGGAGAGGAGAAGGAGCGAGGGAGATTGTTTGTCAAGGTTCTTGGAGTGAAAGACCTCGATCTACCGCTCCCAAAGAGTAAGTGTGCACACAGCTGTTAGGATCGTTCAATGCTAACTAGCACCAGCCGAACGAACGTGGTTCCAACTCACCCTCGACAATGGATTGCACTGTGTGACTACCGCATGGCTTGAGCTTGGCCAGACCGCTCCTATTGGCCAGGAATTTGAGCTTACCGTCTACAAGGAGCTTGAATTTCAACTCACTCTCCAAACCAAGCTCGAGGCACCGCCGGAGCCGCCTATGCCTACCACGTCTCCGACGAAGGTTATAAATCACAAGAAGTCTACTTCAGCTTTCAGCCGTCTCCTTTCTTCCCCCAAGAAGCGTAAAGAGCAGGAGCGCAAGCAAAACGAGGCAAACGAGCGTGCTGCCGAGATCAAACAGCAGGAAATGCAGTCTAAGCGGGCCAGTAAACAAGCTACTGCCTGGGACCTGCTGCACGACCTCGTAGGCACAGATGGCTCATTTGCACGCGCATATGTCTGCCTCAACAACCATGAGAGTCAGGCTTTCGGCCGACCTTTCACTGTCGACATTCCATGCTTCAACGAGTGGGCAGTGGATCCTGGAAGCAGTGTCAAGAGCAAGCGAGGAGGAATGGTCCGACGCCCACCTTATCGTATTGGCAAGCTTCAGTTGCAACTTCTTTACGTTCCAAAACCCGAGACTGCCAAGGACGAGGATATGCCGAAGAGCATGAGTGCTTGCATTCGCGAGCTGAAAGAGGCAGAGGAGCTTAAGGCTACGAGCTGGGAAGGCCCTTTGAGCCAACAAGGCGGTGACTGTCCAGTGAGTGGTTTATTGACTTCCTAGACTTACAGCTTTCTAGGATAACAGCGTGCTAATGTTTGCTCTAGTACTGGCGCCGACGATTCTTCCGCCTCTCGGGCACCAAGCTAACCGCGTACCACGAATCTACGCGACAACCTCGTGCAACGATCAACCTTGCAAAAGCCAGCAAACTGATTGATGACCGGAGTTCTCTCACACAGTCTTCACCGTCTAAGAGTGGAGGTCGACGCAAGTCCGCGTTTGCTGAGGAAGAGGAAGGCTATATGTTCGTCGAGGAAGGTTTCCGGATCCGCTTTGCTAATGGCGAGGTCATCGACTTTTATGCCGACAGCGCCGCGCAAAAAGAAGGCTGGATGAAGGTCCTCTGCGAGACTGTTGGAAAGGACATCGGTAGCTCCAAGGGCTGGACCGACCTCGTTCTCAACAAGGAGCGACGGGACAGGAACGCAAAGAATATCAAAGAGAACGCCCATACCAACGCCGGCCAGCAGCGTCCTCGATCTCAACCCCAGCCATACGAGCGAGCCAGCAGCAAGAGCGCTCCCACGAGTCCGCAGAAGTGGATGCACCGCGACTCCCAACATCCACCTCCACCAGTCGCGAAGGACCCACGCCATGCAGTTCCGCGAGTGAATCCGGCAAATCCGCGACGCGATCAAGTGCGGTCCATGATCTACTAGAGCCGTGTTTTAATCTTCTCTTCTTGAAAACACTGTTTTGTTTGGTGCCAAAATGTCGCTGTGCGGCAATTGTTGGTTAGCTGAATGTATTGATTACCTTGTCCGGTTCTTACGAACCCGCACACTTGAAGCTGTACAGCTCTCTTTTCATTCTGTTTCCTTTTTCTTTATTCTTTGTTTCTGTCCTTGGTTGCTTCTGGCGTTGGAGGGGTGGGTGGGATGCCAGTTCTTTCACGAGGCCTCTGTGTAATGACTATACTTGATGCAGAGGATACCTCGGGTTGCGGAATATACAATACCTTCAAAATAGTCCTTCGGCACTGACATATTGCGTGATGGGATATAGGAAGTTAAGACTCACTAGAAGATGGACTCTAAGTTTGTCTCGTTCCTCCCGTTTGATGTATTTTTGATCTACTGCTGATGCTTCATACCTAGCTTCGCGGAGTGGGTACGACGTGTGGACTCGAGCAAACAAGGGGCAATCCTCACGACGCAAACAGAGCGGTTCCCGCGCCGTCAACATTAGAAACAGAGCTGAACGCTCGCTCTTGGGTGTTTTTTTTTCTTTTCCTGTTTTCTTCTTCGTTCCGCTGTGTGTTGAACTCTAGATCGTTCAGTGAAGTTCTGGTATGCTGATTTGCATATATTCGCAAGCAGCACCACTACAACTCTTCATCAGCTTTGCGTCGCTCTATTTTCTTGTTTTCCTTCCATGATTGTACTTTGCTTGTTTAACTCTCATAGACCTCTTTCGCTTCATCAAAGCTCCACTCCATCTGATAACCCCCCCCCTCCCCACTCTCCCAAATCTTAAACCCGCACCCACCTTTCAACGGGAAAACCCCCTAAATGGGTAACACCCTCTCCAACCGCCCAGACATCCAAGTCGCCGGCCACTACCGGCCCGTGCTAACAAACTGCCCCTGCTCCCCGTCCTCAAATCTACGCCTCCGCTCCCGCTCCCGCTCCCGCTCACCCTCCTCCCACGACTACCCCTCCCCCCGCTACCACGCCGCCCTCCCACTCCGCGGCGTAGGCGGGCCAGCACCATACAGGCCTTCTCCAGGTGGTGGAGCCTTCCGCAGCCCCCGGCCTCCAACACCAGCCGCCTACGGCCCACGGCCCCGCGCCGCCGCGGCGTATCCCATGGCCTCGCCACACTGGAGCCCTGCGGCGGCCTACCCGGCGCAGCCGTACCCACAGCCCCAGCCCCAGCCCCAACCGTACCCCCAGCCGCCCGCGCGGCAGCAGCAGCAGCCTCCGTACCAACCGCCATACCAACCGGGCCCCTATCAAGCGCAGCCGCAATACCAACCCCAGCCTCGCCCGCCCGTGGCCGCACATCAACCGCCCCCAGTACAACGAGACTACGCACGCTTCCCCGGCGACGCCTTCCTGGACGCGTGCTTCTGCAAGACGGCGTGCCGGTGCCGCCAGGGGACGCGCGTGCTGTACCGCAGCCGGCGCGCCGACGGGACCATGGGCGAGGGGGAGATCCGGTATGAGCTGAAGGAGGACGTGGAGAATGGGATGGCGGCGTGTGGGGGGGACGATGGCCGGGGTGGAAAGGGCAGGGGGGATAGGGGGAAAGGGGATCGGGGGTGCAGGGAGCGGGTGAAGAAGAGCGAGCGCAAGGTGCTCGGGCGGATGGAGGCGTTGGAGCGCGGGAGGAGGCGGGATGTGGACGAGTTGCGGAGGTTGGTGGGGATGCAGGGGAGACGGGGGGAGGGGTTTGGTGGTGGTGGTGGTGGTGGTGGGGGTGGGGGGATGGATCCTAGAATGGGTAGGGGGATGAGGGAGATGCCGTTTGGAATGGGAGGGGGAGGGCGGAATGGGTTTGTGGGCGATCCGTATGGTGAGATGGGCGCCGGGGGTGGAGGCGGTCCGGGTGATATGTATGCTGGGATGGGCTATGAGCAAGACTTTGGAGAGGAGTCGATTCCTGACCATGAGTTTGGCGCCAACCAAGCTGGGCGTTTTGCCATGGGCGGCGGTATGCCACCGCGAGGAGCCCGCCCGCCTCGCGGTGCAGGACGAAGACAAAGTGCTATGGGCGCTGGGCCGGGGATGCACGACGACGGCCTCGATGGCGGAGACCCGCGAGGCCAGTTTGGCAACAGGGGCCGAGGAGGCCAACGCGGCGGCAGGCCTCAATGGGGACGAAGAGGTCTTTCTGGACGGGGCATGCGGCCTGGGCAACCCCTGGATGACAGCGAAGGGCTAGCAGGGAATCCGGGTGGTGAGGGGGAGGAATGGGTGAGTGAGGATGATTGTAAGTGTCCTGTTTCTTCCTAACTTCTCCTCCCTGAGTATGTCTGACCATAGCTCACCAGCCCGTAGAGAGAATGCCGATGGACGCGACGGGCCTGCTGAACCACAGCAACAGCAGCAACAGCAACAGCAACAGAGACCGCCGCCCCAAGCTCGACGGTCCAGCCGGATGGGGTCGGGGCAGGGAGAGGCTTGGAGAGAAGCAAGAGGTGCGATGATGGACTCGGTGCAGGACGAAGAGTTCGGCGGTGGCCCGGGCCGGACTGTGTAGAGATTACTTGTAGAAGTATAATAAGTCCGTACTCGCTAGAGTATGTTCGGGCCATAGCGTGAAATTTTGAAAGACTTGAGGCACGCATGCACTCGTCCGAGACGATAGTCGCCTCTCCAACCTTCCAACAACGTCTCTAGAACATGTGTGCTATGATGGTGATAAGCAGCACCTAAGCAACACCACAAACCTCATCTTAGTGCTCACCACCTCGCAGTTCGTCTTCGCCCAATTATCCTAATCACCACCAAATCTCTTTCACACCGCTCGATCCTCCTGCTCCCAGCCATTGTACGCTCCGACTACACTGGTTTGATCATCCACAGCCGACCCTTTTCCCAGCCATGGCATAGGATAAGCATCGTTTTGTTCCTCCGCGGCCCTGCCTCCCGCCATAGCACCAGAAGGTGATGCGCTCTTTTGCTGCACAAACACCCAGATCCAAACCCCCATAGAACATTCCGTCATGCTTGTTGAAAAGTCTCCAAGCCCCAAACTTGTCCTCCTGAAGCTTCGAACTTCGCAGACGAGGACGATGGTTTTATACCCCACCCCCACTCAAAGAGCTCTAGAATCATGTGAATTAGCATATGACCGCACGTAAAGGAAAAGAAAAGAAAGAGAAAAACCAGAAGCAAGAAATTTTTATTTTTTATTTTCATGTCGACGGCATATCAGAACCCACTTGCCAAATCACCACCCCCAGATCTACAAAAAAAAACACCAACAAAAATATTTAAGAGCAGAGATGCCAATTCTCATTTCCGAGTTCTATGTAAAACTCCGCCTCCCCTTTAGCCCCGTTTGGATTGATCACTTTCCAATACAAGCTAAAGCCGAAAACCCAGACCATAACCTATCTAAATACGTACTCTCCCGGCATGAAGCCAGTCGTGTTTGCGTATCCTTGTAGCCCGAAAACGCCATGGAGATGCTGGCATCAAGAACATAGGGGCAGTCGCCAGCCCTAGAAAGGAAAGAAAGAAAAGAAAAGAGAGGGAAAGAATAAAGAGGATTATGGTAGCCTTCCGAGTGGAGTTAAGAAGGCCCACATATCCGTCCAGTAGTGGAATCATCCGATATCGCATCGGATTCCGTGATGCGAGTGTTGGTCGTATCGTGAAACAATCGTCGGGCGCTTCAATGATCTGGTTCATGTTCCGTATGTGGACGTCCTATCTCCCTCCGCCTTCACAACCCAGTATCAAAACATCACAGCCTCTCCCCAACCCAACCATCCACACTCTTTTCCTGATATTTGTTCCACAAGGCCGGCCGATTCTCATTCCGAACCCGCTCCTCAATCTCGTTGGTCTGCCACAATCACTGATGCTTAGCACTGCTCCCCTTTTCCCGGAACGTACTAACAGCCGGGATGTCCGCCTTGAGTCTCTCCTCCTGCGTGCTGTACGCCTTGGGCGTCAACTTGATCAGCGTGTGCAACGGGACCTCCATCCACGGACTCCGCTCCTGCGGCACGTTCATGAAGTATGCATAGATGCACCGTAGGATCGCCTGGTGCGTCACGATCAGGATGTTCTCGCTGCGTTCTAGCTCCATGATGATGGGCTCCAGCCTAATAACCACGTCGCGGTACGATTCTCCGCCCAAGTAGCGGTAGTTGTACTTGTCTTCGTCACGCTGCTTGAAGTCGTCGGGGTATTTTTGCTCGATTTCGCCATAGGTGAGGCCGTCGCAGACACCGGAGTCAAGCTCGTCGAGGGCTTTCCATTCGAGCTTTTCAAAGGTCAAGAAGCGCGCGGTTTGGATAGTGCGTTTAAGGGTTGAGGTCCAGACGGTGAGCTTTCGGCCATCGCCGACGGATTGCGCGACCAGGCCGGGGAGAGCGCGCGCGTAGGCTTCGCCGCGGTCTGAGATGTCTGCATCGCCGCCGATCTTGCCGCTGAGGTTGTAGTTGGATTCGCCGTGCTAGAGATAGATTAGCATGTTTCGAGACGGAGAGATGGGGTACACACCCTCGATAACCAAATGGAGCGCGGCTTGATGTGCAAGTTCATGAGGTAGTACACCACGCGGCTCTGCAGGTAGTCCTGTATCTGATTGATGATTACTTGCTTTCCCACGTTGATCAACTTGACGTAGGTCAAATCGTACTCATCCTCGTCGATCGTCTGGTAGACCTTCTCGTAGTTTCGTATCCGGTCCCTGAAATCTTGGGCCGCGACTTCAGGATCTTGGCCGACGTAGTCGGGGGATGTGGTCTTCACTTCTAGGATGTTGCTCATGATGAGGTCCTCGTCGTCGCACTTGCTCTCCACGAACAAGGTCTCTATGTTCTGCTTGGTGCATCGCTCCTGTATCCATCGCCGTCGATCTTTGGTCGAATTTGTCGCATCTAGTATGGCAATGAGTCCGCGACCCTCGGCGAACCACTTGCACATATCGTTGACTGCCGCCTCGGCCGCCGCGCGACGTAATCGCTCGCCTTCTGGGTTTGTGGTGTCGAAGAACTCGGCAGAGGGGTTTGGGGTGGCGGTGCGACGGTACTGGCCGACATTGAAGGTTTTGGCGGTGATGGAGAGCCAGTGGAGGTATCTAACGACTGTTTCAGAGAAAGCAATTAGCCCAGATACGCGACGTTGTGTGTACAGGTCAAGACGGCCGTACCTTTTTGCGCAATGAGGCTCTTTCCTCTCGCGGGCAAGCCCACCATGACGACGCATATCCGCGTGTCCTCTGCCTGGACGCCGGCACCGTTAGTCTTCCTGCTCGGCGAGATGAACTCGCCCGTGGGGACGGAGCGCATGTTGGGGGCGAAGACGCCGTTGGTCGCCATGACGAAGGAAAGAGAAGGAGGAATTGCTTGCGGCTTAGGCGCAGTGGAGGAAGAAAGAGAGGAGTCGCGAAAAGGTCTGGCAAAAGAAACACAATGGGTGTCTGGCGGTGTGGGAGTGGCTGCAGTGGGGCTGGTCGTGGGCGGAGAGCAGACGGCGGGCGGTGCAGGCACTCGTGGGAGAAATGGGCAAAGAATGGCAGCAATTGGCAGCGTTGGCGGTGTTGGGGCCCTCGTTGGTGTTGCCGTGTTGCGTGGGCGAACAGGTGATGATGATGTTCGCGGCCTGATGGCTTAGCTCGGCTCGCTCTCCAGAAAATCTGGTACCACAAGCGGGGTGAGGGGCCTAGGGCCGTCGATGCTGTGAAGGGTCCGCATGCCTGTCCGATTCGCAGCTCTGGATATAAATTGGCGCCTGCCTGGCGGGGCTGGCAATGCCCGTCGTGCCTGCGAGAACTGCTGGACGGGCTGATTTGGCGTGCAGGAGAGCGTCGCGATCACGCCGTGCGCTGCTTCACAACGCCCAGTGCGTGCTCCACGACGGTGTGGCGTCAAAGCTGGCAGCCCGCAGCCCGCAGCCCGCAGCCCGCAGCCCGCGTCGTTCGCATGCGGCCTGTGTTCAGCACGCGTCGCACTGTCTTCTCGTCTCGTAGACCGCGTGACGCCATTGCCAGTTGTTCCGTGATCGTGGACATAAAGCCGGCGCTTTCCTCGCGGTGTCTGCCCGAACGGCCGGGGCTGGTGCCCCTCCATCGTCCCATCCAGCATCGGAAGCTCCGCAAAACAGCCGCGGAATGAAAGCACAGGGAAGAAACCACGATAGACGGCTGGGAAGAACGAGAAGGCAGTCCACTGACCCTGCTCATCGAGTAGTTCCGGACCCTCGACATCTTATCTCCCAGGTATCCCCTCAATGAGGCTCTCCGATCTCCGCCCGCTCGGTCAGACTGCCAGGCAGTCGGTGCGTCCCGTCGTGGCGGCTCGGGCGAGGGCTCGTCGTGGCTGAACCCGGCGTCTGGGATGCTCAGGTGCGGACCAAAGTGCTAGAAAAGTCGGTGTCTGGGGAATTGGGCTTTGGCAGATTCGAAAGAAAGAGGACGCACTGGAGATTATCTCAATAAGCCCTCCCGCCTGCCAGGGGATCCCCATCCCGCCATTGCGAAAGCGGAGCCCACGCCGCTTATCAGGGCGACACGACATAAAAAGCACCGACGACCACAAAAGTCCGTCAGTCCAGACTCGCATCAAAGCCGGGCCTGCGCTCACCCAGAAGCTGCATCTTGCGTCTGGGTGCCGTAGCCAGTTTGTCGTAGCGTCTCTGGCCTCCACCGAGTCGATTGGCCGTTTCCATTTTGCAGTCAGACTAGAATTGGGCTCGGAATCGAGGGTCGAATTTGAGAGCGATTGGAGCCGCTGGAATTTGGCTGGAATTCTGTTTTTAGGGGCCAGAAACCGACCCCTTTTGGCCAAAACCTGTCATTGCCAGCCCAATTCTACTTCAAATAGAGAGGGACACCATAGATTGTCTCTACAGGATCTAGATATCACTTGGAAAGCGTACAAAGGCAATCAGATGCAAGTGGAATTGATATGATATTCTTTTGAGCCCAGAATCGGGACCCCCCTTTGACCTAAAGCTACGATTTTGAGCTCATTTATGATTCGAATAGGAGCCAGACAGCAGGAATCCATCCAACAGACTCCAGAGACCATCTCACGCGCGCATGACTGTGATTGGAACCACAATGCGACCTCTAGGTAGCGTGAGCATAACTTCCACCCCTTTAACACATCGCGATTCTGACGGCAATTCTGCTTCAATTACGAAACGGACACCAGCATCCAACTCGGCCGACTCTAGAGACACTTACAAGAAACGTCGACCGGCAGACGTCTGCCTGGCTTCATTGAACATACAGCGGCAGTCTAGCACCTACGCTGGGCGCGGGAAAAAAAATGGCACAGTCATCAACCAATCTGTCTCCTATGTACACCTCTCTGCCACTGCTTGGGTTGATTCAACGAGTTTCCATATAGCCCAAGGTGGAGGGGTTCTGTCTCGTTCAGATTCCTGAAAATGCATTAAAGCACCCCAAGCAGTGGTAGACAGGTGTACACACGAGACATGTTATTGTAGAATTAGAATGCCACCTTTTTCGTGCCCCACGTGACACACCGTCTAAGGCGGCCCGGACAGGTTTTAGGCTTGTTAGGGTGCCTTTTCACAAATGCTAAAATGGTACTGGAGGACCTCAAGCAGTGCCGGGCAAGTGCACACGAGTCCAGAGAGAAAGATTGAGGTTGTACGACGATCAAAAATGCACTTCCTACTTCTCCGCAGCCGATTCTAGCTCTACTAAACGCTGGGAGGCCGACTGATTTCGCCGCTTTGGATGTCGTTCCCCTCATCTTGGCTGATCTTGTTGACCTGTTCGTGATATCTTGTGATACCGGCATTCTTGATGAGATCAGCCACTCGTCTCGTCGCTCTGGCTTTGTAGCTCTTATTTCGGCTGGCTTCATTGACCCACTAGCCACATCTTGTGGTACCGATCTTCTTGAGGATACCGGCGAGCTCGTTCGCCGCTTTGGAGTTCCGTATTCCCCTTTCTTTTCGGCTGACTTCGTCGACTGACTCGTGATATCTTGTGGTGCCGACCCTCTGGAGGACAACGGCGAGCTCGTTCGCCGCTTCGGGGTTCGTTGTTCTCCTTTCGGCTGATCTCGTCGACCAGCTCATGATATCTTGTGGTGCCGGCCTTCTGGAGGACAACGGCGAGCTGGCGAGCTCGTTTGTCGCCCTCCCAGCTGACTTCGTCGACTGGTTCATGACATCTTGTGGTATCGACCGGTTTATGACATCTCATGGTGCTGGCCTTCTCGAGGTCAAGGTGACTGGGCAAGGGCTTGCGTTCCTGCATAACCATGGCAAGGTTCCAGATAAACTCTGCAGGGTACTCGTCTCGACTTCTGTCTTTGAGCTTGTCTGGAAAGGCGCGGTCTGTGTGGATATTGTCAAAAAGCGTCAGCAAGAAGGCGTCGACAAGAAGGCATCGGCAAGATCCCAGATGAACTCTGCAGAGTATTCGTCTCGACTTTTGTCTTCAAGCTTGAGCTTATGCGAAAAGATGCGGTCTGCGTAGAGTTTGGCAAGAAGGCACCATCCCAGATGAACTCTGCGGCGAGGCCTTTGTAGATTCCAACAAGAAGGCGCTTTGCCCGTTAAGATCCTAGATGAACTCTACGAAAGGTTCGATTTCGGCTTTTCTCTTTGAGGGAGGTATTCGATTCCAAATCAGTCGTTTTGCGTGTCCGGAAAGCTCGTTGTAGACGTCGACAGGGCGCCATCCCGGGCATGTTCTGGCGGTGCTGTATTCTTCTTCATTTGGGTTTGCGAGCGCTAAGATCGCATCGGTCATGTCGCTCTTGCGCTCAGCGTCTTGCGCCTCTTCCGCAAAGACGTGGAGGTTGGTTAGAAGAACGATTTTGCAGAGACGTATAGATTGGCTAGAAGATTGAATTCGGCGCATACGTTCGTGTCAGCCGCTCTGAGAGCCGATTTGCCATAGTAGAGATGTGCCGCATAGGAGTTGAGTACACCAGACCTATTCTCTGGTAACAGCTTGGCCCTTGGATTCTCAAAGCGGCGCAAAGGACTTTGATCGCGTGTAGATCGCTTTGTGGATTATTAGTACGCTTCAATACTCCAAAAGGCTTCTCTCTGAAGACGCTGTATCTGGCCGCGAGTCCATGATGCTGCTATCCCCGCAAGATACAAATTTTGTGCAAACTAGACAGGATAGATCGCATTTGTGTGCGTATGAATCCAAGGCACACGAACGTGCATTTTGAAGACGTAGGCACCCCTCCGGTCGTACGGATTTTGGACTTGCCCACTGGTACCGAGGATACAAAGCAGGAGAAGAGCTGAGAGAAGGTTGAACGTCTTCTCCGAGAAACAGAATAGCTCTCTAGCTGCTAAGAGTGGTGTGAATGGAGACGTGAAGCTAAAGACAAAGACAAAGACCGATCATGCAGGCGACCGACGTGTGGGCCAGGGCGCTAACCTCGACTCCACTCCCGCCCTTCAAGTAGTAGCTGGAAAGTGGTACGCAAACTCATAGTCCGACTTCCTTTTATAATTACAGGACTACCTTGATAAAGTCTCATTGTGTTTGCGCAAGCTACCCAATTTCGCTCTTACCGGCCGTCTCATGCGTCAAAAGGTATGGGTATATAGCGATGCTAGACAGACAGGAAACTGAATCGTCCCGGCTCCGCTCCCGTGCTGTGCTCGTTGCCCCAACTCACATCGTCTGTATTCAACCTCACTCGCCCATCCAAATGTACGTGCTGCTAATATCAGTCATTCCAACCAAGTGACGATATATGCCCCAGCCGCCAGTATTCAATCATCTTTCGCCGCCTTTCCTTCATAACTTCTGCACTTGCACCAAGATTAACAGAACCGCCAATGGTACGAGGCGGACCTAGATCCTCAGAATCTGCGGAAACACACGACATCAGCACAACTCTCAGTGTCTGTCTCATGCATGCAGCTTCGTCAACCCGCTCCCTGTAGCGGCGACTCCACCGCTGTTTATCTTCCCAAATGACCTCGAGCCATTCATGAGAGCCATCAGCGCATTGCTAGCATCCAGCCTCTTCTTCAGCGCCGCAGCACCCCTCTCTTGCCCGCGGACCCCGAATCCCTCTTCCACCCACTGCATTTTATGGATCATGAAGCTCCACCCATCATAACCCAGCTTCTTGCGGCTCGTTATTCCGTACTCGGTCATCGGGAAGTACTCCTCGAGTGTTGGCAGAATGAGCAGTGTGATGTGGAGGCTCATCTCAGGCGGCGGGACCACCGGTGCTTTGGGCTTTTTCTCGAGCGTGTCCTCGGCGTCAGAGGGATTGTTGGGATCGGAAAGTCGAGGGTCGAGCGATTCGACGTTGACTGAGTCGTTCCATTCGCCACGGAGCCAACCCGAGTGTATGGCGGCCGCGATGGGGTCCGAGTTGGCCGTGTAGACTGTCGTGCCCCAGAGATGCCGCTGCGTTACAATTTGCGACCGTTCTCTAGGTCGTAGGTACTGGTGTGGCACGCGAATCGTAAAGGTACAGTTGACGGGATTGAAGTCCCAGTCAGGTAGGGGCTTCGGCTTGGACGAGTACCCGAATTGTTCGTCTAGCTGGGAGTTTGCCTTTGGGAGTTCTACCTTGGCCTCATACATCTGACTTCCTAGATGGCGTCGAGGCTGCTTGGCAGCATCTTGCAAAACCGACGAGATATCGTGTTCGGGGATTACAGGCTTAGGAGGAGGCATTAGCGCTGGCTGGCTGGGTCTTGGTGCGTGGTGATGGTGGTGAGGGCCCGTGTGATAATGGTGATGGTGATGGGCCATCTGCGCTGCCGTGCCATTTTGCGGCTGAGCAGAACCATATCGAGCACTATTAAAAGGAGCGGCTGCAGCATTAGGAGGTAGGCTAGCGGCTTCATCCTCTGGTTTGTGGTGATGATGGTGATGACTGCAAACGGTTAGCTTGTTTGTCCAAGGAAGCCACCCAACAAACACTTACTGGTGCGGATGGGCGTGGTGGTGATGATGGTGGGCTGCGTGATTGTGTTTGCTGCGCTTAGGCCCACGCGAGCCCATGAGGTTTGGCGTGCCTCTCCCGTCTCCATCGCTATCAAGCGCATTGTCTTCATCCTTTACCCTCTTCGGTTTTCGTCCGCCCTGAGAGTTAACTCGAGACATGAAGTCTCCGCCCAGAGACTCCTGGGAGCCCTGTGGAAGAGGGCTTTGTCTCGATGGTGTAGTAATGCCAGGAGGACCAGTCCCTAGTCCGCTCCCTAAACCAGAAAACATCCTTCCGAATTCGCTCTTGATATTAGGGTCGCCGCCAATTCCCGCTGGTTGAGCCTGAGCACCTTGTACGGCCTGAGGAAGTGGTGATGCTCGTCCTGTTCGTCTGTTTGCTTCTGGACCCAAGTTGCCTAGGAACGACTTTTGTGGTAGCATTTCTTCGCCGAAGCGACGTTGCTGCTGTTCATACCCCACAGAGCGAGGTGTGTACGAATTGGAACCGGATGAAGGAGTTTGTACAAACTGTTCAGCCCTCCGCCTCTCCGTACTGTTCGGATCGGAGGTCGGCGGCGCATGGTACTGCTCTATCAACCGGTGATTTTCAGATGCCGCTCGGATTCGCGCCTGGTCATCGGCGCTTGCGTTTGCAAATGTAGACTGCGCCTGAGACGGAGCCGCAGGCCCTCCGAATCCCAGACGAAACAATGGAGCGGAGCCGGGATTCTGGCCTCGATGGCCTTCCTCCCCAGCTCCGGCTTGGTTACGCCAGAACAAGTTTCGTTGGGATTGCTGTGAGGCCTCCTGGGGAAGCGCCGAAATTCGCTGGTCTCGGGGAGGGCTGAAAGCAGACTGCGAAACAGGTTGCACCGTAACTGGACGCTCGCGGTCTCGCTGTTCTTGCGTCACACCGCCTAGAAGTTCGGAGGTATTGGGCCTGGCATGATGAGACTCTCCCATAGTTCGCCTTCTTTCGCCTTCGTTGGCTCCATACGCAGCTCGTCTTGGCCCTAGCGCATCAAGACCTGACTTGGACTCTGCTTCGACTGGAGCAGAAGGCTGGCTGCTTGGACGCGGAGGAATGCCAGACTGTCGCGAGTCACGTGATTGTGCATCGTTAGGGGACGACTGGTAAAGTCGCGAGCCCTGAAACGTCATTGGCCTATACGGTTGCGAAGCTGGGGGCAGATTTTGCCGACCATGCTCTGGGGATCCATGGCTACTAGAATAAGGTCTGGGAGGAGAGCTGGCGGAATAGCCATGCCCCTCAGACATCCTCGTTACTGAGTTTGGCATCGCGTGCCTGTCGGGAGACGGGTTTCGGCGGAACTGGGTGAATTCAGACCTAGATCCGGAAGCCACCCGCCGTGGAGACGGAGGTTGCATGGCATGATTGCTAATTGGGGTGGCTGAGGCGGATGTACCGGGAGAAGAGGCTTGATTTTGAGCTGCATGATTAGACGTTGAAGAATCACCACCGATGAGGGAAGAAATAGACATACTGCCTCCCTGTCGGTGACCTGAGGCTAGGCCGGGAAGCTCTCGCCCGCCGCCGTATGATGACGGCGGGAAGGTTGGACGCTGGCTGGTCGCATGAGACAAGTGAGACTGCGGCTGCTGGGGGGACGATGGGGGTGGCATATGCGGGCGAGGAAACGACGGCGGGGGTGGTGGAGCCTCATGAGGGGGAGCTGCAGAAGGCTTAGTAACGTGACGCTTGGCCAGAACGATATACGGTTAGGGGGGTATGATAGTGCGGGCCTAGCCTGGCATAAACATCCAATCAACCATGCCAAGCGGATGTCGTGGCAGTCATGAACATGGATTGTGTCGCCCAATTCATGCCGGGTTTCGGTGCGACTGCAGTGTTCGATGCGTCTGCAACGGGACCAAAAATAGAGCTTACCTCCGTAGAGAGTTGGGGGGCTGGCGCCGCCGAGAGAGCGTCTCCGTGCAGCATCGTAGCCGTAGGAAGGCTGGTTTGCGGAGCTATGGGCGGACGTAATGGAGGGAGGAGGCGGCGGGCCAGATTGGGAGTGGTGATGCTGGTGTTGAGCCGCTAAAACCTGATCAGCCATCAAACGTCTCGCCAGTTAGAAAAAGCTAGTGCCCCAGGAACAAGCTCGCTTAGCGCGCCAAAGTGTGGGTACGGACGAGGATTCCGGTGGTTCAGCAGAAAAGAGGCTGAAGGCCGATGAGAGCATAGAGAGGGGATGAGGGGGCAGTTAACGCGTTGTCCTCGAGCATTCTTCAGTGGGTGTTTGTCTTAGCCACGCGTATCCGGTCGTTGCGGTCGTACGGGTGCGAGTCGCGAGTTTGCGTTTGGGGGACTGCCCTGCTCGATGCTGCGTGCCTGTTGGATGCTGCATCGCGCGGGATTTCCTGCACATGGCAGATGCACGGTGTGGCGTGTGACGCAACGACAAGACACGGCGGCTAGACAAACCCTTGCCTCCTGCTCTGGTCCAACGGTTGTAGAATGTGTTGCAAACGCTCAAGGGGTACGAGGATAGCGCATATGGCGTAGTCGGCAAGGGATCCGCTCATGAGTCGATGTGGAAACATGCTCGCGTGTGCTGTGCCTAAGAAATCGTCGCCGGTGAACAGACGTGTATCGTACCTGAATTTGCCCAGCCTCCATTCATGACCTGGCGCTCTGCAGGCGCGGCATCTCTATCGCGAAGACCATCGTGTATGCCATAGCCCTCTCGGCGACCCTGCTGGGAGGGTGTTGGGAGGAAAGGGTCCCGTCTCGACGTGTACGGGTCGGAAAAGGGCGCGTGGACGGGGGGTTGTGGCTGCGAGACGGGAGGATAGGAGGAGTAGGGCTGCCGCGGCTGGGACGGGGGCGCCGGCTGGTGGTTCGGGTTGTGTATGAGCGGGCGGGTGAAGGGGTGCTGCGACTGTTGCTGGTTGTGTCGTGGATCCATCGTGGTCGCGCTGCTCTGCTCGGTCGGCCAGGCACTTGGCTCGATCGTCGCCAGCTAGTTGGTGCTCGGGAGGCGCGCTCGCATGGCTCTGGAGAGCACTGCGGGCGAGGAGGACGGGCGAGCAGGTGTCGAGGGGGTGGTTGGTGATGGAGGAGCGGTGGATGGATGAGCTGGGAGAGAAGGAAAGGCGAACCTTGGGACGACAAGGTGGGCCGCCTAGCGTGTCCGAGCAAGCCACCCTGGACGGGGCGACCTTGGGGGCCGATTTGACCGGGATGTGTCCCTCTGCCGTCTCCACAGCCTTGCTCGTTCGGGCCACGCACAGCACACACGCCGTGCCTCGAGTGCGACGCTGAAGCGCTCTATTTCGCCGACCCGACGCGCCGCAGCCCCGAGTAATAGAGCCAGCACCAGGCACCGCGCAGCGCGCAGCGCAATCAAGGCGGTGAGCGCAGCCAGCACAGTCAAACTGCACACGACGCATGCGCCCGGCCGGGGCCCCTGCTGAGATGCCGCCCGTGAGCGCGGGGCGGCATGGAGTGCAATGTGGGCGCGAGCCAGTCAAGCCCACGGGCCTGGCAACCGTGGAATGGCATCGAGTGTTTTGCATCCCTTTGTACGCCAACGCCCAGGGCCCGAAGCTAATCTTGGACGCTAATCCCGGCCCGAGTTAGTGGGCCTGTTGCCAATGCCGACCTGTCACTCGCAGCTTGCTCAACACCAGACGAGAGACGACAACTCACGATAACGCACGCCTGGCACCGCGCAGCCACCAGCCACCAGCCAAATGCTGCAGACACACGCCCCTCATCCGGCTGCCTGCGCTGTCTAGCCCTGCATTCCCCATGCCACTGCCTATGCCAGGCTCGCCTGCCGCGTCCTGGCCACTGTTCCGCGCGCGTCTCAGATCCGTATTCGATGGCGCCGATCCGCGTGTATGTGCTGCCTTCTGGCTGTTCGGTATGCATATTCTCTGGACTCCTTTCCCCAACTAGTCCCGCGTCTGTAGTGTCACTTGAAATTCAAAGATATGAGACCTCTTATGTTCAACCTAATCTATGACATCCATAGACTGACGTCCTAGGCCTGATCAACAACGTCCTCTATGTCATCATCCTCTCCTCCGCCCTCGACCTCGTCGGGCCATCAGTCCCCAAGGGCGTCGTGCTGCTCGCCGACGTGATACCCTCCTTCCTGACCAAGCTGGTTGCCCCATACTTCATCCACAAGGTTCCCTACCAGATCCGAATCCTCATCTTCGTGGCCTTGTCCGCATGTGGCATGCTTCTTATTGCCCTGACTCCCGCCTCACGCGACGGCAAAACAGTCGCAGTCAAGATGTTAGGCGTCGTCCTAGCCAGCTTGAGCAGCGGAGGCGGAGAGCTCAGCTTTCTCGGGTTGACGCATCATTACGGCCACTTTAGTCTCGCTGCATGGGGATCTGGGACAGGCGGAGCAGGGCTCATCGGAGCCGGGGCCTACGTGATCGCCACAACCACTCTGGGACTGAGTGTGCGCACGAGTCTCCTGGCTTTCTCGTTCTTGCCCGTCATCATGCTGATTAGCTTTTTCATCATCTTGCCCTTGGGCCCTCTCAAGGCCGGCGCAAAGCAAGCAGAGTACGAGAGATTAGACCAAGACCAAGACCAAGCACCTACTGGCTCTGCCGAAGAAAGTGACTTCGATTCCTCACCCACTGCATCTCCCGAAGGCGAGCATCTACTCAGCTCCTCCATGCATTCGGCGTCAGGCCGCAGCTTTACTTTCATCAACCAGTCGAGATCGCGAACACGCAACGCATGGAATAGTCTAAAGGCAAATCTTGCTCGCTCTCGAGGATTGTTCTTCCCATAGTACGTTTAGAGACCATGTAAGCAATTCCCCGCTAACAATTCCTCTAGTATGCTTCCCCTCCTTCTTGTCTATGTGGCTGAGTACACGATCAATCAAGGCGTCGCGCCCACACTCCTCTTTCCTCTCAAATCAAGCCCCTTCGAACACTTCAGATCCTTCTACCCTACCTACAACGCTGTCTACCAGGTGGGCGTCTTCCTATCAAGATCCTCAACTCCGTTCTTCCGTGTCCACCACCTCTACTTCCCTTCAATACTTCAAGTATTGAACCTGATTCTCCTCACGTCGCACGCGCTGTTCGACTTCATCCCAAATTTCTACATCGTGTGCCTCATCATCTTCTGGGAAGGGCTCCTAGGCGGCCTCGTGTACGTAAGCACCTTCGCGGAGATAACAGACAATGTGCCCAAAGCGGACCGCGAATTTAGTCTTGGTGCTACTAGTGTGAGCGATTCGGGGGGTATTTGTATAGCGGGCTTCGTGGGGATGGCGTTTGAGGTTTGGTTGTGCAATTGGCAGGTTAGGCACGGGAGAGATTTTTGCAAGAAACTTTAGGAGTATAAGAGGTGAATTTTTGAATATGATACCACTGCCACTGTAAGAATTGCACATTCTCATTGCTCGTTCCAGTAAGAGGTAAGAACCGTCATGAGATCACGACTCTGCGTTCTGGGCGCCCCCAAGTTCTTTTCACCTCACCTCTTTCAATCTCAACCCCAAAATAGAAAATACAGTGAAAGGGGATGTGGCGGTTCTCTAGTACTGTCCCGACTCTGACCACACTTTCTTATCACCATTCTAAAAAGTTATCGCTGAACTAGCGGCCCTCACCTCGCCAGAGGTGAACCATACCACCAACCAAAGTCGTATAGGAAAGGAGGAATCATATGGTGTATGTGATTTGTGGCGCGGGGATTACTGGGTGGGGGGTTTGGCAACTGGGATAGGTATGGTACTGATGTAAGTCTTTCGCTCATGCTGTGAGGGCTGGGAATGGAATCCTGTTCTTGAAGCCAGGCCGTATACATTGTTGCTCACCTTCAGATGACAGCTCCCGACGCTGATATGATCGTCTACGTCAATGACTTTGCCGTAGAATTCTTAAGTAGGTAACCGCCACCGAGGCTGAGACTGACCGGAACCATGCCCGTCGGCGCCCAGCCACCTGCAACGCCACAGGGTGAAAGATTGTGGCTTGACAGCCCGTGTGAGTCCATATATTTGGGTTAATTCTGCCATCTTCCAACTAATTCGAACAGCAGGTCGGTCGGCTCAGTTGGTTCAGCGCCACCAACGAGTCCCCACAGAGGTTGTGAGTTCGAATCCAGCCTTTGTCAGAAATCGACATTATGGCTATTCCCTATAGATTCGACTGAAAAGTCGCGCGGAAACGTAAGTCCTGATCGTCGCGAAACGGAGTAAACCGCCCGGGGTTTCTACACCCTCCCTCGAGGAGGGTGGTCTTTTGCTCCTTGAACCCTTTTTGTATCTGTTTTACAGATCACACAGCAGGTGTAGCCTGCCTACATGTTTGTTATTGCTTGTTTGGACCAGTAAAACTGTGGTCCTTCTGCTTTTGGCACTATTCCTAGGCTGGTGAGAGTGCAATAATGGTAATATTGCATTCGAGGCCTTGGGGTTTAATTGCAGCATTTGACGCACCCCAAGCATCCGCAAATAAGCGTGCTTCACATTTCCAACATCACAAAAGGTAGCGAATCGTTCAAGCCATAACAGACTATGTCATTGTACTCAGATGTTTGCGTCATGTCCGTATCCTCAGCCTGCTTTGCGGCCAAAACAAAGACCACGGCTCGCAACATCTAAACTTATTCATCACCGACGCCATGTCTACAATCGCTGTAAGTTTGCTATTGTGTCCCCTAGAGCAGCACCTTCACTAACACCCGCACTCTAGAATCTGTTCAAATGCTGGGTCAACGCTTTCTTCTGCGACCACAGCTCCAAGCCTCCAAATGCGCTCGGTCCCACGGAATCTTCGCCCACGCACGCTGAATCAGTTGCCGATTCCGACCACGAGCGGGCATCCGCCGTAGACACCTCCCGCCAGCCCTCCAGACCCAACGGTTCTATCGGCACTATCACTCCTTCATCATCTCAGTGTTCGCGTTTGGCGCTGTCCACAGCACCGCCGCCGCTCAAAGCAACCAAAGACGCGCCGAGAGAACCTGGGTTACTTAGACGTTCCCGCCGTCTCCAAAACATGCGCTCAAGCACCGGCTATAGCTCTGATACGTCTGACGAGACACCCATTCTCTCGAAACCATCCTTCCACCGCCGGCCTGCTCACTCGCACCAGCGTGCCTGCGTTGATCCTGTTCCCGCAAAGAGAAAACCCGCCGCGCCCATCTCCGAAGATACCTCTGAGACCTCCGAACCCGGCCAGCCTGGAGAAACTTGCTCACGCCGAAGTGACCGTCCTAGCACTGTGCTAGAGAAGTCGACCCAATGCGCTGCTCCCGTTCCTAAGGACATTTCCGCCTCAAAGGCTTCAGAAAAGAAGGGGACTCGCTCGCACTGGCACACTCGCTCCGCTTCAATGTCTGTGAAGGCTAAGCAGCGCCCTACCCGCGTTTCTGAAGATTCTACCAACGTCTCGGAGCCCGAAGGAACGCTCTCCTGCCAACATACCCGTCCTACTCCAGCGTCCCCAAAGTCAATAAAACGCCCCGCCCCCTCCACCTCCACCTCCGAAACCTCAGGCCTGACAACCATCAACTCAGCCCAAGAACCCCCAGCGCCCACCCCCGAACCGCGCCGCTCCCCCCGCAAACGCACCAAACACAACAACCCTTCAAAGCCTCGATCACGAACCCCGCTAAACATCTACCGCGGCGACCCATCCACCCTAAATCCCGCCCAAATCACCTTCCCCATCCACCTCCCGTGCCCAGGCGAGCCGGGCAGCTACCGCCGCATCAACAGCGCCGCCAGCCTCGCCGACTATCTGCCCGAACCACAGCCTAAACCACCAACTCCCGCCGACTCCCCAGCGCCCGTCCGCATCCCTCCGCTGCCGGCCCGGCCGGTTCCCACGAGCCCGACGCTGCCGCATCTGCGGCACGAGATTGCGGCTCTGGATCTCAGGTTCACGCAGCAGATTTTCCTGGTGGAGAACGTCGCGGCGGTGCTTGTGAGGCGGCGGGTGCAGTATACGGGGGAGGCGGGGACGGAGTGGGCGGTTGGGGAGGTGGAGAAGCTGGCGGCGGAGTGGGAGGCTAGTTACCAGGAGGGGCGGAAGAGGTTTTTGGGGGGATTAGCGGAGCTGGGGCTTGTGCCGGGGGAGGTCAGGGAGGATGAGGTGGCGGGAGTTGTGAGGAGGGCGGGGATGTAGGGGGAAGAGGAGCAGGGGAGATGGGAAAAAGGGGGGCTGGTTGTCTTGATTGAAGGTTTGTGGATCAGGTTAGATTTGTACGATTGGGTTGTGTATGTCTGGGCTGAGAACTGATGTTGTGTCCGAGGTTGCGATCATCTCGTTGAAAAGATTGACTTTCTTTTTTTGTTTTTTCCTAACCACTCGCTCCCGTTGACTTTGTACCACATCGTTGCATTTAATAGTTCCCGCTCGCAACCATCTAGGTGGCTTGGATGGTCAGCAATGTGTTGCTTAATAAGTGAGTTTACAAGGCTGTCCCAGAAGCCTCGCTGGTGCGACTTAGACGCCTATGCAATGGAAAAGGGCCTTAGTATAATTCTGTGGATCCGGAAAATTCTCCCTAATTCCCTAATAAGTAATATCAGCTTCGCGGACACCTAGATAGCTAGAACTGCGGTCTTTAGCGCTATAGACCACGCGGTTGTTAAGGTTATTAGATCCTAACCTAAAGCTAGCCAGGTAGTCTAGAGATTTATTATAGTCTACTAGAGGATTCTATTATTATTTCTAAACTGCCCACTATATTTTCTAGTAATGTCCTCGGGGGTAGTTAGGTCCAAGATTGGCACATCTATACTTGTATTCGGATTCTTTACTTTTCCTGGGATGGCTGAGGTGGACAATGCGGACTTGGCGGTAGACGTAGAAGTAGACGACGCGGCCTTGGAAGGCTTAGAGGGAAGACGTGGATGATGAAGAGGCCGATGCGGGCTTGGCAGGCTTAGAGGCGCTTGTATGGAAAGCTATAGAGCTCGAAAGGAAATCGGCTGAGGTTGCCCCTGGGTTCTATAACAAATCACTCTCACCTTGCCTGGAGCCTCGGAAATCAACTAACGGAGTAAAGACCTTGACATCCAAGCGTACGTTGACTTGTATTCTACGCATGCCCACCGCACTTAAAAAAAAAAGAAAGCGGATGTCACCCGCATGCTATATTCCTCCCTATCCTCTAAAACCTCTCGCTAGAGCTAAGCAACCCGTTGGGACGGAAACCCACTCTCAGATAACCAAACCCAAGATGAACTTGTCGATCTCGTCTTGCCCCATCAGAGCCCAAGCCTCCACACTAACGTACCACACGGTAGCCCAAGAGTTCTTCAATACCCTATAAGCCCTAAACGATACGGGATGTTCTACCAACGGAGCATTGCATAGTCTACTTTTCTAAGTGGTCTCACTGGCACTTAACAAGAGCGAATAGACGTCGTACGCGCTGTATTCTATTATGAGGAAGAGAACGCTTACTAGGTAGGCTTTGGCAGAAGGGCGCGTGTGGATGCAGGCGGGCACACATACAGAAGAGCAAGCGAGCGCTGCGATGGGCTATCAGAATCTGGATGAAGTTTTCGAAACAATTCGGCGTTCTGTCACTCGACCTCGCCACAGCTGTTGATTTTGGAAGTCGCGGGTGCGGTGAGGGGTTGGGATCATTGAGAGGTGGCAATAGACATGTTCTTCACGTCTGTTCGGGAAGCATGTAGAGAAATTTATGGAGTTATAGAAAGCTAAGCTAGTGTCTGTTTTTCATGTGCACGAGTATCATTCCAACATCCTCCCCCAGCGGCCGAGGAGCTTTTTCTTTCGTCGATACTGCGGTCTGTGTCAACTATGTGGCGCAAGGCTGGATAGGCATGGAACCAAATAGCATTTGTAAGGGCTCAGGTCACCGACGGAGTTGGCTAGTGTTCGAGTTTTCGGTATGTGGGTTGAAGTAGGAGGCAAAAGCACATGCTATTGTTCATGGCTAGACGACTCGAGAAGGCTGTGGACCGCGGACGTGTTAGCATGTTAGGGGCCTGTCTGACCTACCGCACATGGAGCTAGGTACATGTACAAGTAGAAGCAGAAAGTCCGAGATGGCTTGCATGGTCGTGAAGTGGCGACGTGCGTAGTTGTCTGGAAAGCCGGCGCGCGAGGCTGGACGGGAGTGGAAGCGCATAGAGCCGGGTGGCTTATGATATTGCGAAGTGCTCTACGCTCAGCTGATGCAAGGTACATCTTGTTACCACGAGCTTTCGCGGGTGAAAATGGAACATGGCGTCGTGACTTTGTTTACTGTGTATACGGCGTGGTTGTTCCTAAAGAATACTGACATGCTTGCAGCACGCATTACGTTATGGGTTTTTTGACGCGTGTCTAATTCCATGGAGAGGCTTCTTGCAGGGATTGGCCATGGGGCCTCTTGCTTTTTTGGCATGAGTCGGGTCCAGGGGTCGTTTATGCAATTGCTCGGTTGATGCTCGAGTGAACGCCCCTTGGACCATCGTGATTACAATGTAATGTCTTGTTCCTGCCATCTGGTCCACGTACTGGGTGATCTGTTCGGGTACCAAAACCGCGCGATCATGGAAGGAGGAAGTAGGATGGATAAAACTGCCGACTGTTGTCAGTGAGTGTTGTTAGTACGACGCGCAAAGTAGAGTTTCCGGTGCGCTCTTCGATACGAATCACGGGAGTCGTATGGTAGCTTTGGAGATGGAAAGCTCCCACTCATGCTCGAAACTACCACATAATGCGCCTCAGCCTCGGATGGAGGAGAAACATTCGTGAGCGTGTTGGTAATCGTCAAGAGAAGTCACCGGGTGATAATGGTGACCTTTCACAGGCACCGCAGCAAATCATGATTAGGCACCGGTAGAACAGCCCGCTGCGCATCTCAGCTTACTACCACGATCGAGGTTGTTTGGGGCGCTAGAGGCGATGCGTCCCGAACAGTCGTATGCATCGAAGAAGCTGCACTGCTCATCTGGCAGGTGATTGATGCCCCGGAGCTTATTCCAGGGGTCCATACAGTACAATAGCGGGGAGGAAGCCGTGGAAGGGTCCATGCCGTGACTGTTCAAACGGGGGTGGCGAGGTTCCAAGAGACGATTGTGTTGTTCTGCTAGGGCCATTGGAGGAGAGCAGCGGGAGTGGGAGCCGTCATCGAATGCTCTGGTGGGTGAAACAGGCGATCACGGCGAATTCCTATAGGTTCCAACAGTGGATTCCAGCATGGTGCGATGATGGGAAAAAGTGGCTCTGAGGATCTAGTGGCGAGACAAGGTGAGGATGAGCCTGTGATGAGGTTCAGTCACGTGATGGACCATATGAAGATCTCATCGGTCGCTTAGCCGGAGAAGCCTCCGGGCGGGAGAATGTCAGTTTCAGCATGCAAGCAACGCCGTCCGGCCCAACAACCCGCCCCGAGGCCTCCTTGCAATTTGCTTGATATTTCCTTGATGGTAAGTTTCAG
Organism: Mytilinidion resinicola; assembly: GCF_010093595.1. NCBI lineage: Eukaryota > Fungi > Ascomycota > Dothideomycetes > Mytilinidiales > Mytilinidiaceae > Mytilinidion > Mytilinidion resinicola. Next base: position 95,604 of record NW_022985447.1, on the reverse strand, counting down.
AATCATCCTCGCATGCAGAGCGGGAAACGCACTATTGATGGAGCCGCATCCGCCGCCTCTGTGAGTCGTGGCATTGTTACCAGGTAAGAGAAACTCATACGGCGACTGTATAGCTATGAGATTTACCAGCCTCAATCCGGAACTACCATTCGATATCGAAAAGTCGTGCCTCGGCCCTGGATTTTGTGCAGTGGAGAATTACGCGCTCCGTTCGTCTGGCAAGGAGGCTGCAGCTCGTCAGTAGATAGACACGAAGTTGTCGCTGCCGCTGGTTGTCAGCCACTTTATATAAAAGCGGATGGTATTGAAGTTGGACTAGCCACCACAAGCTAAAAGAACTTGTCGAAGCTAGGTCAGTTGTGTCTGGATGTACTCCCGTGTCCTTGCTTAGTGCACATCATCTGGCCATACCAATCGCTATCAAAAGGGCAGTTATAGCAGAGAGAAGCTGCTCCAGGTACACCTGCACTTCGAGACGCTTCGAGCACGGTGGCAAGCCTACGTGGCAACCTTGGTTACCCTCTTGCTTATTGGCTCGGGCTAGACCTGCGCATTCAGGGTGAGCACAGAGCTTGAATCTCCAGGTTTTCCCGCTTCTACGGGATTCTTGAATTGCCGTCTTGCTTGTTGGGGGCAAATTGTGAGCCTAGTGCCGCCCGCGGAGAGTGTCCGGAGCACCATGTGGAGTGGATGAAGGCGAAAGCTTCGACTCCCCTAACCCGCATGATCGATCCGAAGCCTGCGAGAATCCTCAAAGCGCAGCTCTTGTCGCGTCTGCCTCGCACAGTTGGCCAATCTCACACAACCCCGCCGCGTATCAACTAGCATTCACTTTCACCAGGCATCGCGCTGCTCGCAGCAAATCCGTCTCGACTCTTCCTCATCCTCGCCGTCGTTCACAGCTATCCGTCTGTGAGGGGTCCGGCTCTATCTAACCAGCTTAAGTCCACACCACCTTCAAATCCAGCACCGTCCACCGCATGTTGCGAGCAGCTTAGAACTTAGAGTCGCAGCCCGTTCAGCATGGAGAGCGGGTTTGGAATCGCTGAAGCGCATCGTGAATCGGTGGGAAGCCCTGGGGATGGCGGCCAACGGCGCGAGCGCGCGTCTATTGCTGCTCAGGCGTGCGAGACGTGTAGGAACCGGAAGTCAAAATGTGATGAGAGAAGGCCAAAATGCAGTTTATGTCATCGCCTAAACGTCGAGTGCAAGTACCGGGAGCCTCAGCCCACCAAGTGAGTCGGCACCGCTCCGCGGTGATGGATGCGGGGCAGCAGGTTGCTGTCGAATCGCAATACTAACAACGGTGTTAGAAAAGACAAGACCATGGTCAACATAAGTGACAACATCACCCGCGTTCTTGAGGGTCAAGCACGAATCGAGAGCAAGATCGATGTCCTCGGCCGCCACGTCGTTCCTGGATCTCCTGTTTTCAGGGTCCCGAGAAGTCCGACCTCAGCCTCGACAGTCGGCCAATCTTCTACCCTGCACTTGAGTAGCCCCTTCTCCATGTCGGGTAGCATCAAGCCTGACGTCATGTCTGCTTTCAGTCCCGAGAGCGCCACGTATTCGTACATGGACAATCCGATGACACAAAACATCCTGACGGCTCCTCATAAAATCTTGCTGTGGCCTGCCATCGCTGAGTACATGACTGATAGAGGAGTAGCTGGCCTGGACCTCCAGAGCATCATCCGCTCAGGGACACCATGGATACTGCGCCATGATTTGGTCAAGCACCCAGATGTTCTGTCAATCCGGACGCCCCTGATAAGAGTGAGCACGCCACAAGGCGTAGGCTTTCCCGACCTCAACATGGAAGTGATGAACAAATACACCGAGGCTTATTTTTCAAATTTTAATAGACTGTTTCCCATTTTGGACCGGAAAGAGTTCCAGGAAGATTTTCTCGCGCGTATTGTCCGGAATGGTTTCGGGGATGACTTAGTTTCGATTCTAGTCTTACTGGTCCTGTCGCTTGGCGTTGTTGCAGACGAGGGCGCGAACGGAGTCCCTGTGCGGTCCAACAGTGGCATTAGGGGTGGAACGTCAAAAGAGCCACCGGGGCTTGCGATTTTCAACGAAGCGAGGAAACGCATGGGGTTTGTGAGCACACAGTGCAGTGTGGAGAACATCCAGTGCCACCTGTTATCCTCGTATGTCTCCCAGAGGAAACTCGCATCCGTGTTATTTTGCTAACTGTGAGAAAATAGACTTTATTATGAATCATGCGCACGACATTTGGTAAGTGCTTAGCCTGTGTTCTTGCAAAATAAACATTACTCACCTGCGACGTTAGGACTTTTGGCGCTGCACCGTTGCTGCCGCCGCCGCCTGCCAAGTTATCATTAGATGGTTCGTATTGCTGTACCGAGAGCTGTACTCAGTTTTCTGACTTGTGATATAGCGAACAAGTGGACTGGAATAGCTCCAAAGGCGTTGCAGTCAAAAGAGTATACTGGATGTGCCATCTGATTGAAAAGTACGTACGGACAATAGCTCCCCAGATCGATTCTGGTCTTTCAGAACAACGATGAACCAATTTATGTAGTTGGTTCCACTTGGACCTGGACCTGCCGCAAACGGGGCTCTGCAATCTTCAGGGCGAGGTGCCGCTGCCCGAGGATGGCGACTCGAACATCAGCGACGACATGCACTACAACATGCTGCATTTTACGGCGCTCGAATACCTGCGCAAGGTCATCGCGCGCATCCACTCTGATATTTCGCGAGGTAAGTGTTTCGAATTCTTGGCGCGTCGAAGTACCCGTGGACCTGGAGCTCCATATGTACGGGAGCCGGTGCTGTGAACGGAGTCAACTCCGCAACACAGTGCTTCAGCACCTGGTCCAAGCCGACCCCGAAACACTATACTGATGTTTCCCAGCGACTAACAGTCGCAACGAACCCTCAGATGAGACCGGGAGTCCCCCCACGCACATTATCAACGAGCTCAAAACCCAGCTCGACGATTGGCGCCACGCTTTGCCGGTGGCGCTGCAATGGCACGATGCCGATCGATTTGCGTATCCGAATCATAGCGGTAGCAGAGGGGTGCCCGGTGCGCAGCAGGTGCTCTTCAGATTCAACCAAGGAACGGCCGAGTCGTGGCGAGGCAACATACTCGACATCATCACAGCGCAGCTGCGTTCGCGGTACTACTACGCCGAGTTCATGGTGTACCGGGCGTTTGTCTTCAAGGCGTTGCACCACCCCAACTCCATGACGCACGAAGACAAGGAAATGGCGGCGCGCTGCCTGAGAAGCGCATTGTTGTGGCCGATTGCCATGTGGCCATGTAAAAGTAGGAAGCGTCTTGTGCCAGTGCTTTTCGCATGGACGCAAAACTTCATTGGGGTACTCCTCGTGCTCCGGATGTTGACCGTGGACAAATGCCTCCACGACATCATGGGGCACTATCTCGACCAAGGAGAGGTCGAGCAAACTGTCATGCTGCTGCTAGACTGGATGCGCGACGTAAAGCAGATAGATGGTATCGCTGAGTGGAGCTGGACGTTCCTCGAGAGACTGTACGATGATGTTGTAGGAAAGTTCTGAGTGAGCGATGCGTCTGTTACTCCGCTTAGACGGATTGGTAGACACCTGATGGAATAGGAAATGGACACTGCGTATGCGGGTACGTACTAACACCCGGAGGTAGAAGGGCAGGGCAGGAGAAGCCGAGAGTTGGAAAAGCTGATCAAGACAACAAGGGAGACAACAAGGGACAAGAAACGAGAAACGAAGTAAATGACGACGATGGGAAAAGCGTGGAGCTGCACGGCTGGCGTACTGAACTTCATGATTGCGGAGATACCCAAGACGTGCTCTGTTCTAGTTGGACTTGAGTATTGCGGCGCGATGAGCGCGATGGACGGATGATAGCGGTGGATGCCTTCTCGACGTCAAGCTGCCGCATCGCTTGGCCCAGGCCAGGTGGTGCAGTCACACTCAAAGAAAAGGCATTAGATGATTTGGCAGGGAAGTGGGTAGAATAGTGCAGTGTTCTAGTCTGTAGTTTTGGAAAATGAGCGTAAGCTTGAACAAATTGCTGTAGATGACTAGCACGAGTTGTTGCAAAGAATGTTGACAGCGAAATGGCAGGAGATACATATGTAGGTAGGGGTGGCGAGAGCATAAAGACAAACGGGCGGCGTTCGATCGGAGGCGGGCCGAAGCCCCGACGAAGTCATATGCCGGATGCACTTCTGCTTCTTACATCACATAGTTCCCGATACCAACTCCCCCACTAGGATACCCGCGAATGGACTGCATGCCGTAGTGCATAAGTATGTCTATCATTACAATAGACGTTCTAATAAATCTAGCTGTCTCACACAGCATGGGATCTAGCTCATCTGTGTATTCTCATTCCTGGTCGCCGTTTTCTGTGGTCCCGGGCTTAGAACTTCGTACTATCGAATACATGTACATTCACTAAGAACTCATCCCCCTCACCCGACTATTCTATCCAAAATTTGAGCGGCTGACCTTGCTGAAGCCACCCATACGCCCGTTGATCGAGGTCTCGAAAATGCACAGCACCCATTCTCCGATAGACCAATCCCTCTTCCGTGTTCGGCCGCTGCAGCATCAACTTTTCAAAAGCATCCATTCGCCATTTGGGTTCCCTTAGACTTGTCAAGTCTCCACAGCCCTCCCGAAACGCGCGAAATCGCTCTGCTTGGTGCTCGTACCACAGCGACCGTTTTGTGAGAAGAAGACCAATGCCGGAGTATGTCTTTGGGAATGGGGTATCACCTGGAATATGTGATTTGGTGGTATTTGAGATACTTGCCGCAAGAATCACGAATTCGCATTGATTTGATTCAATGCTTGTGCTCGCCAATGGTTCATCAGGAAAGGCGTCGAGGTGAATAGATCCCTTTGATCCAATGAGAACCTCGAGACGATAGCCGTCATTCGCAGCAACTATATTTCCGTTATTGATATACCCCGCGATATCCAACGCTTTACTCCTTAGTTTCGGCTCTGTGTCAGGACTTGTTATTGGTTCGATCGTAAAGCTCACATCGCCACCTTTGTGGTTCTTGACTTTATAAGACCTCATTGCTAGCCGATGCTGAGGTAAGATGGGCCCCTTGATGCTCGCCCATGACCAACTGGGAATATCAATCTGGAGCTCAGGAAACCTCTCACTTCTATCGATATCGCGGACTCTCCAAGCCAGCTGTTCCTCCAAGAAAGTCGACCACATGCCGACAACATATTCCTCGGACGAAATATCGCGCAACAGCTTCGCGACGCTCCATATCGCTACCGTTTTATCGCCTTGATTAGTGAGATTGCAGTCGGTGTAGTTCTGGACCGCCGACATCCAGAATGTGTATGAGCTTTCGTCGTCATTCGCGCCGCATAGGGCACGGGAAGAGATTTGGCTTTGGTCTAGCCGACCACGCCAGTGTCGGTCAGTGCTTGCCTTTTTATCTAAGTGGAGGGGGAGGCCAGTAGGGAACGCTTCACAGGCCGAGAGTGTGTTGCAGTCCCAGAAGATCTGATGTTTAGTGAAATGGAGGATGCGAGGGGAGAGCATGCGTTCTGCCATGGTCAGGTTCAGCATGAGTGGCCTGACGCGTGCTGGCGGTTTGTAGGTCTGTTTGGTACTCACCTTGAAACACCCATCCACGGGTGTAAATGAAAGAGTTCAAAAGCTCTCTCTCCCACAAGTCAGCCGGAACGATAGTCCACGCCTTTTTCCCCAATCCGTAAGTCGCTTCGGTAGCACGGAACTCCACAGGAAGAACAGCATGCGGATCACGTTTTCTGAAAAGGCCACCATATCCATCGCTTGAGTCCGCTGCGACGATGTTGCAGTACGAGTACCGGTAGACCTTATGCATGAGATCACCTTCTTTTACGAAGTCGCCGTACGGCTCCTGGACGATGACTAGGCTGTCAATCCAGATATACCGGATCTTCAAGAATCGAGTAATCTCAATTGCCTGCTGGAAGTTGGGTGGTAGCTCACTCATCTTGATGCCGTTCAGCAGATGCTTTGCCATGTTCCATACAGTCGTGGTCAGAAATTTCTTCTCCGGCGGTCCCCATGCATGACTCAATGTGCAATATGGGCCCTTCACCTTCGTTATTTTGGTTTCTATAAGACGGACGACGTTTTCATCACCGGTATCAACATCAATGAGCCGAGTTGGCAGGAAAGAGGCGCCGGGACGCTTGTCGTCGGGGTTCTTGCTGCAGCCTGCATGATGTCTGGTACAGGTCTCCATCCACTCTTTGATCTGATATCCGCCACTCTCTTTGGGGTCTGTGGAGTGTTGTAGTTCATTGGAGGAAGGTATGTGGAAATCGTTTCCCGGAAAGAAACGAAACGATTTAGATACGAGTGTAGGCTGCGTGGACCAAAATCTCAAAATCATTGACCCTTTGAGTTCTCTACCACGGGGTAAAGTGCGGAAGGCCCAGTGATACAACGGCCAAGCCTGGCGGCTCGATGAGAGCTCTCCAGTGCTATCGGTGGAGTACAATAATGAGCAAAAGATGCAACGATCCATGGACATTTCGGCATCATGAGCTGAGACATGATGTTGGCCCGATGATGCTCCAGATCCTAGTACATGTCTTGTGCAGAAGTCACATATTGCTTTCTTAGATTGCCGCGGCGGGAGAGCTGGCTCTGTGGTGCTACTAAGGGATAACTCATTCAACTGAACGGGAAGAGTGAGGCTACTCACGTTCTCGGTGCTATCCATCCTAGATGGGGACTGGATCAATCCTTCCTCTTTGCCGACGTATAATGGACTATTGAGCATACGCTTTGACCCAAGCAAGCCAAGCGCATTGTCAATACTTCCGGGGGGCGTTGAAACGGCCGTACCACTATCCAGTGTATCGAAAGTACTCCCCAAGAGCCGTGGCGTTTCGAGCAACTGCTCCGACGTAGTGACAGCAGCTTCATACTCCGTATCATACCCGAGTTGGCGCTTTGTCCACGTTAAAGACTCGTTGTAGTTCTCCTGCACATAAAGAGTGAAAGCAGGTTTACAACAGATATCGACTTCTCGATTTATCGTACGCGGGTCGGTGAGCCATCCATTTGCTGCATTGAAGACATCCTCCACGCCTCTTGGGTAATCCAAGTTTCGACACGTGCTTTGAGCAAGACGAATACACTCTTCGAGTTTCACCAATGATATGCCGTGGTGGTTGTGCGCGGCGGCAGCAATGGCAAGCAGTGACAGTAAACCTTGAGGTTCTGGTCGGCATTCAATGAATTTCATCTCGGCATCGAAGAAAGCAATGACGTCTCTGGGCAGCCTGTCATCGACCTGATCCGCATTGAAAAATGAAAAGTCGTCCTGCATAAAGATATCCTCCAGATAGAGCAGTGCAAGTGTAACGTTCCCTCCCACTTTAGACTTGATGTACTCGACGATTTGCCTGCCCACATCCGGTCCAACGTCGTAGTGGTACATCTTGATTTTCTCCGTGATGAAATCCTCTAGTGGGAAATCTCCCAACTTGACACTGACATGCCGGTAAGTCTCCTCAAAGTCGGCGTCTTCGCACTCGTGGAATTTATCCAGGTCTTTCTTCTTTCTACAGTCATAGCACAGCCAGAAGACTTTACACTTCGAGCATTCCCACCAGAGTTCCAGCTCTTCTAATTCGCATTCGTCGCATAGTGCATTGTGGGGAGCGGAGAATACGGGAACTCTCCTGGTAGTCATCACCTTCACCCCGCTCGTCTGTAGAAGTGAGAGCTGGAAGTCGATGACAGATTGTAATGCTTCATTGATGCGGTCGTATCCATCCAGGATGAGGTATTTGCAGGTGTCGGGTGAGGCGTTGCTTAAAGTGGTACCCAACTTCTGGATTCGCTCTACAACTGGCTTTCCTTCTTCACAAGCAAGCTGATACTCGGTGAACTCGTCACTATACTCGTCGCCCAGTGAGTTATGAATACATTGGAGAAGGTCCTCGACGAAATCTAACGAAGTAGACGCGACGTGTTCACTAATAGAAATCGATGCGATCGCTGTTCTAGCTCCGTTCAATTCATGGTGCAGCCGACTCGTAGCAACGGCAGCGAGCGTAGTCTATACTATAAGCAATGCATCTTGACACTATGCCAGTGGGTCTCACCTTGCCACATCCTGGTTCTCCATAGCAGTGAAGCTGCCAAGACGTGATGCTAGTTGACCATGCACAGAACGCTGGCGACTGGAAAAATTTGTCAAACAAATCAGGATTGATATCGGCGCCAATGACCTGGTTCTGGGCCAAAGCTGAATGCAAGACATGAGCTCGTAATGCGAAAGGATCCGGCGTGACATTCGCTTTATCCGCCATTTGTTCATGTCTTAGAGCGAATCACGCTGAAGATTGCTTCGTTACACGAGGAAACCCGCGGTGGTCGTTCTTCTTCGTGAGTTCGACATGTACTCGGACGCAAGGCATGGATTGAGATAGTAATTGCAGGCTGAAGCAGAGGGCGAAAAGGTCAACGGGCTGTAAGGCTTCCGATGTTGCTTTGGCCGTATGACAAAGTAGAATAAGAAGGCAACAGGCACCGCTTGGCAGCAGGAGTCTGGGCCCATTTAAAGTAAATACGACACCGGTCAAGCTGGGTGGCAAGTTTCAGCCTTACCTACCACTGCCTTGTCTCATCCCAAAGCAGACTAGTAAATGCAGACCCCCTTTTGAGCAGTCGTACACCCATTTATCTAATATTTTCCGTCTACTCAGCTGCTTTAGCCGACCGACCCCTCTAGAGCGGCAATAGCAAGTCCATCTTACCATATTAACCCCGCTACACCTCTACACCTTACACGTCACACTGTTCCACACAGTCGCGCAACGCTTACAGATACCGATGCTAGCAGCTGTCGGTCTCCGGTCCCGTAAAGTGCCACACAGGTTAAAGTGACCGGTCATGGCTCAGCAGGCAGCCTCCTCCTTCAGCTGCAAGAGGCGCTGCTATCATCTACCAGTAAAAACAGATAGCTCAGCAGAAGAATTCAAGAGGGGCAACGGAAGGTTGTAACCTAGCTGAACTATGCCGGGGTTATGGAAGATAGGAGTATTCGCAACCTCATCTACGAAAAGGGGATATGCGGCTCCATCCCAAATTAGGAGAGTGGGCTTTCCCACATCGTTTGCCTTAACAACCAGCGCGGGCCAGTAGTCGTTGAAGCTCACGGCAGTACGCGGTGAACCGTTCCAGCTCGGCCCTGCCGAGCTGACGTTCGTTCACTGGTCGGAAGCCAAGAGCACGTACATGTACTCCATAATCTCCGGGAGTTGGTGGTTGCATGAAGGCTGAGCCATGCATGAACTCAGCTGGCATTAGCAGATATCTCATGTCGCACAAGATGGCTCATTCGTTAAAACATGGACAAGTTCCGCTGAGTCTTTCATATAAACCTTTAGCTAGTTCGATCTTATGCTGTCTGCATTTCCGACTTCGTTCACCATGTCGTTCGCTAAACTACTGGTCGTTTCCTTGTGTCTCTTTCCATTTGGCTCTGCGAAACCTTTGAAGGGCACGTTCGCTCCTCGTCAGGATCCGTCAAGTCCTTTGCTGGCCGATTCCACTGCTTGCGGAGACATTATTGTTGCAGTAAACAACAGTATATACTCTCCTCCTCGTCACACGGTGACCCTTCAGACTAACATATTTGAAGACTACACACTCTTTCGCGCATCATGGGTTTACGAATGCCTGCAGAGCGTTCCATTCAATTCGGCCGTCGCAACGCGATTTCTCGACTACTACAACATGACCCTACAGTTCCAGTCCACAACAGGCTATCTTAAAGTGCCACCGGCAGGCTACCAACGACCTTCTTTCGACGTCAACCAGGCCTTGGAGGACATCAAGCAGAACGTGACTGCGGGTGTTTATAAGAACCAGTACGAATTTGAAGCGCATCTTCAGCTTCTGGTTACGCAGCTGCGCGATACCCACGTGATCCTCAATGCTGGTGCTCTCTCGGCCTTCTCCTTTGTCAGCCCGTATGGGCTTGTAAGTGCATCCGTCGACGGCAAACAAGCACCTGAGATCTACCTGGACGATGATCTGTACAGGGCTTGGGCAATCGACGGAGACAAAGCGTCGCCTATTGCTCAAATCAACGGTGTAGATGTCATCGAGTATCTCGCGCGTTTTGCCGAACGAAACTCTGCAGGTTTCTTGGAGCCGCACGCAGATTGGAACGCAGTTATGGATAGCCCAGCACTCGACGTCCAGGGATACTTGAGCACTTTCCAGTCGGCGACGCTGTACCCCGGTGATGATACCTTTGGTGATGCGCTCAACTTCACGCTCAAAAATGGCACGACGATCGAGACCGTGTGGTGGGCGTTCTGCGTCGACTGCACGGATACCGGTCCTCTTACTACTGGTGGCGACTTCTACAACTACTTTGTGCTCGGCTTTCTGCCGGATAGCTACGAGAAGGGCGCTCAATGGTGGCCGATTTGGGAAAGTGAAGCTAGCACCCCAAGCAACGACAGCGACAGCGACAGCTATCTCGTGGATATACTGAAAACCTACTGTGCCCTTGGACATACTTCAACACCAAATTGGTGCATCGACAGCTTCGGCGCATACCCGAATAATCCGGTCGTCGCCCAAGCTAATCTCTCTATCGATGGAGGGGGTATTGTGTCCGGCTACATGCTCGACGATGTCTTCACCGCCGTGCTTAGTATTCCATCCTTCTTTCAAAGCGGCGATGATACTCTGGAATTCCGACAAGCAATTTTGGATTTCATTGGCAACGCATCCCAAACCAAAGCTTCTCGCGTAGTGATCGACTTGCAAAAGAACACGGGGGGGCTCACCTTCCTTGCCTACGATACATTCAAGCAATTCTTCCCCAACCTTGAGCCCAACGGAGCAAGCCGCCAGCGCAGCCACGAGCTAAGCAATATCTTAGGTGAAGCGTATACCGCGTGGTGGGACCTCCCGGAGACTAACCACTCAGACAACTATCAGTATGCGGCGAGCGAGTGGATTGTCACCAACCGTATCAACGTCGCCACAGGAAAGACTTTCTCTTCATGGGAAGAGTTCTACGGCCCTGAAGTCAACAATGGCGATACATTCTCTGGAGCCCAACGATATAACCTCTCCGACGAGATCTTTGACTATGCCGCATTCCGCGACTATCCATGGGGCTACGATCCAAGGTTCCCACTGAATGATACTACCCCAAATTGGGCGGCAGAGGACATCGTAATTTTGACTGATGGCCTCTGCGGCTCTGCCTGTGCCCTTTTCGTCGAGTTCATGACGCATCAAGCCGGTGTTCGGACAGTCGCTGTTGGTGGACAACCCACTAACGGACCAATGCAAGCAGTGAGCGGCACCCGAAGTGCTGCTGCCTATTCGGCAGACGCACTTGACTATGACTTTGGTGAAGGATTAGAGTTCCCCGTCGACAAACCCGATGTAGCCTCGAAGCTTCCCAACCGCACTGACACCGGAATGTGGACCGAATACGCTGGTTTCACCATCAGGAATCAAGTGCGCGGAAACGACTTCAAGCCTCTGCAGTTCCAGTACCAAGCCGCTGATTGCCGAATCTACTACACTCTCGACACCGTCTACAATATGACCCAGCTTTGGCGTTATGCTGCGCGCGCAGCATGGGATGACGCGAGCCTCTGCGTAGAAGATTCCACGGGCTACCCAACAGCTCGCAACGAGACATCAACAAAAGCCCCGCCATCGCCGAATCCCAAAGAGACAAAAGCTTTTGATTTTGACTCCCTTCTCGAGTCTCCCTTCGCTGGTAACTCTACATTCGAGTTGACCGACGGGCCTGTGTCAGTCTCGAAAGGAGCGGGACAGATCACATCGTGCAAGGCCAACGGAGCTTGTGATAGTGGATCGTGTCTACCCATGCAGCTGTCTTGCTTTGGGAAGTATATTCCTGTCTACGCCTGTCTACCGACTTGCGATCTCGCCAAAGGTCCTCTCGGCGGTTGTACAGGGGCTGGTGCATATTGCGACCCGGATGGCATTTTGAGCAGCAAACAGAATGGGCGTGGAGCTAGTGGCGGTACAAATGCGATTAGGAGAACAGGGCATTGCAAAACGACTATTCCATCAAAACAGGTTGCATGTCCGAGATGAGGAGGGTGTAATTTCTAATGTTTCCTTTTGCGTATAAGCTTAGTGGATCCTTGAATGCGGTAGATAATAGAGGATATGAATAGATTGTACAATACCCAATTCTGCACTAGGTATCATTGTGACTTCCTCTACAAGCGCGTTTTCTTTTGGTCAAGGACTGATGCGGTTGCAGAGGTTAGCCATGAGAGTTTGAATGCTCAATAGAACTTTTTCTACCAAGGGGAGAACATGTCATACCCTATTCTCACCTTCTCCTTGCCATAGTCCCCCAGAACAATCGTCACTTGATCAACAAGAACATCCCAAAGAGGGCTACAATGAAACAATTTCTTCCACCGTTACGATTTAAAACTTGACCGTCGTGGCATTTCAATATACCCAGCACGTCCCTATCCCCCCAGATTCATCTCCCCAACCCCTACCAATAATCCTCCAACCACAATCTGATGCCCCCCAGACACGCCCCTTTCCTCAACACCCCATACCCCTCACGGAGCCTCCTCCCGCTCTCACAACCACCTCCCCAACACACGCCTCAATCGGAATCCGCCAAAGCACCAGATACTCGCTCTCATGTTGGCCCCCTCCCCCTCCCCCTTCCCCAGCTCCAGCACCTAACAAATCCGCCGCGCGAAAGATGGGTCCAGGTCCGAGTGCAGCCGTGTTGATCTGCGTGACATAGCACACTGCATCTCCCTTCAAGGCACTGATAGCTTGCGCCCAGTTGATAGCGTGCGCGCGATCAGCGAAGAGGGAGATGAAGGGGGAGGGCGAGCGAGAGCGCCAGTCGAAGTGGGCGCTGGCGTGGTGGCGTAGAGCAGTGGTGGACGAGATAGTGGTTGTGGTATTTGCGGCGACGAAACCGGTCGCGGTGAGGACGGTGCGTGAGCCTGGGTAGTCGACGCGGTAGAGGAAGGGAGGAAGGGAGAGGGGGTTGGTTGTTGTAGATGAAGTGGGCGAGGAAGAGGTTGTGGGCGAGGTGGTGTAAGAGATTGGCATTGCTGGGATGCTTAGGGCGGAGAGAAAAGGGGGGGAGGAGGCGTACTGGTGGTCTGGGGATGGACTCGGCTTTGACTTTGAGGTAGACTTGGCTTCGACTTTGACCTCGATGGAGATGTACGTATGTATTCAGGCGACGCAGTACGACAAGACACCGCGAATGAGGGATGAAGATGATGGGAAAGGCGCTGAGGGGTCGGGGACTCCCAGTTTTCTGCGAGTCGGAGCGGTGTGGGGGATATATGTCCGATGCCGTCGCTGTGGATATGCAAACGGAGGGTGGAGATGAGGCGCGTTCGATGCGCATAGCTGCCTTCGGGCCTAGAACTAGTATTGCTGTGATAGGAAGTATAAAGACGTGAGCGATTTTCAATAGGAGTAATAAGCCCGAAGCAAGAGATTTCGTTCCTGGTCGGAGCTGGAGAGGGATACTGGACGGATAGATGCAGTAGTTGGCGCCATCGAGACCCGTAGTGCGTACCGCTGGAACAACGCTATGCCTTGCATGGGCCTTTATAGCAACTCGATGCTAAGTATGTTGCTAGTGCATGGATGCTAGATTTCGTCCAAATTGGTTATTTGAAAGGTTGGAATTGACATGGATGGGTATCTGCAGTAAAATAGATAGGACATGACAGACAAGAAAGACATCATCCCGGTCGAATGCTCATGCGTTATAGTACACTTTACCATCAAAGATCCTCCTCGCAGTCCTAAAAACAGTTGCGCACTCGGCGTCGCCATCTTCATCCATTGTAGCGTCAATCTGTATTCGCCCACTCGCATGCCCGATCGTGACCATGTCTGCATTGACCGGCTTCGACGCCAGACACTGCTCGACAATTGACCCCTTGATCTTCGACGCGACAGCCGTGCAGAGCGCCGCCGTCAACGGACTTGCACGGTGCGGTTGCTCATCAGAGATGAACCTGATTACCACATCGACTGAGCTTTCTTCTATTGTTTCTCCCGACAACACCTTATGCGTGGCCGCCTTCGACACAATGCCAACCTTCGGTATCGTCCTGGGAACTTCGCTCTCATTCTTCACAAGTCCCATAGCTACTGCACCAGCTCTTCGAATCTCATCCAGTAGCGCCAGTTTCTCTGGCATCTTGTTGAAATCGGCCGGCAAAATCGTCCCTGGTACCCCTACATCTTCCGCTCTTACAAAAACACATGGATTAGCGGCGTCCACAAGACTGACCTCGACTCCCTTAATCTTCTGCACAACCTGTCCAGTCGGCAACAACTTCCCCGTCTTCGCGCCGCCAGGCCTTAGAAAGTCCAGCTGTATCTTCGCGCCAGTCCCTGCGACACCGTCAATGGTGTAGTCCCCCTCTACCACCACTTGGCTATCAACGACGAGAAATGTGCTGCGTATCACAACTCCAGTATTGGTGTTATGAATCCGCACCGTAACCTCCCCGTCCTTACCCACCTCAAACAGCCCCGAATTGACAGCATACGGCCCAATGGCACTAATCATGTTCCCGCAGTTCCCCGCCATGTCCACTTCGTCTCTCTCAATGCCTATGCCTACGAATGTGTAGTCGACATTGCAGTCTGGGCGTGTGCTTGGCGCTACGATGCATATTTTAGAGAGCGAGGAGATGCCGGCGCCCATGCCGTCGAGCTGGCGCCCGTACGGGTCTGGGGAGCCCATCAGCTGGAGGAAGATGGGAGGCCAAGATGAGCGGTCGACGGAGAGGTCTTTGGGTTGGAATATGAGGGCGCGCGACGTGCCGCCGCGGTAGTAGGAGGCGTCTATAGAGCGTTGCGGCATCTGAGGGAAAGATGTGGCGGAGAAGGGTCGGGTTGAGGTGGTGTTTCGGAGGGATAGCGTTTTAGTTTTATATTTCTGAGCTCGTAGACATCGCAGGCATATTGAACCCGTTTTCATTGTAGCCATTGCAGCAATTGGGATGTGGATGTCGTCTGGCTATGTCGAGTAGGAATAAATTGAAGTCGTACCTCCTAGCTGCTCACGGACCACCCGCCGCTTCAATGGATCCATCATCATTCCCGATTTTTCTCTCGCCGCCTCATCTTTACCATCACCTCCATACATACACAACCAGCCATCATGATCCAGCGAAATATCCTCCGGAGCGCGAACGCAGCCCTGCGGTCACAGTCATCATTTGCTCCGTTACGGGCCGCGAGGCCGGCGGGGTTCACAGCTCGCGTGATGCCCATGCCATCACAGCGGGCAGCGGCGAGATGGTACTCTGATGCGCCGGCGGCGAAGGAGGGCGAAGCCGCGAAGGAGGAAGAGGCGAAGCCATCAGAGACGAAGCCATCGGAAGCGGATGAGTTGAAGGCGACGGTGGAGAAGAAGGATAAGGAGATTTTGGATTGGAAGGTATGCCTCGACAATATATGCACCCCACGGCCCTTGCCCAGCTTTCTGTCTATTCCTTTTGATCCACGGACTCGTAGCGACTCGCTGAATTAAACCGAGCCCGTTACTGACAGCCTGTAAAGGACAAATACCTCCGCAGCGTTGCCGACTTCCGCAACCTTCAAGACCGCACGAAACGCGAAGTCCAAGCCGCCAAAGATTTCGCCCTCCAACGATTCGCCCGGGACCTCGTCGAATCTGTTGACAACCTCGACCGCGCTCTTATCACCGTTCCAGCCGAATCGTTGAACGCGGAAAATAAGGACCTCGTCACGTTACACGATGGCCTCAAGATGACGGAGAGCATTCTCATGAGCACGTTGAAGAAGCACGGATTGGAGAGATTCGACCCGAGTACTGAGGGGATGAAGTTTGATCCCAACATCCACGAGGCTGTGTTCCAGACACCCCAGCCGGATAAGGAGGATGGGACCGTGTTCCACACGCAGCAGAAGGGCTTCTTGCTCAATGGACGGGTCTTGAGGGCAAGTCTTTAACACAACACACCCGTCGTATTCTAAGTTGCTAACTCTCTACAGGCCGCCAAAGTCGGAGTTGTCAAGAACTCGTAGAGCACCGCCGCCCCATTTTCGCCTCCTCCTCCAACCACTACCTCCTCGCACCTCCATCCATCCCGACACCCTTCTCGCATTTGTATAAACAGGCTTTCGACTCGGCTCCTCGCGCACTAAAAAATGGCGTTATTAGATTGATCTAGTGTACTTATATCCCCTCTCCTCGCGCGGTCGACACCGAATCATGTATGGAACCTTGAATTATGGCATCGGGTTTGTAATATAAGAGTCACGATAGTTCATCTATAGGCCTGTCTTGGGAGACAAGGCCTTCTGGTGGGATATGGGATCTGTGGATCAAATCAACATGGCTCTGTGATCTATGATGATTTCTGCCATTGTGCGTGCTGACTGGAAACGTAATAGTGAATGGTTCTTGGTACCGAATGATGAGACAGGTTTTGATACGCAACTACGGACCACGACGACAGAGGACTTTCGCTACCGATGTTCACGACCCAGACTTCCAAGTCTTTTTAAACAACGTTGTCTTTCCCCGCGCTGCTTCCTACTCACAACTCCGAGCTCACCACGCACAGAGCCGCAAAAACCGCGGTGAAGTCCAAATTTCCACCAAACATCTCTCGGAAAGTGTCTTCGATCCCACCAAACACAGTAGATGATGTTGGACTACCACTATCTCCCTCGCGCTACCACCTCCAATTCCACCTCCAACCGTACCTCATCGAGGCCCACCGCCATCACTCCCACCAAAAACAGTACACTGGCGCTCCCCAAAAACCATGTCTGTACTGAACACTGGTCAACATTTATCGCCGCATGCATACCAGAGCATCCTCGCTTAGGCTATGTCACATATGCCATCCGTCGAATCAGGGGAATGCGAGATCTGTGGGGTGGGTTCCTCAAGCAGGAAAACGAAGAGGAGACTGGTGGAATTGAGATGGAGGAGTTAGTGAGGGTTTAAGAGGAATGGTGTGAGGCGGGAGAGTAGAATATGAGATAAACGATTGAGTTATCTGCAAGAAGCATGTCCAGGTGGGCCTTTGGTTTGCAGTTTATTTGGAGACGTTTCATCCACTACTAGATTGTTGTGAATTAGTTTGCTATCTATTTCTGTTTCCTTGGCATAAAGTATCGCGAGCTATTCCATCAGTCACGTTTCACATAATGACCCGTTTTGAGCGCAAGATATGGTATTGTACTTGATTGATCTAATGCACTCTATCCTCAGTGACTCCCACACGCGAATATCATCTCTTTCACAAACTGTAACCATCTTAGTGGAGTGTAAACTTTGGTCCAATGTTGAGACTCACTATCTTTTCCTCTGGGGATGACGGTACAAGAGCAGCCCCTACACCCCTTCACCTACGATTAGTCGTGGCTAACTAGGCAGACATGCAAAAGGTCGAGAGAGTTTTTGTACTCGCCATCTCCGGTATCGGAGGGGTCTTCTGGCGTCTCAAGACCATCCGACTCAGCTGGATGCACAGGGACTGGATCATCTAAAGCCACTTCGTGTCGCATAGCCCCATCCTCTACCTTATGCTCCTCCTCCTCGTTGTCAACTTCGACGGCCACCAAAATACGGCGGCATTGCGGGCAATTAGCCTGATAGACAGCGAAGCGCGAAACCCAGCTTCCAAGGCAATGGGATCCAAACATGTGGCCACACATAGTGCGAACAGCATAGTGGTCTTCTTGCTCCTCCTCATTCTCGTCATCATCCCCAACATGATTCTCCTCTTTCCCCTCCTCTCTTTTTCTGTCCGTAAGCTATTCTCTGCAGATACTGCACTCAGCATCCTCAGGAACATCACACCTCACCGTCACGTTCTCCAGCGTCTCCATCCTCACTGACGAACAGCCTCCGCCGCATGCGTCCGAGCCGGTGTGGCTATACCCACTACACCCACTATACTCCCCAGTCGCACCGGCAATCCCCCCCGCCACTCAAACCCCCCTTACGCCTCAAAACACATGGCGCACCTGAGTCGAGTCAAGATACTCCAACGCTTTCGACAATATCTCCAGCGACAGGACCCTCCGCATACGATCATACGCCCTCTCGAACCTCGGCTGCAGATACCAATCCGGCCGCGCGGCATCCGCCTCATTGATACCGTGGTGGGCGCACATTTCGCGGATGCAAAGCTGCACGGACTGGGTCACGGGCCCGAGCTGCTCTGCCGAAGGGAAGCCGGTTAGCGACGAAGACTTCACGGAAGTGGTGGGAGGAGAGGGAGGAGTCGCAATCTTGGATGACGGGGGCGAGATACTCATCCAGAGCCGCGAGGAGGAAGCCTTGGCGGTGGTGGAGGACGAGGAGTTGCGAGTGGCCTGGGGAAGGCGTGGTGGCGATTCGGGTAAAGAGGGGGGGGTATGATGCTGAGGTCGAGGCGGCTGGTCCGGCTTTGGTGAAGGGAGCTGTTAGCTGGAGCAGAGGAAGGGGGAGCTGGTGGTGGCATTGCGGGGGGCTTGGGGGGTGTTCAGGGGTTCTATGTGGGGAATGGAGCGAAAGAGGGGAGAGAAAGGTGCTTTGATGAGGGGATCGACGGTTGAAAACGGTGGTGGCAGGTTTAGAGATTCTACGTAGGGAATGGTACGAGGGAGAGGTAGAAGTTGAACTTTTTGAAGTGATCGTTGGCCTAGCACATCGTGTATACATGATGAGCTAGCGATATGTGTTTATCACAGTGAATGGGAGATATCTGTATAGCCATGGCGGGAAAGTTGATTCCTGCAGGTGTATATTCTATTCATCGATACGGGTACATCGGCCAGACCGAGGCAAGGCCGACGTCGACCAAAAAAATAAAACAGGATACAAGAGTGGTGGATACAGGGACTCGGTAATGACGGAGAGGACCGGCTGGGTAGCCGATGGGGTATAAAACAGGGCCATAACAGGTTAGGGAAGAAGAGAGTCGTGAACACATGGGGCAAATGAAACAATGGGGTATAAAACAAAGGACCGTTCCGGGAGGAAGGGCAAGGAAATCTATGAGCAAAAATAAGAAAGGGAAGGGTAAAGGGGGCAGCATTCAGGTCGTGTTCGCCTAGTCCTCCTCAGGCTGGTTGGCTGGCCATCGCCAAGTCTGTCCGTGTTTTTTCTTCATGAAGCTGTCTCGCAGATCTGGGCGTATCTCTTCCCTTGGTCCTAGATTTACCCGGCTCTACTACATGGTCAGACTACTTGTCATAGCTGCTTCTCCTGAACTTATGGCCGACTTACCTTGCAGCTCTTGCAGATTTGGTACCGGTACGTCACACTTCCATTCGAACGCTTTCCATCGTACACCCAAAGATCGTCGTGGCGATTGTTTTTCCAGGGTATGTTATTTACATGTTCGTTGAGAAATTCCTGTATTTCAGGGTCTTTGTCTGCGAAGAAACAGGAGTACGGGCGGGTGGATTGGTCGTGCTTGCCGGCATTCGTTATAGCGTTGACATGATCAATCCCGGGCCCCTTCACGTATTCTGAGCGTCCGGGGCAGATTTTGCGACAATGGAGCGGCATTTCGGGATCGTTCTGGTGAATTTGTGAGACGAGAAGTACATTAGGTTAGAGAAGAACGCTGTCTTTACCACACAGGAGTCGCAGCTCCATTGGATTCCGCCTTCGGGTGGAGCAATTACGCCAGATTTGCACCTGTAGCCAGCGTACTTTGGATAGAATTGGCAGGCTCTTTGCGACATGTTGATTGCTTGCTCGTCGTACGTTTGGTAGAATGTGAAAAGGGGTATTGAAATATCGGTAGTATTAGGATTTCAAATGTAGCGTCTTCTAGGTATTTTTAGCCTTCTGAAAGCCTCGTTGAATGTGTTATGAAGAAGAGAACGAAACCACTCCCATTGAACCCGAATATATACCCTCCAAACCATGACTCCCAAAGCACCCTCCATCCCGCACTGTCGCGCTCATTTCTTTCCCGAAACCATGAGTCCTCCCTGCAAAGACCGCAAGGTAGCGCTTTGCCACGACTTTGAAATCAGAGCCCAAATACGATGCTTTTGGCACATGTACGAGCGATGCGAAGGACCTCTTGGTGGTCTATCGATGAGGAAAACGGGAGCGTGATTTGAAGGGTGGCTTCGAAGTGAACCACTGGACCTCTTGAATGGGGTCGGGGGTCGATTGTTCTTGACCGGTTCGTGACACCTTCGAAGGACCTCACGGCGTCGTGTGAATGATAAAACTTGAAGCGCGATATGAAGGGTTGTTTCGATGTCCTCTGCTGGGACCCCTAAATTGGGTCGCGGCGCGATCGCTTTTGGCCGGTGTATGACACCCACGAAGGACCTCACGGCGTCCTGTGAACGATAAAAACCAAAGCCCGATTTAAAGGACCATTTCGATATGCTATGCTGCACCTCCGAAATCGGGTCGAGGTGTGATCGCTTTTGACCAGTTCGTGACACCCACGAGGGACCTCACGGTGTCCCGTCAATGCTAAAACCTGAAGCGCGATTTGAAGGGTCATATCGATGTCCTTTAACGCAGCCCCTAAATCAGGTCAATGCGTGATGGCTCGTGACAGGTACGCGAAACATGCGAAGGGCCCCACGGTGTCCTCGCAGTGTCCTGTGATGGAAAATCACGAGGTGTGATTTGAAGGGTCATTTCGATGTCGTTTGACGCAGCCTCGAAATCGGGTAGATTCGTGATCACTCCTGACAGGTACGTGACAGGTAAGGGAACCCCACAGTGTACTGTGACGAGGAATCACGAGGCGTGAAATCTCCTGATTTGAAGCCTGATTTCGATGTCGTTTGTCGCAGCCCCTAAATCAGGCCGAAAGTGATCACTCGTGACTGACGCTCAGAACCTCCGGGGGCGTCTCAAGGACGTATCAGCACTGTCAAAACGACAACTCACAGGACCCAATTAAGGAGTAACGAACAAAAGGATCTATAATCTAAGGTATAATCGCACTGTCATCGATGCTACACCTTACTCTTAAGCTCCAAGAACTCCTTGCTGAACGGTAAATCCGTATAACCATGGGCACTCTTCACCCTATAAAAGTCCTCGCGGTCGTATGGCGACAGTTCGATACCGTTCTGAATCCTAAACACCAAGTCTGGGTTCGAGATAAACAGCCTTCCGAACACAATAGCCACATCGCGGTCCTTGTACTCCTCATCCACCGCCTTCTTCGCCGACGAAGCGCTGAAGCCGCCCGCTAGCAGGACCGGGGATGTATTGCTCCAGATGTCGATGAGTGGGTCAAGATGGTCTGAGGACTCGACGTCCGCGTTGCCAGAGATGCGGCTCTCGACGAGGTGGAGATATGTGAGTTTGAGCTCCTTGAGCCCCTTAACGAGATACGAGAACTGTGGAATAGGGTCATCCATGCGCATGCCCTGGAAGACACTGAACGGGCTTAACCTGATGCCGGTCCTCTCCGATCCGATAGCAGCAACGACGGCTTTCGCGACCTCGAGCCCAAAGCGTGCGCGGTTCTCGATGCTCCCGCCCCACTTGTCCGTCCGCTTGTTGGCCGTGTCCTGCGTGAACTGGTCGATGAGGTAGCCGTTCGCCCCATGGACCTCTACACCATCGAAGCCCGCTTCCTCAACCGCGGCCTTGGCGGCCCTGGCGTAGTCCTGGATATACTCCTGAATCTCGCTTTCGGTCAGCGGCTGCGGCTTTGGCGCGTCTTCAGACAAGGGCACATCGCTCGAGCTGACGAGAGGGCCAGCACCCTCCTTCTCCAAAACTTGAGGGTTGGCGGCGCGACCGAGCGCCCAGAGCTGCACGAAGATGTAGCTGCCTTTCGCGTGGACGGCGTCGGTGATCTTTTTCCAGGCTGCGAGTTGCTCCTTACTCCAGAGACCGGGGACGTTGGGGTAGCCACCCGCGCGGGCTGAGATAAAGGTGGCTTCAGTGATTAAGAGAGTACCGGGGACAGAGCCGCGCTGGGCGTAGTATTCTTCAGCTATGGACTGGTGAACATGGTCGTCTGCGGCGCGGAAGCGCGTGAGGGGGGCGAGGACGAGGCGGTTCTTGAGGCTGAGAGAGCCGAGTTTCAGGGGCTCGAAGAGTTTGGATGACATAATACGTGGGAGAGACGCCGTTTTCCCGTGGTTGAAAGGGAGATGTGCGGGGAAACACGAAGAACAGAAAATTGAGAGCTGAGAAAGTGACGGCTCCAGGTGCGATTGAGTGCTGAGGCGACGTTAGAAAACTGACACGGTAAAATGCCTGAAGATCGAGATGAGAGAAAGGAGAACCTCACAGTACACGTTGTGCTTTATATCAGCTCGTAAGGCCGAGGAGTGTTGTCGTGATTTGAAAGCACAACTGCCGGTTGGAAAATTCCAACATGGTGCCATCTGATTAGCGATAACAATTGCATCATCGACAGCAAAAGTCCGGCCGAGTGAGCTGTTTCTCGATTACAAACTACATATCGCGAAGTATGAGGACGTGGAATGTGGTTGCACGTTTCATATATCTGTCTAATCTAGAGGTTTCCAAGATTACTTAAAGCATTTGGCGAGTAGTTAAGAGTAAGATCGGCTGGATCTCGCTGAAAACAGCTGCTAGATCTTACCCTTGTATCTGCATTACGTCTCGGATATACCAATTTCGCGAAACTGCCAAGACCGTTGGAAACTCGAGGTTCACTAATCGACGAAGACGCTGGAACCTGCTAACAAAGACTTACTAAAGACTTACAAATGCTAGTCACATGACCTTGACATTCAGTGAGCTGCTTCTTCGATTGCGACCATGAAAGATTCTTCTTTAACGTCGTGATTCCGCTACTGAAATCCAGTATCGTCACCCACTATGTTCACGCCACCAAGACCCACCCAACAACTTCCACAGCTTCCGGCCGTCGGATGGATCTTCGTACGAGCCTAACTTAACGAGGCTGAGGGGCCTCATCATGTGCATCGGCGCAATCACTCCTACGAGCCATCCGAACGATGAGTTTTCGCTATCAGTGAAAATCAGCGGACGTGCTACCGATGTCGTGATTTCGAGCTCCCGTCACTGAGCCGTCACTCTCTTGGCTTGTCCCCGTGTGAGAAGGATTGTTGTAGCGTCGTTGCGATCGCTTGCGCTACGATGTCATTCGCAACTGCTTCGCGCAGCTCGTTGCGGTAGATCGCGACGACATTCGCACTACTGAACAGTCGTAGGCGATGGGCGGTGCGATCTTCAACTGCGAGAGTCGCTCTTGTGAAGCTGTGGCTGTGCGATTCTCGTATCCCCCCCTAAGACACTCTTCTGGGCTTCAACCTCAGCATCTGGCCTTCTCTCGGAATATCGGCGTACGTTGGGAAAAGCTCGGCGGCCTGCGCGTGCGGTGTGTTCTCGTTTCAATCCTCTGGGCATAGCAATCGAAATATGCGATGTTCGCATGACGCCTCGTAGGGCCTATCGTGAAGCTGATTCGGCAGACTTCCAAGACCCTGTGTCGCTCTGCTCTAGATTCTGGCGTGTTAAACGTACGATTTGAACACGATGATTGCTAGCAAGGGACGAGCGCAAGCGCTGCAGCTGTGAGCATGGTGTTGCAGGAAGAGCTGGTGTCTCGCCGTGCCCATTGCCTCGACGTGCAGCGATCTGTAGCGAATCCAGTGGCTCCCTGAGGCCCCGGAGCCACCCCCAGAGCCTATCTTTGGATTTCAGAGGCGCTTCTAGTGCAAAGCGGGGCATGGACCCTTGAACCTGGCGGAGAACCATCGGAGTTGGACGCTGTCATCTTTCCTGGCTCTTTCTTTCCTTCGTCGACTGACCCAAGGTCCATGGGTGGTGAGCCGGTGACATTCCAGGGGGACGCAACTCGCCTGCCTCAGCACAGTCGGTCGAGACGATGTCGGAAGAGCGAAGGCGCGAATGCGTGGTGCTGTCGCGAAGTGTGAGGTGCGCTTACTAGACGCCCTAGCACACTAGTAGAGTTGAGAATCTGCGCCGCAACCGTTTTCACGATAGACGAGCAAGCCTGGAGTCCACTCGACGCGTCGACATCTGCAAGAAAGCTGTTACGGCGAGTCATGCTTTAATATGCTGAAGAACCGGGTCTGTAGAGACGTCAGAGTGCATCATTCCAGGCAGGTTTGCGACTAGGATTTAGAGCTCTTATTTTGCTATATCCACAACAGACACCACCAAGGCGGATTGTGCTACTAGTATCGTGTAGCCGAATAACAGCTCACTTTTCCT
The DNA here is from genome assembly GCF_010093595.1 of Mytilinidion resinicola. Taxonomy (NCBI): domain Eukaryota; kingdom Fungi; phylum Ascomycota; class Dothideomycetes; order Mytilinidiales; family Mytilinidiaceae; genus Mytilinidion; species Mytilinidion resinicola. The sequence goes on along the minus strand of NW_022985447.1, from coordinate 71,356 downwards.
ATCTCGGAGCTCCAGACAACGGCCCGTGATACCATCTGCCGAAAAGACATGTTGACGGACGCCAGCAGAGCCCGGAGTCTACTCCGTAGTCGACATATGACGTATCAATTCTCGCTTATGCACGTGTTCGTATGAACACTTTTGTCCTGGAAGTTGCATGTCGGCAAAGACCCTTGTTGTGTGTTTGAATCTTGATTGTTGCTTCATTGAGTGCGTTTGAGCTTGATTTGGACGGAAGAGTGGATATGTAGCTGCTCGCAGGCTGGGCGCGAGCTTGCGAGGGATATATGCTTCTGGTAAATTCTACATGGATGTTATTTCAAAATCAAGTTTCCATCGAATTGACCACCAAATACCCCACCTCCTGACAGATTTGCTGTCAGGATTGACTCCACACTCGGGACGTGAATCCAGAACAAATCCATAACATAGGTAGATAGGCGTATCCTAGCTCGCCCGGGACGTCAACTCCACTTCATGTCAAACCATGCTGTACGCCACGGATGAAGCAGGTATAACCTTGGAAGGTCTTAGGTGGGTGCAGGTGTGGCTTGAAAGAGATGGAGAGTCAAAGGTCAGAAGAGAAGGCGGATCCGCAAACGGGGCTGGCGACTATTTCAACCATTCACAACGTGGCGTGAGTAACACACCATTCTTGCATCATATTAAGTGACGTACCCTCATACGGTGTATGGAAACCAGATGTGTGTATTGTTTGTCATTGCGAACCGAATCGAACCCGTATTATTACGGCCATCTCAGTATTGCTCGTTTTCAAGCCTGCTTTGCCGTCATTGCTGTGCAATGAAGGAGTTCTAATGCGTCTATGAGGGGTGCTCCTGATAATTCAGGCAGTGTTGTAGATATCAGAGCATTCGGAATTCGTACAAGCAACCTGCTTCCATAGTAGGTATCTCTATCCGTCTTGGGACTCTGCAGCGTACTAGCGCTCAACTCCCAGCTTTCAACTTCCAGCAAAATTGTACCGGTGCTCAGTCCCTCCTACGCCGGTAGCCTAGCAAGGCGGCACACGTGATTAGCCACCGTCTGCAGGGACTTTGGGAACGCCCTGGCGGCGTCATCACGCATCAGTGGCGCGACGCGACTTTCAGCGACGTTAGATGCAGCTCCCTTTCTGCAGGTGTATTCAATAGAGGCGCTCTGCAGAGAGAAAAGAGGGTTTCCGCAATTCCGCGATAGTGCAGTGGCATGTCCCGGCAACCGAAAGCCGGAATATCGTGGGTTTTGGGTAGTCCTCAATCCGTCAAGAACACCTCGCTAAAGTAGGCTTTTCGCAGACAGAAAGGAAGCTGGAGGCCTGAATCTGTGTGAGTATTGTTCTCAAGGACGCCGTAAGGATCATGGACAAGGTGTCGGGTTCTATTCACGGCGTCTGTCATGAAACGGTCCTTGATACATCGATCGTGGTGATAGAGATCATGGTGTTGATCAACGGCTCCGGCTCACCGGGCCCTCCAACGCCGGCTTGTGTATCTAGCCTCTGTTCTTGCAGCATCGACGATCAGACCCCGGCTCGGGAATAGCAGAGTCCAATCATGTACCAGCCTGCGCGTCGTTCCACTCTGGACCCATGAACCCCGGAATCTGCGGCGTATTTGTCGATAAGGAAAGTCGAAGAGAACCCATCGTCGATGCAGCCGGTCCACTTCCTGCGGTCGTTAGAACCAAGATATTCTCTCCGGCTTCTTCTCGCCCCCGAGCTATGCGCTGCAGCGGAGCCAGCTCCGTGGCCCAGACGACCACTGACGACCTCCTGCTACGCTGTGTTTGCTGTAGCTCTGTGGCTCTATCCTTCGGAGTACGCCCGAGTATAGCAGCAGGATTAATAGGCGGCGGGCTGTCCGCGTAGGATACTCCAGCGAAAGCCATCCCGTCATCCGTGGATGGAATGGAGGGATGCTGCACGGCCACAGCCCAGGCGAGCGGGGCACATGGCGGGTTCGATCTAGACCGGTTATCTTTTGACCGCGGCGTTTCCCGCGCAAGGCCGACGACCGACTGGGCGCAGAGTCGTATGTTTGTCGTTCCACTCATGCAGAACTCCAAAGACTGCCCCAGCACCTGCTAGGCCTCGCTCAAACGGGTAGCGCCGACGAGACTCGTCCTGCACCCTGATGCAACTCTGCTGCACGGCTACGGGCCCGTCTCCGAATATAAGGTTGCCACTGGACCCCGAATACTGGCTTCCCATACCATAGCACTGGCCAGCCCGACCACCACACTCCATACTCTTAAGCAGTTGCATTGATCCGTTGATCCTCTGACACTTACTGCCCGCATCCAGCATTCGTTGCAAACAATACCGACTCTTTTTACACACACTCTTCTTCCTACCATGACTGTTGACTGGAGCCCCTTCTTGCCGACTGACGCAATGGCCCGCACAGCTGGTGAGATGAACCCCTCTTCTCTTTTTCTCGGCACGCCAACTTACCCCCTGGTAGCATCTACCGACAACAGCCCCTCCACTGAAGAGTTCCCATACACCGACACATACGACAAGGCCTACCTCGCCGACGCTTTCAGTATGCAGCCCGACTACTCGCTCGACGAATGGGTCGTTCCGGATTTCTTTGACCGCCCGGCCGCGAGCATCGAGTCCCCCATCGGGTTTGCGACCAAAAGCCAGGCTATGCTCACTGCGACGCTCCCCGTCGCCGCCGCCCCTGTAGCCCAGCCTCTGGAGTCGCTCTGGCAGAACAAAGCACCCTTCGGCCAGCTGAACAGCTTTGACACATTCGCGCCGAACAACCTCCCATTCGGCACCCTCGACACAAACACTTTCTCCCCCTCCCGCAATACCTCGCCCACGCCCTCGCTTTGCGGTGACGGTTCCCAGGCTAGCTTTGAAGCCCAGCCTACTTCACCGACCACCTCTTTGAAACGCGAGTCGTCCCCCTCGGAGAACACCGAAGAGCCGGAACCCAAACGCGTAGCACGCAAGCGCGGCCGCCCTAGGATCAACCGTATCGAGTCTGACCCGACCAACGACACCTCTTACGCCGATTCGCAAAAGTACCGCAACAGTCGGCGCCTCCCCCATAACCAAGTCGAGCGCAAGTACCGCGAGGGTCTCAACTCGGAGCTCGAACGCCTCCGCCGCGCGGTCCCCACCCTCCCGCAGCGCGACTCTTCTGACCTAACCGGCCCGCCCAAGCCCAGCAAGGCGACCGTCCTCGCCAGCGCCATCGACTACATCAAGTTCATGGAAGCCGAGCATGAGAGACTGGCCGAGGAGAACGAGCGCCTTCGCGGTATTCGACCCATTCCGTCAGCAAACGCGAACCGGGGACCACGGAGCAAGCTCCAGAATATTGGCTGGAATAAGAACCGCACCAATTCTTCGACGTCGTCCGCATCGCTCCAGTCCCTCCAATGATCCTGGGGCTCTTTGCGAGCCTTCGCTTTCGATTTTTAGAAACCTTTTTGTGCAGCCTTCTTTGTACATTTCGCAATTCGCCGCTTATCTGGTCAAGAGGGCGTGATGGACGACGATTTCAAAAGCATCGTCGTCCTGATTGGAGTTTAGCAAGGGCCAGTTCTTCTTGCCTTCAGATCTCCACTAGCTCCTTCACTTGAGAGATGTTGAATTAATGATACCCGGAGTTGTTATGAGATAACGAAACGAATGTGGACAAAAGGAGGGTTGCGGTAGCGGTAGCCGGTCTGCCGGATACTGGCGGTTATCTGAACTTTTCCAAAAGCTTCCAGAGTGCAGTATGCACAGCCTTTTCTTGTTCTGGCATCTGGCTAGCAGAGAAGCTTTCGTAGTAATTCGAGACTTTAAGCTATACTCTCAACCTTTTTCTTGAGCGTGTCCTTTGATGAACGTGAAGGTAGGAAAAAGAGACGAAGTTGGATGCGATGGATGGTAGGGAATTGAAAAATCAGCTCACATGTTCTAAATATCCTTGGCCCCTTTTTCAGCGTCTCTGATACCAAAGCCAGAGCTAGCTTCCTAAACTTTACTACGGCTCAGCATTCAAGTTCCCCACCAATGGTTTAGGCTCGACACCGCCCCGCTAACTTTCGATGGCTTCGTCTCCAAAGCTACGGAAGCTCATGCTTTGACCACATCATACTCCCAAACCCTCAATCTTCGAATCGGAAACGGCCCCCCCCTCCGCGTCCCATGTTGCCTTGACATAATTGCCTTGACATAATTGCTAGTCTGACGATAGTTACATGTCGTCGATATGACTTCACAGCGTCCTCGCACAACGCTATGACGCTACATCACTTCGTCTGGGCTGCCGATGCTTCCGCTTGGAATTCCCGGCGTGCATGCACCCGGAGCAATAGATGCAGGTCGAGAACCATAGGAATCTAAGCAAGGTATCGTACGTCTGCAACATAGCCTCGCAGTTGGATGGCGGGACAGTGCGGAAGCGAGTGGAGATTGCTAAGCGAATGGCACTAGCCACAAGAGGCTGCATTTTCAGTGAAAGGAAAGGATACCGTAGATGGAAAGTCGGACATGGTAGATGGGATGCACAAACCGGATTCTCGACTCCTCATATAGTAGACTCGATGAAAATTGCCATGCTCTCGTTTAGGACGACGTGATGGTGGCGGATAGTAGTGAATTGTATGCAGGGGTGAGCAGTGGACACGGTCAAGCCATCCGCTCCAGTCTGCTCTGCGGCGAGCTTAAGGGAGGAAGGCGGGGGCGTTACTGAGACCACTGGACCCTTTTATGCCCAGAGCGGAGTGGAAGTGATTCAACCACACGCCAGTGACTGCGGCTTCGCCGCGGCACATACATACGCCACCCCATGGGTTCAGACCCTAGCCCCTGGCCCATGTCAAGCCAGCATGGCAATCTTGCATCCCTATGCAAGATTGCCATAAGATCTGAACCTAGTGGACCGGCAACGCACTGTGGATCGTGGACAAGGGGTGGCCGGTGATGGTCTTGGCGACATCACACCACACTCTCTTGACTTTGGGAAGAATGACGTCCTTTGATCAAAACGCGGTTCCCGTCGGCATTACACTATCAAACGAGGTCCCTCGTAGATGATGGGATGCTTTTTCGCCAGGTCGTCGCTCTCGCGATATTCGCCACTATCACCTGGCTCGAGGGCGATGGTGGTGCACCCTCCAATGAGATCCAACGCGCTCGCCTTCGCTTGTCGAGCTGATGTGAAGATTCTTCTCAAAACACGGAGACGCCTTGTAGAGATGAACATGTTCGGCCTGTCCGGCAGATCAGCAAATAGAATGGAGATACAATAAGAAGCGACTTCAGGCCAGCCTGGGCTTGATCCTGAAAAAAAACCTTGGCGGCGTATCTTTCTAGATTACAATACCCTACGCTGTATTGTAACGTCTGCGACCGAGAATTAAATGACTGTGTCATCCGACACACAAGCTTTTGATACGAGGACGTGGGTCTTGGTTGGTTGGTTGGCTACACTCAGAGCCCATGCTGATGAAAGCTATGAATGAATAGCTAGAACCTGAGAACTCGAGGGAAACTTCCGCAAGTGAAGTCTACGTGATAGACGATTCTAAGGAGCCGTTAGTCCATTCAGAGGTGCAAAGAGGTGGGCGAAATGTCATGTGATTTGTGGCGCCACCTCTTTCAATCGGAGCCAATCCTCAGGGTTTGAGAAGAGACTAAAGGTCTTCTCGAACACGCTTGCGGTAAAGTTATTGCGGGAAAGCCCGATATACCTTTCCTGAAAATTGATGGATGTTAATATTTTCTGTTTGTCAGTGATGAATGTCAGGTCTGCGGTCTCTTCACATCGGGCGTCTTGCTGATCGACCATGACAATTTCAGCATCGTCAGTCGCGAAAGATGGTAAAGACATGAATGACTCTATGAGAGCGCGAAGAAGTCCGGTGGGAGTTGAGAGCGACATCTGGTTGGCATAGATCCCGAGAATTGATAGAATTGCAGCAGTAAATGCACAGTGCACGAGAGGAATGTCCTGGAGTTGATCGGGCAGGTCGACAATTTGATAGAATTATCAAGCTATGACCCAACCTCGATCGCAGCTATGCTGCTAAGTGCACTGGTCGTATCCTTTACGTCATTGGCTTCGATGGCACTACGTGCCGTCATTCGAGCATGCATTTATGCCAAATGACTGGGCTGACAAAGACCGACAAATGTATTGATAAGATGAGATGAGTGGAGTGATCGATGGAACATAGATGGAGTGTGGGAGTGAGCAAGAAGTAAAAGGAGAAGTGGGCAAGGGGAGGTCGAAATAAGGTCGCCAAGACTCTTCTGGACTACCCGTGCAGGGGTCTTTCGTCCTCACCAAAAGATGTAGTAGTCCACGGGTATGTGGGAGTTGTGGGATTACTCTAATATTCAAATTTCAAGCAAGCGCTCTACATCTTTCGCCGCTTAACCGTCGTCGGTGCATCGTCCTCTGCACCGATATCCTCGCTCTCCATCCGCCCCGTTGTTCGTTCTGCGCTACTACGCCATGTAGTCACGCTCTTCTCTACTGCCTCGTACATTTCCTTTGCATCCTGCACCACGCCGTCTTCGCCCGTATTGAACATGACCGCGTTGGCGAACATGCGCATGAACTCCTTCTCCAATTGAGCAGAATTGACGATCGCTTTGGGTGGCACTACTTCTGGGCTCAATGGAAGTATCACATTACCTCCTCCTCCGCCAGGGCTACCCGCGGGAGTATCAGAGCTGGCCGCAGCTTGGACGGCCTTAGCCCCTGCCGCAATCGCCGTTCGAATTGACTTCAGATCCTGAGGTCGCTTGATGATGTCGTAGTAACCTTCCGCATCCTTCTCTTTGACCGGGTTACTGAAGATGGATGCGTGCTTGTGTGACAGGATGTCGTTCATGATTGGGTTACACATGCGAGAGAAGTGTCGAGGAGCTACGACCGTCTGCAAACCAGGCGTGCTTGGCATTTCCTCTGAGTCGGCCACTGACGTTTCTCGGACGTTTCGTTTCCGTTTGTTTGATTGAAGAGATTGTAATGTGCCGCCACGTCGGCGTGTGGCAACTACTGGCGTATTGGTTGCGCTGCGATCATCATCAATCATATCAGCAGACGTTCCCGGCTCTGTCTTTACTTTATATCCCATAGCCGATTCGTGATCTGCGGACATGGTTTCCGTGTGAGATGTCACCGACTGACTCCTGGTCCGGCCACGAATGGAGCTCCCTACAACGGACGGCGTGACACTGCCTCCTCGTGGTCTTGTCGGCTGAATTCGCCCGCTGCGCATTTGCCGCACACCGACATCGCCAGAGATGTCTTCGGTCCTCAGGGTATCCTTCGACTTGGTTTTCCGCTTACTTGCACTCTTCGATGATGACGCCTTCTGAGCGGGTTCTTTGACGTCATTTTCCGCATCACTTAGGGGTTCTGGGGAAGGAGCGCGGACGGGAGATCGTGGAGGCTTCTGCGCAGAATGTTTCCAGCGAGTGACGCTACTTGGCGTGGCAAGTGTGAGAGACGGACGCGGACCTCGTACACCAGAAGGAGTGGAAAATGGACCTTGAAGATGTCCTGGAAGCACACGAGGTGGAAACTGCGGCTGTGCGGATGGTTGAGAGGTTCCAGATGTAGTTTGTGTAGCAACAAGAGGCTGCCTATTGTTCGGCGTCGATACCTGGACCTGCTGAGCGGTCTTTTGCTGTTGCTGATATGCTCGAGTTGGGTCCTGAGGAGTCACCTGGAATGGTGGAAGCATGTATTGCATGATGGGAGGAGCCTGATGCGCTTGCTGAGTCGGAGGATACGGAGTTTGGTGTGTTGCATACGGAGCATAGTAGCTCCGCTGCTGTTGTGGAGTCTGAGAAGAAGGCACTGGACCGGGGGATGGCTGTCCAGGGGTGTACGGCCCTGGATACCGCTGCGCGGTCGGAGGGTATTGAAGATGGTCAGGAGACGGTCCAGGGTATTGTGGCACGCCGTTCGCAGAGTATGGCGAAGGAGGTAGCTGAGGATATTGGGTAGAATACGCAGGGACTCCGGCGGGAGACGGGGGGTGGCCTGCTGGTGCAGCACTTGGAGCATTTGGACTAGCTGAGGATATCGGAAATTGACCGGAGTGAGGCTGGGGAGGATACGGAGAACGATGGACGGCTGTAGGCGATGTGGTATACCCAGCTGCGGGATACTGCGTTAGCGGAGGCTTCGGGGGTCCTTGAGGCTGAGACGGTATCCGAGCATGGCCTGGAGTATTTGGTGGTTGAGGTTGGGTTAGGTGAGGTGTAGCCGGTGGCGCTTGGCTATCCAACAATGCTGTGGTTTTGCGAGGAGACGGATCAGGCTCGGGTTTACTCTCTGGTTGAAGAGTGGGCTGACCATTTCGAGTTTCCACTGGCTTCGGAGTCGTCTGCTCTGCGCTACTAGGTTTCTGTGCAGTGGTCGGAGGAACCAAAGAGCCTGCTGTTGCTGTATCATCTGGCGTTGCCCTTTGTGAGGCGTGCTTGGTTGGCGTCTGGCTCTGTCTCGCAGGCTTCTTTCCCGTCCCGTTCGTGTCTTGCTGCAACCTGTCGTCCCATTTCCCTTGCTCGATTTCCTCCAGGTCGCGCTGCAGCCGGTCGTATCTGCGTTCGTCGTCCCGGATCAACTCGGTCACATGGGCCCTGTATCCCGAATAGAGCTTCGCAACCAGTCTCGGGATGAGATGGGTGTGCTGCGATGCTTCTTGCACCGTGGGAAAGCTCGGGCTGGGAGCCTTGCGCTTCCGTGGGTTTTGGACCTCTCCATTGTGTCCCTCGCTATCGCCGTTTGCGCCGTCATGCTTCTCGCTTTGGGCCTCGCGCTTCAGCTCCTTGAGGTACCAGTTGCGCAGCGAGTCTGGGCTCAGGCGGCCGACCTCGAAGCGGTCGGAGGAGGTGATGTGGGGGTTTTTCTTCAGCAGATCCGAGATTCTGCTGAAGACGGCGGGTTCTACGCCATAAGCAGCGAGGGATTGGAAGAGCAGCAGGGTCTCGAGCGGCGAGTAGGGCGTGTCAATAGTACTCATCCCCCGGGCGCGCTGGGCTTTTGGGGGACGCGGGCGAGGGTGAGGACGCGGTAGAGGAGCCAGCACGGCGGCGGCACTGCTCTCATTATCAGCAAAGACGGCTCTCAGCAGGGCGAGGCTGGAGGCACTGACGGCGAGATGGATTTCGCGCCTGGGAGAGCGCTGGGATGGCGGAGGGTGCTTCACGGTCTGGTGGTAGGGTGGGTTTTTTGCGACCGGCGGCCGGGCTGCGGCTCACAGCTGGACGGCACGACGGGCTGAGCACGGCAGGACGGCCAATAACGACCATGGAGAGTGAGCTAGGCAGGGAGCAGCGCGGTGCACGTGCGACGGAGAAGATATATTGTTGCTTCTGACGGCGTGCAGCGTGGGTGAAGCTACTCGCAGAGGCCACATGAGACCTGGATGCACGGTGAGGCATGGGCGTCCAGCGGGCCTGTCTCTGCTGGACGTCGCTGCTGCCGTTGCGACCTCCAGGGCTCGTCGCCCCGATGGAGGCTGTGTGGCTGTCTGCCCAGCGCCCAAGCAGTGCGCCGCCGATCCAGGGGAAATTGATGCCAGACCAAGGCCTCCTATTCGGACTCGCGCTGGAGCTCCCCAGACATCTGCGGCCACGGAGCACGACCGCAGCGGGACCCAGCGCCCCGTCCCTGCTTGCGACATACTCAACTCGCCGTGATATCGCGGCGTCGTCCACTGCTCCGCTTCTACCATTCTCCACCTAGCTGCATCTGCCCCTCGCCACTGCGGCAGCTTCCCACGGCCCTTCCGACCACGAGCCGCGTCTCTGGGGTCGACAACGGCCATACGGACACGATGGAGGATCCTGACCGAGACTGGAAGCCCTCTGGCCGCCCGCAATCGTGCGTACTTCGCTGCTTACCTCGTGACCAGTGCCGCTGACCGTTGAGTGCAGAACAATTGCTCGCAACTTCTCCGCCGAGCTCGACAGCCTGTTCAAGACCGACGGAGATTTAGATACCCTAGACCGCACTGTCCATCAGAAGTACGCTCTTCAGTGCCAATTGCCCACCCCTTCGAGGCTGACCATCTCCAGGAAGCAGATAGTGTCAACCCACACGCAGGAGCTCGAAGCTCTCGAGGCCAAGCTACGCGAGACCGAGGAGCGTCTGAACAAGGCCAAGACGTCGCCGACGGCTGCCTTCTCGCGCAAGAACAGCCAGCGCCGCACACCCATTCAGGGTACCTTTGCCGAAGCCGACAAGGCCCGCACCTCAGAGTCCAACAGCCCGCTGTCCCAGGTCTCCAACGTCCCGCGGACCCTCAACCCGCAAACCGAGTCCGAGAACACCATGCCAGGATCAATGCCAGGAGCGATGCCAGAGACTCCTCAGTCCCACAACGGCCGCGACTATGTCATGGTCGACAGACACGATGATCATGCTAACGGAGACGCAGAGAGCGTGCGGCCGCAGCCATAAGCGAGTGTGCAAGCTTGATATGAGGTTATGATATTGGGGTACACCGGAGATCATTGGCATAACGAGCAGCCTCGTAGGTTGGGCATCGGGTTGGGTTGTATGAATTTAATCGACAAAGGGCTCTATACCACTTCCTTGAAGTTCATTTCGAAAATCCCTTTCTGGCATTCAGCCTAGTACACGATATCCATTTACGCGTTCTGATGGGTGGCAATGTGCGTGTTATGTATGTATTGATCAGGAGAATTCAACTCATCCAGTGCGCTTTTAGGCGTTTAGATTAACTCCGCGGCCCTAAAGATACTCACCGGCTGAAACTTGCTAATGTTTCTATAGTAGGAATATAGCTCTTTTGAAACTTTTAACGTAGTCGGCAAGCTAGTGGGCCATGCAAGCTAGTGGGCCACCCAATTTTTGGTGCGATTTAGACCTTTTAGCACCCCAGCAATCTCAACAACCACGAGATATAAAGTATAGCTTTAAGATTGCATATACTATCTAGCTCATTTTAATAGCTAAGAGAATGTTTGGAGCAGTATGGCAGCGTAATCCTATGATATTGTAGGTATTACTTGATTTTGGGGCCAAAACTAGGCAACATTTTACTGCGGCTAAACAGGGCTATCAAGAGATCTAAAAAATTAACAGGTTGTGACTTAGGATAATGATATCCGTGGTTATTTTAATATCATCTGGAATATTCTGTGATTGTTGAGATTGCTGGGGTGCTAAAAGGTCTAAATCGCACCAATAATTGGGTGGCCCACTAGCTTGCATGGCCCACTAGCTTGCCGACTACAAGGGGGTAACCTGAGCGGGCTGCTCGCCCTCCCTGTCAGTTTTGGGGGCATTATAGTCGTACCCGCACTATTTTCCTAGGATATTACTATAATGCCCCTAAAACTGACAGGGAGGGCGAGCAGCCCGCTCAGGTTACCCCCTTGTACGTTAGTAGCAAAGCCGCGCTGACAAACGATGCGGCTGGAAAACGCGGACGAACATTGGAGGTCTGACTGATTATTAGGGCGGCCCTAGCGCCAAGCCCTTTTTTCCGTTAGTTATCTACGATATTTCCACCGAAATTTCGCGTGAGATCATAATGGGCATGGAAATTGCGCTCACGTTACTCTGAACGGGCCCAAGTATTCTGAACGTTGTGAAGATGTTCCATGCAATCATGGAGCGAAGTGATAGTGAAGGTGCGCAGCTTTAGAGACTCGCATAGAATGTAGGTGGCAATATTTCCAACTTCATGCTAGCGGCTCTATGAAGGTGCCCATAATTTGGAGGTCACAGGTTGGCAACTCTACACGTCACGTGATACCGGAGCTGAAACGACGTCTTAAGTCCACCGCTTGTTTTTGAGCGGATTTAAATGCTATAAAGGGGACCTAGCACCTATTGCTATCGAACATCTCCATCTCAAGTCCACTACCTCATCTCACGCAAGAACAAACCTTTTCATACAATTTCATCCTCCAATCCCTTCCACCATGGCCACTGCATATACCAGATACGCCGACGTGCATATCAACACCAAAGGCCCCGGAGATGCACGACCAACCGCTGACCAAATCGTCAATGACGAAGGGCTTGAAGGCAAACTCACAGGAAAAGTCGCCTTCATCACCGGCTGCTCCTCCGGCATCGGCATCGATACTGCTCGTGCTATGAAAGCCACAGGCGCCCGCGTCTTCGCCGCCGTACGCGACGTCAAGAAAGGCGAGAATGCCCTTGCGGGCATCCTCGAGCCCGGCCGCTGCGAGCTCATCACCCTCGACCTCGACTCGCTCGACAGCGTGCGACGCTGCGTCGCGGACTTCCTCTCCCGCAGCTCCACCCTCAACATCCTGATCAACAACGCGGGGATCATGGCATGTCCAGAGGAGAAGACAGCTGATGGATTCGAGCGCCAGATGGGCACCAACCATCTCGCTCATTTCTTGCTTTTCCAACTGTTAAAGCCGACGCTGCTGAAATCTTCGACACCGGAATTCAACTCAAGGGTTGTAGCTGTCAGTTCTACCGCGCATCGCTACACAGACATGAACTTCGACAACATTACTCTGGCAGGAGAGTACGAGGCCAGTCGCAGCTACGGCCAATCCAAGCTCGCGAACATATGGATGGCGAACCGCATCGACCGCGTGTACGGCCCCCAAGGCTTGCATGCTAGCTCGCTGAACCCGGGCGGCATCTGGACGGGGCTGCAGAAGTATGTATCAGCAGAGCAACTCGAGGCGTGGAAGAAGGCGCCGGGTATTGCGGAATTCATGAAGAATCCGGCGCAAGGTGCTGCGACGACCGTCTGGGCGGCCGTGGCGAAATGCTGGGAGGGGACTGGTGGGAAGTATTTAGATAATGTGCAGGTTGCGGAGCCGGTGGAGGAGGGCTATGCGATAGGTGCGCCGGGGTATGAGAAGTGGGCATATGATGTGGAGAAAGAGGATAGACTGTGGGAGTGGAGTTTGGAGGTGCTTGGGTTGCCTGCTGATGCGTAGGCCAGGAGGGGGCTGGGTTGTAGATAGTTGGGCATAATGCCGAACGAGAGATCCTTATGCAAGAATGAGAACTGAATAGAATGGAATGCTTGGCTAGATGCCTCGTCACCGCCCGATAGGGTCTGCAGCGGGCGCTTGAGCGGCCAAAGCTTTGGTATTTAGCTCAGTGCGACTATGACTTGGCTCGGCCTAGGCATTAGATTTAGAGAAAAGGGTTCGATTGTTCGTTTAGGACATTCAGCTTCGAAAGACGTGAAGCTGTTTTCATAGTGACATGAAAGATGAAGAGTTGGGCAAACCTAGGTAGTCAAGTTCCAGCTCTATATCGACCTGCACAGCCATCTGCAAACGAAACTAGATCCAATGAAGACAAGCCTAGAATGCGATGTGGCTTGACCGCAACGACGTGTACTCCACCTGAGCAGGCTAGGTACTCCACGTCAACGATCATGATCGCGGGAAAGTCTGCTGCCTATTCTTTCAAAGCGTTCCGTGTTTATAAAATCTCGTATTGCCGCTGATCTGCCGGCTTCCTCACCCATATCACACCGCCCAACATCTTTGCACGTGGTACTTGGACGACGTCTAGCTCTCTTAGCAATGTCTTCCGCTTCTACAGTGAAAACACGTTTCCTCATTATATCAGACACACATAGCTCGCAGCCGTTCCTCGAGACGCCTACCAATGGCTCGGCTACTCACCACATTCCCTTCAGGCAGCCATTGCCCAAGGCTGACGTGCTCCTCCACTGCGGCGACCTGACGACGATCGGGACGCTGGATGAGTACCAGAGAACACTAGACATGCTGAGAGATTGCGACGCAGAGCTCAAACTAGTAATTGCAGGTAACCACGACATCAGTCTCGACGAGGAGTACTACGGCCGCAGGGGCAAATGGATGCATCGGCGGGGAGAGTACGACGAGAACATGCCCGCCTTAGCCAAAGCCATGTGGACAGGAGATAGAGCCCAGAGGGCTGGTGTGACCTATCTCGAAGAAGGGATGAGGGAGTTCACACTAGCCTCGGGGGCCAGACTTCGGGTGAGTAGTAGACATCAAGATCCACATGTTGTCTTTGATTGCTTACCTTGACCAAGGTCTATTCATCGCCATATCAACCAGAGTTCTGCGATTGGGCATTCCCTTACAACCGGCATGAAGATCGATTTAACTCTGCCAAGCATGTGCACCCCGATGCCACTCTTATTGCGCAAACCCCTGTCCCCGACTTCCCAAGTGTGGATGTTCTCATGACACATGGTCCACCGATGGGCATTCTCGACAGGACATCACGCAACAAGCCCGTAGGGTGTGAGCACCTACTGCGTGCCGCCCGCCGCTGCAAACCTCGACTGCACTGCTTCGGTCATATTCACGAAGCTTGGGGTGCAGAAAAGATTACCTGGAATCCAAATGCCGATTTGGACGACGGTTGGAAGAAGCACGTCATCGATACTGAAGTTGTGCCAGTCGATGAGGCCGAAATGGTTGAGAGGAAGGCCGCTTTCATCGATGCCAGTAGCTCAAGTCGACTTATCGAGTTCGGTAAAGAGACCTTGATGGTCAACGCTAGCATCATGAACCTACGGTACAAACCAATGCAAGCGCCATGGTTGGTAGATTTGGATCTGGAGCGCACAGCCGATGGGTTATAGTGACGACGGTTACCCGACCATGTCTCATTGTCGAAAGGAGGCCAGCTGGGTCCAAGAGCAACTGACAATCCACGAATCCGTGAATCTACTCCAGGATTTCCTTTATTCTAGACAGACTCATCCAGGGCTGGTGCACACTTGTCTAATACCGTTTGAGGTCCCCTAGTACGTTGCCAAGAGTAATGACACATCTCGTCGGATGAACCATAGTTTCGCCCATGATGGACCATTGGTACGTTTCATTGGCAATAATGCGAACACCTTTTCTTAGACCACAGTCCCGCTTCCACAGTGCGCAAAATACTATAAATCACACTCAATTCGCCCCTGTCGTTCCTGTCGTTCCTGTCGTCTACAAACGAACCTGCCTACTCTCAACTAGGAGCTCTTGTCATCTACACCCATAGCTTCGTTGAACTCACAACAAACCTGCGTCCACGTCTCATCGAACACACTATCATCACGGTTATTATTGAAAATAGACTTCAAAGCCCCAATCGTTTGCATTCATCATAAGTCTGACGACCCTTTAACCTTCAGTTCCCGTGACGCCTTCCCATAAGTTAGCCTCATCATGGCCAGGAAAAGCTCTGCACCATGCGGGCTTCCGTCGAATACGGATGGATTGGACGAATATGGTGTCCATGATGAACTTTTTGGGTTGGAAAGGGGGGCATTGGGCGACCTCCCAGAAATTCCAGAGGATTTGGATGAACCAGATTTTCCAGTGGATGAACCGGCTTTTCCCGTGAAAGAGTCTGTAGAACAGGATGTCCCTGTCCTGGAGTCCAATAAGCAAATTGCCTCAGTCGAAGAGCAGGAGGAAAAAGATGTCGCTGTCGATAGACGGACAGATTCGGTGGCTCCTAGGGCTAAGGAAGACGCGCCAAGCCTGGTGCCGGATATACCCCCACCACTGCCACAGGACGATACCCAGTCTCAAGAGACTCATGACCGAGCAACAGGTCCTTCATCCTCGTCAAATACAGCTACTGGCGACTTCATAACCCGACAAGACGCGATTCAAGGCTCGCGCGCTGATCATTCCGGAGGGATAAGGAAAAGTGCAGCGAGGGATGGATTGAACACCATGTCGCGTCCCGCGGCATCACAGGACCAGCGAATTGGTCAAGGAGCTGTGAAGACGGCACCACAGAATCACACACCGATGCCACCAACGGCTGAGGTGAGGTCTGTGATGCCAGACTCACCGCACCATGACTAATTGCATGGTAGACTCAAACACAGGTCCCGATTCAACAACTATCGTCCCTTTTCACGCAATCTTCCATCACTCCAGCGCGAGACTTGTCTCTACCACTGGCCCCAACATACGCTCAGCAACCTCAACAAGGCCATGCGCAAGCTCATATGTCGTATTCAATCCCGCCTGGACTACCTGCCTCGACAATTCCCCCAGTGAATCCTTTTGCGCAGTCTGCCCTTGCCCCAGCGTCAGTTTGGTCTGGATTACCCGCCTCGGGAATCCTCCCAGCGATCCCTTTTCCGCAGTCTTCCCTCGCTCCAGCGTCAGGTTTGTCTGGATTACCCGCCTCGGCACTCCCTTTTTCGCAGCACCAACAAGGCCATGCGCAATCTGGAATGTTACCTCCGACCTTGCCTAAACCGTCCGCCCGAACGCACCCTCCGATATCTGATCTAGGCTACAAACAAGCTCATAGTTCGGGTGTACATCAAAACGCCTGCGAAAATTGTTTCAGAGACGAGATTGTCTGCGAGAAAGGTCATCCCGGCTGTGTAGCTTGCCGATACTCTCATCGCCAATGCCACTATACCTCCGAGTGGAGGAAAAATCGTTGGGGGGGAACGGAGAAGAATTATTCGTTTCGACCTCGACGGAATAACAACAAGTGCTTTGTTTGCTTTATACTTTTCGAAAAGTGTGATGGCGATCGTCCGTCTTGTCGAGCTTGTCGTAATCGGGATACGACCCGCGACGATCCTACTATGCGTGCTAGGTATGGCTGCATATATGCCTACGATCAGCCATTTCCCAACCAGTCAACAGGGAACTAAAGGGCTGTCTCGGGGAGTTTCAGGCGTAACCGTGGCTTTTTATCGTGTCTAGTTGTTTTCTCTTTTCTGTTGGGGCGGGATAGCGTGGAGTTGGGTCTGGCGAAGTGGTGCCTGGAACTGGGTAAAAGGGAGCCTTTTCAACTTGTCAAAACAAGTAGTAGTACTCTCCACTGAATTCAAAATGATCAGTTCTATAAAACTACTTAGTCACGTGAGACCAGAAGTCTGGGTACTTCCGTTCATCACTGTTTGGGGCACTCCCATGGACTTCTAGAATACCGGTGGCGCTACGAACGTTGATGTAGCGGATATTGGAGTAGCAATCTCTGTCAGACAGCAAGCCTGTAACCAGCATGTGCCAAAGCCTAAGTACATCCGTTGACCACTGTTTGGGGTGCCCCCATGGGCTTCTGGAACACCAGCAGCAATGCGAAGGTCGATGTAGACTAGCAATTTCTGCCAAACGATAAGCCAGTAATCAGGTTGTATCTTGTCGAGCAGCGCGGACACCGAAAGGCATTATAGTACTAGGACGAAAGATCCTTTACACCTTTCTGAGATCGCTTGTGGTACCTTAAATGCACTAATCTAGAGCAATGGTCATAGGCTCGGCCTTTGTACGCTTTCCTACCACTGTATGAGGTGACCTGGTAAGGTTGTAAGACCGTTAGAATGATAGAGTTAAACCTCTTTTAGGTTGCGGAAAGCTCCTTGAGGCAATTCGAGCGGCGCTAGAACGGTATCAGGAGTTTAATGTTCTAGTACTGTACTCGTAATGAAAGACGAGAAACCGATGCCGATATATGCAACACCTATCAGCCACTGTCTGAAGCGGCACATCGAGCTTGCAGATCAGTCAAAGGGACGAACTTGGAGCTTTGAGACGGCAGTAAGGGACTTTGGAGGCAAAAGGCCTCAGGCTTCAAGCTGTCTTGATAGTGGTATAGCTAGTATGAGAAGCTATTTTTTTCTAGAAGACCCATGAACAGCCGCTGACGCCGACTCGGGAACGGAAAAAGAAAACATGTCGGATCTATAAAACCGCCGATCCCTTTTTAAGACCATGACTTCATGCATGATTTGGAACTGAAGACAACGACCCGCGGAGCTCGCCCCGGGCACGACCACCACCAACTACCGCTGCTGCCACTACCGATGCATGGTACACCGATTCAGCGCGTCTAGCAGCTCTGGTCTATCTGCCAACGCCTGGGTGGCCTGGGAGAAGGTCATCCACTGTCGCGAGCGCTTGTGCATCTCGGGCCACTGGCTCTCCTGCTTCTCCACGGTGCCCTCGAAGAAGTGGTAGGCGGCCTTTGGGGCCTGGGCGGTCAGCTGGTCCGGTTTCCGCCACTCGGGGATCAGGCCGAGATCGAATGTGATTTTGACGACGATGCCGGCCTCCTCCCAGGCCTCGCGCTTCGCGGCGTCCTGCGCGGTTGCTTCGTCGGTTTCCCAGCCGCCCTTGGGCAGCACCCAGCCGCCGCGGCGCGTGGACTGGATGAGCAAGACGTAGTATTTGTCGGTCGAGAGGGGCACGATGCCCGCGACGAGGCGCTCGCCCTGGGAGCCGTAGCCTGGCAGCCATCAGCAGGGGAAATTACAGAACAAGATGACCTGGGAGATGCACTCCAACGGCTCAACACCATGGAACGATATTCAGAGGGTGTCTCGTGATGGTACTTACGCTGGTTGCTACGTCCCGTGCGGGCCTCCATGGACAGCACCTGGGCGGCCATGGTCAATGGGGTTTTCTTTGTTGAGGAAGCTGGTGCAGGAGGAGCGGCGGTGGAGGCGGGCGGGTGCCGCAGAGGAGGGACTGCGGGACTGCTGGTTCGAGTCTGGGCCGGATGCGGTGTGGATGCGCTTGCTAAGGCCGCGAGCGAAGCCGAGCAGATACGACGGGGCAGTGGAGTTGGTGTCGGAGGATGCTGGTGGAGCTTGGGGTTCGGGCTGGGGCGTGGAGCGTGGCGGACCGTCAGTCCCGCGGGGGACGGGGCTGAGGATACTGGAGAGCGCTGCGTGAGAGCTGTCGAGGCATCGTGGAGCGCGTAGGTGTTTTAGTCGTGGTTGAATCAGGGTCTGAAAATGTGGGAGGCTAAACAGCGGGGGTTTACCCAAGTGCCACCTTGCGCCGGCCGAGCAGCTGGGGGCGACTGATGTCCTGCATGGCCGCAGTTGCGCGCCCGGCAGCCAAACGGCCCTGGGCGCACGAGATGTGACGTGGGATGCTGCCCGAGAGTGCCTGGAGGGGGCCTGCGCGGCCCAGTAGCAGACCCAGACGCCGCCTCGTGGAGATTCTGCGATGCGATGTCGTGGTGTTGATGCCGCCGCGCTCTCTCCATCCTCCGCACCACTCCTCTGCACCGCCAGCACACCTCCCGCCGTTGGTAATACGCCGCCGTCACGCCTGCAGCGCCCGCGCCTCTGCTCGCTGGGCCTTTGCTTGGACGCTTCCCGCCGCACAGCATTGGGCTGGCGACGTCCTCCTCCGGCCCTCGAGCCCAGCACCCCGCCAGCTGCCAGCGACCCCCACTGCGTGCCATGCAGGCCCTGGCCCTTGACGAGCGGGACGTTTCTTTTTTGAGACCGATCGGTACGTGGTGCTCCAGTCATCGTCAAGCCCTGGCGCGCGTGCGAAATGGCTGGCTCAAACTGCCCGCCGCGCGCAAACCCTTAAAAGGCAGCACCCTACCTCGCTCCGCGCTGGACATCGGCATGCTGACGGCTCTTTGTCTCCTTAGGCTATCAGGCGGAGGATTGCGGATATTGCAAGGACGCACCCTCTGGCCGGAGGACCAAACAGTCTCGTGCGTACCACTCTCTTCACCACACTGTTCCGACGCCATGCCAGTCTCGCGTGACACATGAGAGCAGGCTTGGTGTCACGGTCATTATCGTCGCGCAGCTCTATGTTGCTCAACGCCCAAACCCGGCTGTGGTGTTGTCGCGGGGCCGTTGACGTTGGTCTACGGTCACATGGCGATCATGTGACCTGGACCGCCCCGCTGTCCAGCTGTGTCGATCGATACCCACAATCTCAAAACAATAGGGCATCAAATACGAGCTAGACGCTACAGAAAAGAAAGCCGCAGCCCCTTTAGAGCTCTCGTGCCTTTGCATCTCTGTATCATCATGTGATATTGACAGCCTCAGTCGCCTTGCACTCAGATCACGCAAGAACAATATGACAGCAGAACTGACAGCTCAAAAACAGGCGCTTGCTACTATGCGTTGTCAAAGAAATTGACAGTCGACGACTATCAGGAGCTAGTCGATCGAGGTTGGAGACGGTACGGACCTAAGCACTCTCATTCCGATTCATTCCGATAGACACCCTTTGCTCCGTTTGAGCGCGAAGAGATATTCGAGTTTTCACAAGCGATAGAACACTAATACGTGTTACCATTAGATCTGGCACTACTCTCTACAAACCTGACGTTCGACGGCACTGCTGCCCGCACTACACTATCCGGTTTGCCCAGCCGTGCTCCTCAACTGATATAGCCTCGCTAAGTAGCATAAAGATTGCCAGCATCATCATTCAAAGCTACGAGAGATCAGAGACAGGCAGTGAATCGATGGAACAAATACGTTCTCGGTGAAGACTATATCAAGGAGGCAGCGAAGAAGTACCCTAAGACTAAGGAGTAAGCTCAAAAACGTGTCATCTGTCTCCAGCAACCTGACGCAAGAAATAGGGAGAAGGCTCGCCAGAAGAATGGATTCGATCTCTTATCTACCATCCACGAGGCCGAGAGCACAGTCATCAAGAGCCCACCAGAACCTGCTCACAAATTTGAAGTGACTCTGGAGCCCGACTCGTTCAGCAAGGAGAAGTACTTGCTCTTCAAGAACTACCAGATCAATGTCCATCATGAGAAGCCATCCGAAGTAACCGAGAAAGGTTTCAAGCGATTCCTTTGCGACTCGCCTCTCCAGAGAACCACTCGACGTCTACTTGAAGGTTCCGAGGAACAGCCGCTAGGGTCCTATCACCAATGTTACCGCCTGGACGGACGATTGATTGCCATGGGTGTACTAGACCTGCTTCCCCATTGTGTGAGCGGCGTTTACTTTGTCTACCACTCAGACTTCGAGCAATGGAGTTTCGGGAAACTGAGCGCCCTTCGCGAAGCCGCGCTTGCGCTTGAAGCGGGATACAAGTACTACTATATGGGCTACTATATCCACGATTGCGTCAAGATGCGTTATAAAGGCCATTACAAACCCCAGCACGTCTTGGATCCGGAGACGTATGAATGGGTCCCTCTCGATGGGGAGTTTGCTAGTCTGCTAGACCAGAAGTCGTATGTATCGCTGGCTCAGAAAAAGGGACTGAAGAAGGAGACGCCCGAAGCAGAAGCTGAAAAGCTAGACGAAGATGCAGATCCGTTTCCTCTGCCTCTCCCCGCGGATGCCGCTGCCGCAGTCGCTGCCGGGACGTCTCTGTTCGACCTCAAGGTCCCAGGACTGATGACGGAGGAAGAGATCGCCGAAACAGTCGACCTTGACAAGATTTCGCTTCAAGTGCAACGGCGTATTATTCCGATGGGGGTATGTACTCCCTCATCATCTACGGCTTCACCCTTGGCACAGAAGAAAGAGCTAATACGTGTCGTAGTTTCTTGATTCTGATAATATTCATGTGTCACGCGATGAAGATAATGCGCAAACATTGAGAGAACTAGTCGCCGAACTGGTTGCTTGTGTGGGGCCGGAAGTAGCAAAGACGATGGTTCTGGATTTGGGTGGGTAGACTATTACTGGTGCTAGTCATGCGATATTGCTTCCTTCAACGTCATCATAGGCTTAGGTATATAGCTAGGGATAGCATCATTCGTGAATTATTCCCAGATCAAGGCGTTTTGAATTGAATAATTGTGCACCTGTCCCTCCTATGTATGAGTGGAGTATTCGCTTCAATTGAACAGCATATCTAGTTCAGGTCTTCACTCGCAGTATGCTTCTACTTCAGTGTATATCGCGAGAGTCCTATGATTAAGCGTAAGGCTTACTATTTCCAAGCCGTGCCGACTATGTATCCGAAAGAATGCTAGCTTAGGATGAAGGTGGAGAATGTCTCTAATGCTGACCGTAATTCATAGGTACATGCCAAAACCGCGCTAGCGGGCCTCCGCCGTCATCCGTGCAGCTCAACTCCCACCAAAACATGCCACGTACTTTCGTCTCCCAACACGAGATCGGACACGATGTCGACGACGATAGCTCTGGTCGTCCGCCCTCGAGGTAAGAAGCGCTGAGCAAGTTGGGAAGCCATGACCTAACCAATTGCTCCTAGGCAAGCCGATCAAGAATTTGCCTGAAGAGACCACCGTTGGTCGCGAGGACTCCGCAGCGGAACTCTACAAGCTGATTGCTGCGAGCTCGAAGATTTCTGTCCATCGACTCAAGATCACCAAGGGCAGTGATGGATCGGCCATACCCAATTCCAGCAGCGTCACGGTGCAAGATACTGGGCTGAGGAACAAGAGCACGATCGATGTGAAGGACCTAGGTAAGAAGCACCCACTCCTTCCTCAGATTGAACGCTGACAGTCTTTAATTTAGGGCCGCAAATCTCCTGGCGCACCGTCTTCGTCGTCGAATATCTAGGACCTCTCATCATCCACCCCATTTTCTACCTTCTCCTCACCAGGCCACCATCGGAACTACAGACGATATCCTTGTTAATGATAATGCTTCACTTTCTCAAGCGAGAATACGAGACATTGTTTGTTCACCGTTTCTCGCTGGCAACAATGCCCGCCCTCAATATCTTCAAGAACAGCGCACATTACTGGTTGTTGGCCGGTGTCAACATCGCATTCTGGACATATCTGCCCTCCGCACCCACAGCAAAAGCGGCCAACCCTGTATTTAAATACGCGGGCGTTGCAATGTTCGTAGTCGGAGAGCTCGGAAACTTCTCAAACCACCTCACACTCCGCGACCTACGGAAGCCAGGTAGCACAGAGCGGGGGATTCCAAAGGGCCTAGGATTCAGCCTTGTGACATGCCCAAACTACATGTTTGAGACGGTGGCGTGGCTTGGAATCTTGTCGGTTAACTGGAGTCTCAGCACGGCCATATTCGCCGTAGCGGCGGTAGGACAGATGGCTGTGTGGGCGCGGAAGAAGGAGATGAGGTACAGGAAGGAGTTTGGGGCCGAGTATAAGCGGAAGCGGTTCTACATCCTGCCAGGCATCTACTGAGCAGCATGAGACGGGCGACACACGTCTGCGTTCGTATCGCTCTCGCGCAGGTGGAGGATTCAGCCACAGCCGCAAGGTGCCGCTGGCTGCAGCAAGGGAGTGTAGGCTAGGCGGAACAGTGAATGGGGCCGTCACCCGGCGCTCTGGCACTAACCTACGAGGTTGCAGGCTTGGTGTATGCTGTCAGCCAAGCCCTGAGACGTCTTGATGGTGCAATAGATACAATACCAAAGCGGCCACTGCAACGCGGCCATAATTGGATCGTCATTTTGCACTTATGTCAGCGTAGACGAGGGTCACGATTGAAATTGGTCCGGCATGATTGCATTATTGGTCGTCGTCGGCCAGACCGAGGTCGAGGCGGCGTGGATGCGGTCCTGCATAAGCGCTGCATCGCCCTGGCAGCCATTATCTCCAAATGGCACGATCACTGCCTTCTCGCCAGGCGGCACCGCCGGCATCAGACGCCTTCTTTGTCGCCTGCTGGCACAGTGGACACATTGGCTGCAAGCGGAGAGGGCCCCTGAGAGACGCCGGTGGGGTCTCTTTTGATGGAGCCACCAGACAGAACCCAACCCAGCTGGCCGTCTGACACCACCCGCGGCCTGCTCGAACGACGTTGCAACTCGCGGCATGCCATTGGCTGGGGGTCATACCGCCAGTGCTATCTCAAAGGGCGGACTGGCGGGGTGGAGGCGTGGCTCGCGTTATTTTGGGCTGCTCGCTGGCTTCAGCACTCCGCGGCAGCGTTGAGACAGCCGTCCATCTCGCCCTCAGCCGCAGCTGCACAAGGCGACGAACCATTCCCGCCTGACCCTGGGTAGCCCGGCCTGTTGTTATAAGATCCAGCTGCTCGGCTGTTGGCTGTGTGTGTCTTGATATCTTGTCGTGCTTTCTTACGTGCCGGTTATCCATCTTTTTCTATATACACTGCTACGGTCTTTGGCTTTCGGTTTCTCCCTAGTAGCCATATACTTCTGGACTGATTCTGTTGTATGACCCTCTGTTTGACGTGTCGTGAGAACTTGCTCTTTCCTTACAACCGAGCACGCGCGCAATTGCCGTAGTCGTCCCCAGTAAGTCCCTGCAT
Source organism: Mytilinidion resinicola (assembly GCF_010093595.1). NCBI lineage: Eukaryota > Fungi > Ascomycota > Dothideomycetes > Mytilinidiales > Mytilinidiaceae > Mytilinidion > Mytilinidion resinicola. The sequence continues at coordinate 47,422 of NW_022985447.1, read as the reverse complement.
GTTTCACCACACTCCCTGACTATCAGCCATTGAGGCCTACCTACAAACTTATCCACGACCTACATATTTCTTAAGCATCTTCATCCTCTCCTAGCATCGTCCCTCTTCAAACAACTTTGGGACATCTCGTCCACGACGATTGCTTTCCGCACTTTCCCGGGTTGGCCTTGTCAATTTCATTGTTTTCAAGATGGATTGGGTGGAATGGCGAACTATGAGAGTAGGACGAGTTCTAATGGCTCTTCATTTTGCATCACTTTATTCTAGTTCTCTCCTCTTCGCTTGATCTTCATTTATCCGCGCTGCGCCACTTGATGTCATCTTCTCCTTGTCACCGCGTGTTCAACCTTATATTAAAGTCTTGATGACGTTCATAACTCTTCCTAAACACCTCTCTTCCTCTATCTTAGCTCCTCTCTTCCTCGGTTTCCTCTTCCTCAAATCCTCCCTTTCCCAGCAACATATCACCGCCCGACGTCAAGTCGACAGGCGCTCGTATGTTCACGCTGACGTGGCTTCGCCATGCACAGGATCCAGACACCATGGACATGAGAACAGGCGTCACACCGCCTAAGCCGGAAGAGCTTTCCGAGCTTGATGCACTCCGCAACAAGATCGGAAGCTCCTTCAGAACAGCCGCCGGTTTGGTCAATGCTGTTGCGAGGCCTGTCCCTCACGGAACTGGCGATGGTAGTAATCTGCCCGAAGAGCCGAGCGGTAGTCTGCTGCACACGATTGAGAGCACTTTGTCTGACATTTCTCGCTTGTCAATTCCTGACATCAAGACCCTGATCGATATCCAGCAAACTAAAATGTCTGGAGAGTTGCTGGATGACAAGACCTATCAGATGGAAGGGTTGATCCATGTGAGTAGATGTCACGGCACCCTGGTTGTTCCACGCGCTTGCTGATATTCTCTCAGGCGGCAGCAGGCCTACCAGACGGCTCAGGGCTCCGAACCAAGCTAACAAATTTGTTTCTTACGCAACTGTGGAACGACCTAGAGCATCCTCCCCAGTCGTTAGTGTTTTCATTTCATAGCGCCAGTACCCAATATGTCTAGCAGGCAATTGACTCAAATAGATATCTCGGCGGCAAGTACCAGTACCGGGCAGCTGATGGCTCGAACAACGTCCGTGGGCACCTGTCTAACCAACGTGGTACGATCACTGACTGGATTGCCAGAGCCTACTACACCCTAAGCTCGGCGCAGCTGGTACCCCCTATGCGAGGACAGTAAAGCCGACGAGGGCTCAACCACCTTACCGCCCAGACCCCGGCGTTGTCTTCGACTCTCTAATGACCCGTAAGCATCACGAACTCCATCCTAACCGTATATCGAGTATGCTCTTCTACTTCGCCTCCATCATCATTCATGACCTGTTCCGGACCGATCACCAAGATCCCTCGATCTCGTTGACCTCTTCCTATTTGGACCTTTCGCCATTGTACGGTAGCAATCAGGACGAACAGGACTTGATGCGAACCAAAGACCAGTACAACGGCAGGATCAAGCCAGACTGTTTCTCGGAGGCCCGTCTGCTAGCTTTCCCTCCGGGAGTTGGCGCTATCCTGATCATGTTCAATAGATTCCACAACTACACGGTAGAGAACCTTGCCGCCATTAATGAGAATGGCAGGTTCACAAAGCCCACCGAACCGGAAGATCCGAAAGATGCAAAAGCTGCAGACGCTTACAAGGCAAAGTTGGTCAAGTATGATGAGGACCTGTTCCAGACTGGACGGCTCATCACCTGCGGTCTTTATATCAACATCGTCCTGGTCGACTACGTCCGGACAATTTTGAACCTCAACCGCACTGACAGCAACTGGCAGCTGAATCCTCGCGCTATCATCAAAGACGGTCCTCCACTTGGGGTAGGAAATCAGGTTTCGGCGGAGTTTAACTTAGTGTATCGATGGCATTCCGCCGTCTCAGACAAAGATGAAAAGTGGACACAGGACCTGTGGGACAAGTTGTTCCCTGGTAGAGATGCGAAGTCTGTTGGCAAAGATGAATTTCTCAGCAGGCTGAAGGGCATGTACCACACCACACCGAAAGAGCCTGAGTTACGGCCATTCGCAGACCTTAAACGCAACGCTGATGGCACCTACCCCGATGATGGTCTTGTCAAGATTTTGAAGGAGGGTGTGGAGGACTGTGCAAACTCCTTCGGAGCGAACAGGGTACCAGCCGTGATGCGAGCGATTGAGGTTCTCGGTATCGAGCAGACACGCTCATGGAATCTCTGCTCGTTGAACGAGTTCAGGCAATACTTTGGACTCAAGCCTCATGATACTTTCGAGGACATCAATTCCGATCCAGACGTCGCCCAGCAGCTTAAGAACCTCTATGAAACTCCGGACCAGGTCGAAATCTACCCCGGCATCGTTGTTGAAGAGGCGAAGAAGCCACTAGCTCCCGGCGCTGGCCTCACACCACCCTTCACTGTCTCTCGTGCTGTGCTTTCCGACGCTGTAGCACTTGTACGGGGCGACAGGTTCTATACGCTTGACTACAATCCCAAGACCTTGACGAACTGGGGCTTCGCACAAGTTGACACCGATACCGGTATCGACAACGGCTGCGTGTTCTACAAACTGTTCCTCCGCGCGTTCCCCGACCATTTCGAGGAAAACTCGGTATATGCTCACTACCCATTGACTACTCCAGATGCCATGGAGGAAGCTCTAAAAGGCCTCAACAAGGCTCACCTATACGACTTCGACAAGCCAAAGTTCACTCCTCACCCGCAAATGATTCTGGGGTATAAGGCAGCTACGACAATTATGGGTGACAAAGATACATTCAAGGTCACTTGGGGCAAGAACATTGAGTTCTTGATGGGATCTCCAGCTAAGGACTTCATGCTTGCTGGAGATGGACCCAAGAACGCCCAGTCACGGAAGATGATGAAAGACGCCCTGTATACCAAGGACTGGAACGCGGAAGTGAAGGCGTACTACGAGACCACAACCAAGAAGCTGCTGAAGGGCAAGTCAGTTAAGATTGCCGACTTCACCCAAGTCGACATCATCCGCGACGTCGGCAACCTCGCCCATCTTCACTTCTGCTCCGAGCTCTTCATGCTCCCCCTAAAGACTGATGAGAAGCCTGGTGTCTTTACTGAAGCCGAGCTCTACCTCATCATGTCCGCCGTCTTCGCCCTCGTCTTCTTCGATGTCGACGTCGCCGCATCCTTCCCCCTACACGTCAAAGCCCAAAAAGCTACCGCCCTCCTCGGCAAGCTCGTCCAGGCCAACGTCGAGGAAATAAAGCACGGCGGCGTCCTCTCCTCAGTTATGCACTCCATCTGGCCCGACAACAGCCCCCTCAAAGACTACGGCAAGCACATGATCGAGCGCCTCCTCGACTCCGGCCTCGATGTCAAGACACTCGTCTGGGGCCATATCCTCGGCACTGCTGGCGGCATGGTCGCGAACCAAGGCCAGCTCTTCGGCCAGACGATCGAGTTCTTCCTCAACGACCCCCTCGGCAAGGAGCAATGGCCCAATGTCCAGGCCCTCGCGAAGCTGGACACCGACGAGGCATTCGATACGCTAATGCACTACTTCCTCGAAGGCTCCCGCCTCTACGGCGAAACCGGCGTCCTCCGCGAAGTCGCCAAAGCGGTCGAGATCCAGGACGGCGACCGCACGATCCAGCTGAAAGAAGGCGACCGTGTCTTCGTGAATCTCCGCTCTGTCTCGCACGATGCGGCGGCATTCCCGAACCCAGAGGCGTTCGACCCAACGCGCGATATCGACTCGTACGTGCATCTGGGCTCGGGCCCGCATGAGTGCTTGGGCTTGCCGATGACGCGGGTGGCGCTGACGACGATGCTGAAGGAGGTTGCGAGGCTGCCGGGCTTGCGGCCGGCGTTGGGCCCGCAGGGGCTTGTGCATAAGGTGGCAAAGGAGATGTTCGAGGGGGAGAAGTGGCCGTATCATGCGTATTTGACGGAGAAGTATGATAGCTATTGGCCGTTTCCTTGTTGTAAGTTTTTCTGGTCTAAATACGTGTTAGAAGGTTCATGCTAACTTTGTGGTAGCTCTTAAGGTCAACTACGATTAGAGATGAGGTGAGTATTGCTTCCTGTGGGTAGAGTGGATATAGTAGATAGATCTTGGGGATAGAGGGCCGCTAGTCTTAGATGAGAAGATTGATTGCTGGTTCCTGGGTCCTGGACTTAGAATGTGTGGATTGGATAGATGGGTTCTCTTGGGGCTAGAGGTTTACGGAAGCTGGATGAGAAAAGCGAGAATCTGTTCCCAAATTGGAATACATGGACTGGGTGGGGTCTTCAAGATTGAGGGTGATTGGGTCTGGACGAGAACAGCGATTGGGTGCTGCGGAACTCCACTCTTACCTTGAGAAATTGAATAAGCGCGCTAGTCACTCTATAGGGAAGCCCAAAGGACATTGCTGGGAATTCACTGTCCCAAATGCACGTGCTCTTAGGTGCTGGACCGAAATAACAGGGCCCATTTCTTCACTCAAGCTCTAACATTCTAGTTCATAATTGTTAGTTCTCGAATCCATGATCAAAGAGGCAGCATCGATATCTTTACTGGTAAAATCACATAGACGAAGGGTGCCATATCACAAAGCTTAGTAATTTAGCGCGGATGATATCTAGATGTTCTTCTATCTCCAGCATCCTCCCAACCTTCATCTCTCACCTTTAAATCAACCTGCTGCGAAAGCTCTACACGGAATACATAGAGAAGGAATCGATGGGTGCATGATTGATCTCACTGTTGGGTGACGCTGTACCTGGACAATGTCTGCGTATACTGGTTTGCAACCGTTTAGGCTTTCTTCAACGCAATACCCGAAATCCAGACTGGATGTAACAATCTAGGGAGCATGAAAAACTCAAATCGAAGTCCATTGCTCAAATCCGATTTCTTTCGCTCAAGTTCAAGGAAAAGTTAGCGCGTTAGATTTCTGGGAGAGACGAAAAGCTGGAATTGTATCTGTGTTATGCTGGGCTGCTTTTCGCACCAGTGTTCCTAACGCCATGTAGCCTCCCGGGCCACAAGAAACCGTGTCGGCTAAAGGAAGAAGACGCGCGCTAGTGGACACCATTCGTTACCCCGTTGGTCCCGTTCACGCCATTTGTCTTTCCGTTCGCGGCGGGAAACTCTTATTTGCTGTATCATATTGCGGCGGGGCTGGAGAAGATGTTGGCGCGGACTTGGCATTATGGGCCGAGGGGGGGAGGGGGAGTACAGTCCGCAGTATGAAGATGCGAGGAAGGCCGAGACGGATGTGCATGGGAGAAGGGGTGGAAGTGGGCATGCGGTGGCGGGAACACCTGGGTCGTAGGACGCAGCGTACACAGCCGTCTTGGGCGATGGACAATTGGTACAGGGTGGAAGCGACGACTTCAACCACACAACCATCATGAACGACTCGCTGATATACGAGGCCTTCGGAACTGAATCGACGAACGACGTTTATAATTTGGCGACGAGCCAGTTTTCGTATTGATAATTTTCATGAGTCCCTTTTTTCTTCCAGGACAATCTAACGCCAATTGCGTGGAGTTTCAGGGATAACAAGCCGCCGTTATTCCCTGAAGATATATCGTACACACCATCACCAGACTTTAATCGAAAAAGAGTTACCTCGTGGTCCACTCCTGCGTAAACTCCTGGGTAACCGTAATCTTCTTGTCCCGTTGCGACATCCGATGGGAGTCGAGCGGTCCAGTATTCTCGATAGCATGCTGTACGTTTATCTCGGGAAGGTTGATCTCTCTGGTAGACCCGTGTTCCGACCCCACCTCCACGTTCATGGCCCTCTTGCTGTCGCCAAGGGAACGCAGGGGGTAGTTTTCGTCGAGTTGCTGGAAATTGGACCGCGTCTTCTCGCTTGTATTTTTACTCTTGGAGAGAGAGCTGAAGCCCGATCCAAGGAGTGGTCGAATGACGGGGAGACAGGCAAGCGTGATACCGATGGCGGGCTCGAGCATGCTCCAGATAAGTGCGTTGGGGACGGAGTAGGTGATGTCGGAGTCTAGGAGCGTCAGACGGTATCCAAGAAGCGGCGTCATTGTACCTTCGCGTGGCATATGAGAGAGGTGTAGTCGGACTTACAAGAGAGATGGATGAGCGTGATCAATCGAACGACGCTGACAACACACACGAAGAAGCCCACAGTAAAGACTCCGAGGAGCCCAATTTTATTGGCCATTCTCATCTGTAGGTTCCAGATGAGCGGGAGCGGAAGAGCCAATACCATGACATCAGTGCAGATGTTAAATGCTCCTGTGAGCTCGTACGACAGGATTTGATTGCCACAGTGTCCGTTGGGAATAGTTTGGTCCCAGTTGAAAGCGAATGGTCGACATAGCAGAAAGCCGCAAAGAATAACACTCAATGCCCACAGGACGACAACACCACCAATAATGCGGGCGGCAAGACGGAAGGCAGGGACCGTGAATATTCTCGTGTAGAAGAACAGAATCGAAGTCTTCGTGAACATGAGACTCGTTGCCCAAAGGATTTGGACTGCAATAAGGTCCTTGGGCTTGTCAGCAAAATGTCTGTATAGAATATATAACACATCTTCCTATGTATACATAAAGACTAGGGAGATGATTACCTTTGCAAAAATGGTCAATGGCTTCGGACCATAGTTAGCCACTACATCGGTGACATGAAGGCCAACGCCACCATGCACAACTCCTGAAAAGAATTTAACTCTGTAGAAAGCGAGAAGTAGTGATTTTGAGACGTACCGACGATATCACAAGCCACAAGCCCAAGTAAGCAGACCTTGATTAAGTGTCAGTCCAACGTCCATGGCGCAGTCGCTGGAGGCTCTTACCAGAGCTAGAACAATGGAGTAGTCGTCCCACTCCAGGACGAGTCGCTTCTTTCTTCGTGCAAAGAGGCGCAATGTGACTGAAATCGTTGCAATGGCAGCAAACACCGCAGCAACAGCCACCGGGGAGTTCTGCGATGAAGTGTAGGGGAATCATCATGATTGCACAGCGGTAGGCCACCGAGAAGCAGAAAACAAATCGAGAGAACCGCAAGCGAGCGTGAGACGCGAAGGAGCACTTCACCAATAAGCCCAGCTAGGAGACGCTGGACTCTCGAAGTGAGAGTCGACGGTGGGGATAGTTAGACATTGAATGAGCATCCACGCATTAACACGAAGGACATGCGACGAAGATCTTTACCAATATGATACTACGTGCTGCAGACACGGATCCACAATCTGCCGCGGCTGAAGAGCCGATCCATCGGAAGACAGCTCCCGAGCGGCCCAAATGTCTCATCAGGACCCGTGGCGGAGGTGTACCTGAAGCTTGTTCAACGGTCACACGGGTTGACCAGTCGAACACAGGAAACGACGAAGTAGCTAAGCCCGAATTGCATGATGGCGGCGTGGCTACCCGAGCCGAGCCTTGATTGTATACTAGCGCTCCCGGCCCCACAGGCCTGGAACGTCTTGGTCAGAGCGAGGCAAAAAGACCGAACCCATGGTCCACGACTCGCGAAGGACGCAGCAAGACTGACCTCTGAATATGTGGACATGTAATCCGAGTTCACAGTGCTGTTGTCCGGGCTGGTGGAAGACACCCCTCTCGTAATAGCGGAGAAGCCTGTGTATTCCTTTTACCAAATGCCGATGTAGAAGAGAAATGAGATTTGCTAAATCTTTGTATTCAACGATGAAGAGTACGCCTACTATCTCGTATTTTTTGCATCTGCTTTGGGAGGCGAACAGGCTGTCGATCGGCTCGGGAAGACACCATACTGTAGCAAAAATATGCGAGTCTTTAGGCCGGGTCCTGGACCACCTTAGCCTTCACTGAGGGGCTGGGGGACCGGTCTGTCATCCGCAAGCGTGTTCGCCGGTCCCGCTACCTCCGCGGTTGCAAAAGTCTGTTGTTTTTCGGCGATCACCGAGGCACGGCCACCACAATTAAATGAGCACAACACCATCAAATTACAAGCTATCTTTGTATCTATTGCTGTAGGCCGGTTCTGCGTGTTTTGATCTGTGTGCCAGGCCTTTCCAATATTCAATTGCCATGCGGTGTTGTACCTTTTTCTCAAAGGTTTCTGAGTGCTGCCAAACAACAATCATTTCCTTCTCCCTTTGGGCCTGCACAGCAGCACCAGCGCTCGTGGTGTTAAACCGAGCCCTGGCCAATTCCTTCTTCTGATCCTTGTGAAGATGCT